>NC_045426.1:101142312-101476812 GCF_902635505.1 Sarcophilus harrisii
TCTATTCCTTAACCAGTACCAAATGGTTTTGATGACCACTGCTTTATAATATACTTTTAGATCTGGTACAGCTAGGCCACCTTCATTTGATTTTTTTTTTTATTAGTTCCCTTGAAATTCTTGACTTTTTGTTCTTCCAGATGAATTTTGTTGTTTTTTTTTCTAGGTCAGTAAAATTGTTTCTTGGGAGTTTGATTGTTATAGCACTAAATAAATAGATTAGTTTAGGTAATATTGTCATTTTTTTAATATTCGCTTGACCTATCCAAGAGCCCTTGATATTTTTCCAGTTGCTTAGATATGACTTTATTTGTGTAGAAAGTGTTTTGTAGTTTTGCTTATATAGTTCCTGACTTTCCCTTGGCAGATAGATTCCTAAATATTTTACACTATCAACAGTTATTTTAAATGGAATTTCTCTTTGTATTTCTTTTGGTATCTCCTTTTGGATTTTGTTAGTGATGTATAAAAATGCTGATGATTCATTTTGTATCCTGCAACTTTGCTAAAGTTGTGGATTATTTCTAATAGTTTTTTAGTTGATTCTCTAGGGTTTTCTAAGTGTACCATCATATCATCTGCAAAGAGTGATAATTTGGTTTCTTCATTACCTATTCTAATTCCTTTAATCTTTTTTTCTTCTCTTATTGCCAAATCTAGCATTTCTAATACAATATTGAATAGCAATGGTGATAGTGGGCAACCTTATTTCACCCCTGATCTTATTGATAATGGTTCCAGTTTATCCTCATTACATATGATGCTTGCTGATAGTTTTAAATAAATGCTACTGACTATTTTAAGGAAAAGTACATTTCTTCCTATACTCTCTAGTGTTTTTGATAGGAATGGATGTTAGATTTTATCAAATGCTTTTTCTGCATCTATTGAGAGATACAGATAATCATATGGTTTTTGTTAATTTGGTTATTGATATACTCAATTATGCTAGTAGTTTTTCTATTATTGAACCAGACTATTTCCTGGTATAAATTTTACTTGGTCATGGTGTAATATCTTGAGGATGACTTTCTGTAATCTCTTTGCTAATATTTTATTTAAAATTTTTGCATCAATATTAATTAGGGAGATTGGTCTATAATTTTCTTTCTGTTTCATCCTACCTACACTGTTTAGGTATCAGTATCATGTCTGTGTCATAAAAGGAATTTGGTAGAAATCTCTCTTCCCCTATTTTTCAAATAGTTTATATAGTATTGGAGTTAATTGTTCTTTAAATTTTTGGTAGAATTCACATGTAAATCCATCTAGTCCTGGAGATTTTTTCTTAGGGGGTTGATTAATAGCTTGTTCTATTTCTTTTTCTAAAATGGGACTATTTAAGTAATTTATTTCCTCTTTTGGTAATCTGGGCAATATATATTTTTGTAGATATTCCTCCATTTCATTTAAGTTATCAAATTTATTGGCATAAAGTTGGATGAAGTAACTCCTAATTACTGCTCTAATTTCCTCTTCATTGGTAGAAAGTTCTCCCTTTTCATTTTTTGGACTAACAATTTGATTTCCTCTTGCCTCTTTCTAATCAAATTAACTAAAGGTTTATCTATTTTGTTGATTTTTTTCATAAAACCAACTCTTAGTTTTATTTATTAATTCAATAGTTTTTTTTACTTTAAATTTTATTAATCTCTACTTTTATTTTTAGAATTTCAAGTTTAGTGTTTGATTGGGGAGGGGCGTTAATTTGTTCTTTTTCTAGCTTTTTTAATTGCAACCCCAATTCATTGATCTCTTTCTCTATTTTATGCAAGTAAGCACCTAAAGATATAAAATTTCCCCTTATTACCACTTTGGCTGTATCCCACAAATTTTGGTATGTTGTTTCATTATTGTCATTCTCTTGAATGAAATTATTAGTTGTGTCTATGATTTGCTGTTCCACCCATTCATTCTTTAAAATGAGATTATTTTGTTTCCAATTACTTTTTGGTCTATTTTCCCCTGACCTTTTATTGAATGCAATTATTATTGCATTGTGAAAAATGCATTTACTATTTCTCCTTTCTGCATTTGATTTTGAGTTCTTTAGGTCCTAATATATGGTCAGTTTTTGTATAGGTTCCATGAACTGCTGAGAAGAAAGTTTACTCTTTTCTGTCTTCATTCAATTTTCTCCACAGATCTATCATCTGTGGATATCTATCATGCCTAACTTTTCTACTATTTTATTTACCTCTTTAACTTCTTTCTTATTTATTTTATTGTTTGATTTATCTAGTTCTGAGAGAGCAAGGTTGTGACCTCCCACTCCTAGTTTTGCTATTTCTTCTTGCAGCTCTCTTAACTTCTCCTTTAGGAATTTCCATGCTATACCACTTGATGCATATATGTTTAGTATTGATATTGCTTCATTATTTATGGTACCTTTTAGCAAGATATAGGTTCCTTCCTTATCTCTTTTAATTAGATCAATTTTTGCTTTATTTGATCTGAGATCAGGATGCTATCCCTGCTTTTTTTATATAACTTTACTAGATGCATAATAGATTCTGTTCCAGACTTTTACCTTTACTCTATAAGTATCACTCTGCTTTAAATGTATTTCTTGTAAACAACATATTGTAGGATTCAGGCTTTCAATCCAGTCTCCTATCCACTTCCACTTTATGGGAGAGTTCACCCCATTCACATTTATGGTTAAGACTATTTCCTGCCATCTTATTAATCCCAAATTATATGTTTCTCTTTCCTTTTCCCCTTTCCCTCCTGCACAGCATTTTACTTAAGATCACCACTTGCCTGAAGCAGCCCTCCCCTTTAGAGTCCCTCCCCCTTTCTTATACCATTTCCCCATTATTTCTGTTTTCCCTTCTATTTAGCCTACCTTTTCCCTTTCTCCCTTTCCCCTTCCCACTTTTCTATAAGGTGAGAGAAGTTTCTCTATGAAACCAAATATGTCTAATATTTTCTCTTCAAGCCAAATCTGATGAGAGTAAGATTACACAATGTTCATCTCTTTCCCTTCTTTCCTTCAAATATAATAGGTTTCCTTTGCCTCTTCATGAGATGTAATTTCCCTCATTTTACCTCCACTTTCCCCCTTTTCTAGTACAATCCCATTTCTACCTCTAGTTTCTTTTTTATATTATAACTGTAAAATCAAATTGTACATACATTCTCTATGTATATCCATAACAGAAATACAGTTCTCAAGAGTTCTTTTCTTTTTCCTTTTTTATGCTTCTCTTGAGTTCTATATTTGAAGGTCAACTTTTTTTGTTTGGCTCTGATCTTTTCATCAGAAATAAATGGAATTCACCTGTTTCATTGAATGTCCATCTTTTTCCCTCAAAGAAAATGTTCAGTTTAGTGGGGTAGTTTATTCTTGGCTGCATTCCAAGTTCCTTTGCCTTTTGGAATATCAGATTCCAGGCTCTTTGATCCTTTAGGTTGGAAGCTGTTAGGTCTTGGGTAATCCTTATTTTGGCTCCACAGTATCTGAATTGTCTTTTTCTGGCTGCTTGTAATATTTTTTCCTTGGTCAGATAGTTCTGAAATTTAGCCCTGATATTTCTTGGAGTTTTAATTTTGGGATCTCTTTCAGGAGGTGTTTGGTGAATTCTTTCAATGGCTATTTTAACTTCTGATGCTATGTCATCTGGGCAGTTCTCTTTGATGATTTCCTGAAAAAATAGTGTCTAAGCTCTTTGTTTTATCATGGTTTTCAGGAAGTCCAATAATCCTTAGATTGTCTCTCCTAGATCTATTTTCCAGGTCAGTTGTTTTCCCAAGTAGATATTTTACATTTTTTCTACTTTGTTTTGTTTTGTTTGATTCTTGATGTCTCATTGAGTCACTCATTTCCATTTGTTTAGTTCTGATTTTTTAGTGAATTATTTTCTTCATTTCTTTTTTTACTTCTTTTTGTATTTGTCCAATTGAATTTTTAAATGAGTTGTTTGGCCTATGGATTTTTTTTCCATTTCACAAATTCTATTTTTAAGGAATTATTTCCTTTTCTATTTCACAAATTCTGTTTTTAAGGAAATTGTTTTCTTTTTCCATTTTGCCAACTTTATTTTTTAAGGAGTTATATGCTTTCATTTCACTGAGTCTATTTTGTAGTGAATTTTCTTCAGATAATTTCTGTGCTTTCTTTTCCAAACCCTCTTGTAAAGTTCTCACTTCCTTTCCCATTTTTCTTCCATCTTTTTTAAGATCTTTTATAATTTCTTCTAGGAGAGCCCTGTGTGATGGGGACCCATTTAGATCATCCTTAGAGGCTTCATCTGGAGACAATCTGCTTTTAATCTCCTCAGAGTCTGAAATCTATTTTTCTCTTTCATCATAAAAATTATCTATGGTCAGAATTCTTTTTTGCTTTTTTATTCATTTTTTTAAGTTGAGATGTGTTTATAGGGCAAGGGAATTTGTCCAAGCTTCCTCAACAAGCAACAGCAGCTGTGCTGGGTCAGTGTTTACTGACTTCTGGTGCTGGGTGGGCATGGTCAGGTCAGGTCCCATGAGATTCTGGCATTTCTGAGTTCACTCTTTACCTTTTGTGTTTGTGTTGGATGTTTTATAACTTCTCTGCTGATTTACTGGCTTGCAACCAGGGCAGAGTAGCCAACACTGCTGTAGATTCTTCCCCATAGATTCTCTGTACAGAGTCCTCATCATTCCGGGTTTGTGCTGCCTGCTCTGACATCTGTGCTTGGCCTGCTTGCACTTGGCCTGTCTCCTCTGTTCCTGACTAAAACACCTTTTCTGGCACTCTTTGAAATTATCTTGTTACACTCCCAATATTCATGGATTCTGCTGGTCCAGAGCTAATTCAGAGTCTGGATTTGGTAATTAATGTGAGAGTAATGGGAGGAGGTCAAAAAGAAATGTGTGTCCTCTCCACCACCTTAGCTCTGCCCCAAAAATATTTATTTACCTTCACATACCCTATGTTCTAACCAAAACTACTGGGTTCTACCTAAAATTATTACCTATTCTCTGAACTTCACATTTAAACACCTATCTCAGAGCTTCACATAAGCTGTCTCTGTAAGGTAGCCAGGCTTGGAGTCAAGAAGAACTGAGGTTAAATCTGGCCTCAGACACCTACTAGTTGTGTGACATTGAGCAAGTCACTTAACTTCTGCCTCAGTTTCTTCAACTGTAAAAATAGCAATAATATTGTACCAACTTTCCACCATTATTGTGATCATAGATCAAACAAGATAATATTTGGTAAAGTGCTTAGTAAAGTGTCTAGCGTAGTTAGGTGGATTAAGGGACCAGGCCTAGCATCAGAAAAATTCATCTTCCTGAGTCCAAATCTGGCCTCTTTCTTACTATGTGATCCTAAGCAAATCACTTAACCTTATTTGCCTCAGTTTCCTCATCTGTAAAATATGTTGGAGAAGAAAATGGCAAACCACTCCAGTATCTCCACCAAGAAAATTCCAAATGGAGTCACAGAGTCACAAAATAATATCAAAGTGCCTGGCATATATATTAATGATAACTCCCTCTCTTCCCACCCCCAGACCCAGAAATGCATTTTTCATCTCCTTAGAGAATTCTTATATTCCTTTAAATCTAATATCAGATGCCACCTCCTCCCTAAATTATTACTCAATCCTCCCAGTTGAAAGTGATTTAGATTTCCCAGATTTCCTTAAATGACTCTCTCTTAACCTCTTCTTTGCTCATTTCACATTTTTCTTTGTATGATGTTCATTCATATGTATGACATTGACCCTTTAGTTGGTTTGAAGTTCCATGAGGGCAGGAATAAATTTTTATCTTTATATCATCTTTACATCTCCAGCAGTGCCCTGAACCTATTTTTAAGCTTAGTACAAGATTAATAAATATTTTAATTAACTTGAACCATGGAGAGGCATTAGGTGTTATGGAAGACTGGAGGATGCAAAGGTGAACCAGAGGAAAGACATAGGAAAGTTTCAGGAAGGAGATAGCTTTGAAGAATGGACTTTGAAAAATAAGCAGCAGGGAGAGTGGTGATTCAATGTTGGCTGAATAGCACTGGAAGCAAAATAAAGTTGAGTCTCCCATTTCCCTTTTGATTGAAGGATAAGAAAAAAAGAGTAGGAATTGACCCAATAACCTTGACTGAGAGGCCCTACTGAGTGTTTAGTTGAATTGTCCACAGAATAAATCTATTCCTCTTTATCTATGGCATTAGGAATGCTAAAAGAATAAATTCACCTTGAATATAGCATGAGAAGGTAAAATATATGTGTTGAAGTTTATAGCTCATTAGTTTCAATAGTAACAGGTTCTTAAGCTGGAGACTGGTGGAGTTTGGAGAATAGAAAGGCAGGCCAGTTGGAATTCCTGAGGGGGTCAATCTCTACATATGACTCATACCCCTTCATCTCTGATTTACCTTCTTCCAAAAGAACATCTATTTCTCTGTTGGTCATTTGTTAAAAAATTTGTTTTAAAAATTTGTTAAAATGCACTTGAAATACATGAGATGTTGCCCACTCTGACAGTGTAACCATAAGGTTTCTCTGTAGTAAATAACTGGGAGAAGAGCAAAGTTATAATACTTTAGAGGCCTTATAAAGTATGTTAGACTTGCAGTCAGGATGGTCTCAGTCTAAATACTAACTTTGATATTAGCTATGTAACCTAGATAGGACCAATTATTTAACCTCTCTTAATATCTGAATTTCTCAGTCAGTCAACAAACATATATTAAGTACTTATCATGTGCCAGATAATGTGATAAGTGCTGGGGACAAAAAAGGTAAAGGGAAAAAATACTATTCCTAACCTCAAGAGCCTTACATTCTAATATGGAAGATATCATGTAAATAACTAGATACATAGAAAATATATAAGAAGGAAAGAAAAAACATTTATGAAACTTTATTTGCTAGAAATTTATTCTATTTATTTATTATGTGCCAGACACTGTGATCATTGCTAAGGATTCAACACAAACAAAACTATAGCTACTACTATAAAGGTGATGACATTCTAATAAGAGGAGACAATATACAAAAGGAAACTGAATAGTAGGGGAAGAGAGAAGAGGGAAGATATATGTACAAAGCATGATGTCAAATTTCAGCAAGCCAAAACAAAAGCATCAAAGATGGCAGAGAAGAAGATCTACTTAACTGAATTCTCCCTCAAAACAACTTTAAAATACAAATTCTAGAGAGACAGAATAAAAAAAAATTAAATAAAGTCAAATTGAAACACTTTTTTTCTAGCCCAAGTTAGCAAGAAGGTCTGTGACACTGCTGTAGGGATTGGTCTAGCTCTTAGAGCACCAGAAGTAAAAGCAGCTTCCAGAGCTCTTAGTCCAAGGCTGTTGGGCAACTGGTCAGGAAGAGTTTACAGGGGATCCTTTGCCAGGTACAAGATGCATTGCATTGCTGTTCTGGGTTACAGGTACAGGGTGAAGAGGAGCACTAGTGATTTCAGCTGCTGAAGAATCAGAGACCTGGTCATAGTTCCAGGTCCAAAAGAAGTGTTAGCATTTGCGGTTACAGGGAAGTAAGGTACCTTCCTGGAAAAAGACCAGAGCAAAGGCAAGAGAAGTTATTACACTTCTCTTTGGAACGTGCCCATTCAGAAACTTTCAGATCCTCCCTCCCAGAACTAGGTCTGAAAACAGTAGGGCAGAAAGCCTGAATCTTGAGATAGTGCCTCCTTACTCTAGGGGCAGAGCCAAACTTTAACTTATATATAAAAGTCAAGAAATAAGCTAGAAAAATCAGAAAACAATAAAAACAACTAAGTAACCTGACCATAAAAAGCTACCATGGGAAGATCAAGACAAACTCAAAGGAAGACATTAAAGTCAAAAAAGCTTAAGCAAAGACTCAAAAAAAAATTTAAATTAGATACAAATTCAGCAAAAAAAACCTAAGAGCTCAAAAATTATTTTAAAAATTAAATAAGAGAGAGGAAAAAATGAGGAAAGAAAAAAGAGTGATACACAAAAAACATAAATCAGAGTCAATAGCTTGGTTTAAAAAAATTACTTTATCAAAATCTTGGTAAAAACTACTGAAGAAGATAAGATTTTTTAAAAAGAGAGTTAGCCAACTGTAAAAGAGAAATAAAATTCATGGGAGAAAACCTCATTTAAAAATATAATTGGCTAAATGGAAAAAGAAATAAAAAATGCTCACTGAAAAAAATAATTCTTTAAAACTTGGAATTGGGTATGTGGAATCTAATGACACTACAAGATTTTAAGAAATAATAAAACAAAGTCAAAAGAATGAAAAATAGTAAAAAAATATATATATATGAAATAATTTCTCAGGAAAAAAAAAAACAACTGATCTGAAATATAGAATAAGGAGAGAGAATTTAGGAATTATTACACTACCTGAAAGCCATGATCAAAAAAAGAGCTCACACATTATATTTCAGAAATGAATAAGGAAAACTACCCTGATATTTTAGAACCAGAGAGTAACATAGAAATTGAAAGAATTCAACAATCACTTTCTTAAAGAGAGCCCAAAATGAAAACTCCCCAGACTATGATAGCCAGATTCCAGAATTCCCAAGTCAAAAAGAAAATACTTCAAGTAATCTGTAAGCAACTAAATTCTAATCTCTCTCTTGAACCTCTACTTCAACCTCAAAGTCCTATAATCCTCAAACTCAATATGTCCAAGACAAATTAAGTATCTCTTTCCAAAAAACTTCTTTTCTAGATTTCCCTTTTTCTATTAAGAATATCATCATCCTTCAAGACACTCAAGTTTCCAGTTTTATGGTAATCTTTGAATATTTAGCCTCTTTCCAACCCATCCTCCATATGACCCCTAAAGTGAATTTCCTTAAGCACAATCTAACCCCATATCACTAGAATTTGATCTTTTCCATAATCTCTGTGATCCAGCTATGTGATTTTCTTCCTCCTCCTCATAAAAAATACTCCATCACCTTATCTGTGTCTTTAAAGACAGATTATCCCCAATATCTGGAATAAAATCCCTCTTCACCTTCATCTCAAGCAGAGAAACTTAGGACTGGTATAAAAAAAGTTATCTTAATTTTTAGAGCTATCCAAAAGTATAATGGGCTAACTTTGAAAATACTGTGTTCCTCTTTCCTAGAGTTCTTCAAGCAAAGACTGAGTAACCACTGTCATTTCTATTCTAGAAGAGTTTCTTTTTCAGAATAAATGGCCATGGAGACCACTGCCATGAAATCTAAAGATTCCATGATTCTTACACACTTTGGACTTATAAATCATTCACCACCATCTTTTTTTTTTTTTTTTTTTTTTTGAAGATCTCACAAATTGGAAGTACAGTATCCACTCATAGCTCAGTGCCATTGCTGATAAGTGTGGAAGTTATGACCTGCTCCCTTTCTGACCTGCCCCCTTTAAACAACCTAGGGGTACTCTGTTGTTTTTTTGTTGTTTTTTGGGTTTTTTTTTTTTTAAGGGAAATTTTCTTTTTTTTTTTTAATTTTTTTTTTTAAATTTAATAGCCTTTTATTTACAGGATATATGGATGGGTAACTTTACAGCATTAACAATTGCCAAACCTCTTGTTCCAATTTTTCACCTCTTATCCCCCCACCCCCTCCCCTAGATGGCAGGATGACCAGTAGATGTTAAATATATTAAAATATAAATTAGATACACAATAAGTATACATGACCAAAACGTTATTTTGCTGGGGGTACTCTGTTTTTCAGAGGCATCAGCTTCAACACAGCTCGGAACTCTGAAATCTAAGAGATTTCATCAGCCTCAACCTCCCCAGGAATAGAGATTATAGCAGGTGCCACCAAGCCCAGTCACAATGTATTTTAAACCAAGTGATAAGCATTGACAATGATCATACATGGAACAAAGAGGACTTTAGTAATGAGGACTGAACAATGTCATGTGCATTAAGAATCTAAATAATGGTTATCTGTGGAATATCAATAGTTCATCAGTAGTAAATTTTTATAACCATCAATAATGAAATTTTTTAAGAGGGAAAAAAAAATATGGCAAACTAGGAAAGCCCTTTGAATGAAAGCATGTGTTTTATGAAGATAATATTATTACTCTGTTTTATTAACCCAGGACTCCATACTTAGACTTCAGAGAGGTATGCATGTGAAGGGACAGGTTGGATCTAAGTGTAGTCAAGAGAATCAAAGAGCATTGATGGTGTTTTTAAAGGCTTTCTTTAGCTGTTTTCTTTTACTTTATTTTTTGCCAACTAGAACAGAAGGAAAGATTATAAGGGAGGGAAAAGGAGGGAGAAGGAGACAATGCAAGAGAGACAGACTGACAGAGAAAAAGAGAGAGACAGAGACAGAGAAGGAGACAAAAAGAGAGAGAGAGAGAAAGAGAGAGACACAGAGAGAAACAGATATAGAGAATCTGAGAAAGAGGGAGGGATAGACAGAAATTGAAAATTTTTGGCAAAATTATGTCAATCTTTTCTAAAAATTTTGGAAAGCATTTTGTAATGGTCCCTGTTTTGTTTTTAAATATCCAAGTACATAAATTTGTTGTTCTTTGGAAAGAGCTCCAGCCCTGGGTTCAAATTTCAACTCTGCCACATCACAACTGTTTCATTATTGGGTGATTTGACTTTTCTAAAACTGAATTTCTTACTCTATAAAAGCCAATGTTGTGGAAATAAGCTGCTCTGTAAAATTAGAAATATTGGTTGCCCTTACCAGTAAATATAGGAGAAGAAGATAGATATGAAGCTGTGCAAGAAAATATAAGATTGAGTAGAGACAAATTCATGAAGAGAGTGTACCTCCCAAAGATATGGCAGATTAGCTAACCTGTTACTTCCAGTGACCTTAACTATTCCACAAACAACATGGTAGCTCACCAGGTCATCTTCCTCTCACTGGAACTTAATGGGGACTTAGCTTTTGGTGACCAATATAAATCCAAGTCAATTAGACATAAGGAAATCACGCAAAATATTAATGTTGGCTCTGTCTCTAGCGACAGAAGAGAGTTAATTTTACAGACAAGGAAACTAAGGCTCAGGAAAAGTTGACTGATTTGCCCAAGATCATTCAGGAAGTAAGAGTGAAATGCAGTATTTGACTCCAGATCCTCTGATTCTATATCCAATACTCTTTTCACTCTTACATGATGCTTCCCTTCATTTCCCAAGATGACCAAGTCTCTCTTGCTCAGTTTTCCCCAACCGTAAAATATAGATCATTGACATTTATTAATAATTTCTCAGAAAAGTTCATTCAATCAAATTGGAATGATTAGGAATTCTATCTTCTACATGTTTAGCTGTTAAGTGTTGTAAGAATCTTTTCTGTTTGTCTCTCTTACTAGGCTTCTATCACTGGCTCATCAGCAAAAGCACCAAAGCCAGTTAACTACAATGAAAGAGACAGAGAGGGTAAGAGGGAGGGAAAGATTAGTTCCCTTTAATTAACATTAGCAACAAAAGACAATGGAATTATGGTTAGCTGGGGATAAGAAAGAAAAGCATAAAACATAATTCTTTGTATTAAGAGAAACAAGCTTTGGAGCATTAAAGAATTTGAGAACTGAAAGT
Source organism: Sarcophilus harrisii (assembly GCF_902635505.1). Classification (NCBI taxonomy): domain Eukaryota; kingdom Metazoa; phylum Chordata; class Mammalia; order Dasyuromorphia; family Dasyuridae; genus Sarcophilus; species Sarcophilus harrisii. The sequence goes on from NC_045426.1 coordinate 101,153,823, forward strand.
GTTCTTAGAAATCACCAGCACATTATGCTATAAAGAATAATAGAATAAGGATTTTGGAGACTTATAGTCCATTTGTGCATATGCCATTCAATAGCAGTATAATTTGAAGCAAATCACTTTACCTTTCTGGATCTTAACTTCCTCCCTTGTTAAAAAAAAAAAAAAAAATTGGAGAGGGGTGGACTGGACAATTACTAAAGTCCCTTCAAAGGCTGATATCCATTCCTTCAACAACACCATTTATTCTATTTGATTTAATCAAGCAGTTTTCTAATCACTTGTAAGGGGCTAATTTAATTTCCACAATATTTTAAATCATCAAAACACAGTAACATTGTTATTCACTGTAAAATTCCTGAAAGGAAAAAAAAATATGGTGGGGTGGCTATTGATTTGGTTTCCCTTACTACTGATAATACTGCAGAATTTAGAGGGTGGGATGTGGTAAGCTTGAAACGTGGTGACAGCAATTGAGATAAGACTTCATGGGGTGGTTATCCAATGAATGGCTACATCAGATTCAAAGTATTCTGTAAGCCTGCATTCCCTAAAATAATTGTTCACAGCCCCTACTGAGGTCCTTACTTTTAAAAATCAATTAGAAGACACAATTAGTTCAAAGCAAAGACATTTAATGAAATGAAATCATTAGAAAATTAGCAACCAAACATTTTCCCCATAAACCTGAGGTATATTCACTCACAAATTCAAATTACATCATGGGAAGAGCAATCACAAGGAGGGATGAATTGAGGAAAATCACGTCTATAAACAAGATATGTGATAAGGGAACATAAAATCTTTTAGACTAGTCCTCTCACTGGATCTGATCCTTATTTATCTCGTGCTCTTTGTTCAACACTGTCCTATTAGATTGTGCTCAGCTGAACACACAGTCCCTGCCACTGTTTGGCCAGGCACTAATCCATGAACACCACTGTCAAATGGATGGTCTCTACTAGATACTGTTCACCAATCTAGCTTAGGTAAAAATCATTGGCTATCTCCTCCTCAAGGGAAAAGCAGACATTGTCATGCTCTTTTAGTTTAAAGGTTGTAGGCATTTTCTTATTACAGATCTTTTACAAAAAAGCAATAACTTTAGCCTGGGACAAGCAAAATCCTCCCCTTAATTTTCCTGTCTTGTTGCTTGAATTATGGCTATGATACTTCTAACTGTCCCAGGAAGAGATTCTTAGAACTAGCCAAACTATTCTATAAAGCAAAGAGAAAGCAAATACCCTCAGGATTTTGGATAGTTTGTTGTGTCTATGTGTGTGCATGAGTGTGTAACGTTAAGATCTGATCCTTGAAGTAATAGGGAGCCACTGGAGTTTATTTGGCTGTGGGGAGGAAGGGATCAAATCTTCACAGCAGGACAATCACTTTGAACAAAAATTTTGAACAAAAATCACTTTGAACAAAAAGGGACTAGCTTTTTTTTGCTTATATTTGAATTTCCAGAGTTTAGCAATAGTGCCTGGACGCAGTAAACATTTAAATGCTTGTTGCCTTGCCTCTCCATTTCTATAATATATTAATATTTTAAAATACTTTCTTCAAAAAATTCAATGTGAGGCAGATAGTGCATGAATTCTATCCCTACTTTACATATGGGGAAACAGGCTTAAAAACATGAACTTGAATAGGCAGCTAGGTGGGGCTGGGCCTGAAGTTAGGAAGACTTTAGTTCAAATACCTCCTTAGATGCTCAGTAGTATGTGACCTTAGTCAAGTCACTTAAACTCTATCTGTTTTCTTAGTTACAAAATGGGATGATAATAATAGCACCTACTTCTGGGGTTGTTGTGAGGATTAAATGAGATAATATCTGTAAAATACTTACCCAGTTCCTGGCAGATAGCAGATGCTTAATTAATGCTTTTCCCCTCCTCCATGATGACACAGTATCTGAGCCAAGATTTATACCCAGATTTCATAATTATTCTCCTTTCATTGCATAACATTTTTCTGGCTTCCTCCAAACTGGAGATATTAAATTATAAACTCAACCAACCTTTGTAGTGGATTTTAAAGAGAGCAATAGTTCTGAGATATGAGTTGGGCTAGATGCTCCAGTAAGTTTTCCACTTAATTAAATGCCTCCATTACACTCCATATTGTCCCATTCTATGTCATGTATTAATATTGTATATGGTTTGTAGTATGCCCCCTTAAAAGTACAACAACCACAAGGGTAAGTAATCAATTGTCTCTTTTTAATACCCACATTTTGACTGAGCCAGAGACAGTGAACCAAGTCATTAAAACTATATGCGCAACAACACTCTTGGAACTCTTCTAATTATCTCAAGTGGTATTATGAAATCTTTTTTAAAAATTAATTTTCAAAACAAAATTAATAGTTATTCCTGTACATTTTTTTTTAAATCAATACGTGCCTAGTAATACTTTGAGGAAAACTGATTCTATGTGACCAAACAAAAATGAACTGGTAATCATTGATTTAAACAATTCCAGCTCCAGAAATCCTTTCACTTAACTGAATCCTTAGCTTCTAGTCCTTGAGTTTGGGTACCAGCAGTCCAGATACCCTTAGATTTTTCCATCTTGATTATAATGGAGGATTGGTATAAAAATGATGACCAAGTACTTTGCTTGGAAATCTGGGACAATGTTACCTTATAAGAGCTGTAACATGAAATTTGGGTACGTAGCCCAAAATAAGAAAGGGTGTAAGGGAATCCAGAGACCCTAAGATATTTGAGGCTTGAGGAGCCATTGCAACTGCTCTAGAGTATGTCCCCCGGCTAGGCTCTGTGCTGACCATCTGCCAAACTCTGTGGGTGGAAAAGGAAGAAAAAGGGAAACAGAGGCTGTCGGATATCTGAAGCAAAAGCAGCCCATGTTTCTATCACTACTGATTTGGTATCCTCAGCTGAATAGATTGTGGACAGACTATTGGAGAGACCAAGGGAGATAATTAATATGAGCAAGAATACCCCATATTAATTGCCTGAATCACTTATGGGGGTTAAGAGACAGAGGAACAGTTATCCTAATCAACCAATGGGAGATGGTACGGCTGTTGTTGTTTATCCTTCGTTCTAAAAGGATAAGATGATACCATGACATACAAGTGAATTATATTTAAGCAAGAGCAGCTGTGCAAAGTCACCAGCTTCACTTTATCTTCTGGAACCTTCTGGATGCAGAGCAAGATATAGATCAGGATGATTGGAAATGGCCTTGGGTACAATAGGAGACCTTGCCTGAAGCAATACTCATTCAGTGATTAAGGCTAGGCAAGAATTGATGCAAATTGACCTTTTTTTTACCTACTCAAAAAAAAATTTCCAATCCTGGGAGGGAGTCTCTGCCCAAAACAGAGACAACTGCTTTTACATTGACTATGAGTCAATCAGGGCCCAGTGACCAATTAGGACTTGACCTGGGACCAATCAATGGCCAATCAATGAGAACCAGTGACTTCAGTTTAAAGCATGGTCCTTAAGAATCTAACTCATAAACCCCAAGATATGTTGGGAAGTTTCAGTGATTCAAAAAAGATTACATTTCTTTGAGCAGAACACATCGAGGTAAGAGTACCATAGAAAAAGAAAGAAGAAAGAAAGGAAGGAGCTGGGTTGACCAATTGACCAGTTCCAGTTGGGTCTCCAGTGGGGTAGCTCTACCCACAGAGGTTGCTGTTTGTCTTTTGTTCTCCAACAGAACCATAACATCAGGGAAATGATGCCTTGAAAAGCAAGTGAATTGATTTAAGGGAAGGAGGGTTGTCTAAAGTCACCACCCTCTCTCCTCCAGAGCCATCTGGATCTAGTGGTAAGATATTGATCGAAAGCAATTAAGTAGAAAAAGGGGGATTTACTGCTTTTTCCTCTAAGTCCCCTTCCCCAAGTTCTCTCCTAAATTCTACCTTAGCTAGAACCAACTACTGCAAGTCAAAGAGCCCAAGAAGTCTAGAGTACAATTGGTGAGGTTAAGATAATGAAAAAGTTCTATTTAAATACATATTGCTACACATTGAATCACAAGGCTAGAAGGGATCTGAGAAACCAACTAAGAAATCATGTGACATACAGTCCAAAACTCTTGAATCTCAGACCAGTGTTCTTCCTACCATGCCACTAGAGAGGGTGGCTAATGACACCTACATCCACCAACTTAAATACTGGAAAATAAACACTTCTATTTTCTAGCTTAAAAGCAAAAGATAAGAAGATGCTGGTTCCCATGTTATAGAGAAATAAGGAGGTAAGCTCCAAGATAAACTAAAAGCATTTTAAAGGCATAAAAGGATCCAGAAATGGGAAGCCAGGCCATTATATAATAAAAGCTAGATGAAATGGGAAAAAATATTAGATTAACCAAAATACTCTTAAGTATCAGTAATGCAATACCTCAATTAACAATAAATAGCATTATTTAGAATATATTCACAGTAGACAAATGGTAAGTGAAAACATTAGATCTCTTGGGAAAGCTTGGGGAGAATTAGAGATGGAGGATAAGGAAATGGAAAAAATATATGAAACAATTATGTGTCTCTGTTTCTTACACATCAGTGCTGTGTATTTTTACTATATCCAGGCTGTAGTCAGTGAAATAGAAGATGAGGGGTTATTCTACAGCATGCAGATAATGCTTGAAATTGTTTAGGAAACACTTGTGTCTACTGAAAATCCACAATAATCACAGAATTGGAAAATAGGAAGGAACTTCAGCAGCCAGCTAATCCAATCTCCCCTACACACACAAACACAGAAATAATGTCATATATAATATATCTAAAAAGTGGTCATTCAGTCTCTATTTGAAGACCTCTAAGAAAGAGGAATCCACCCAGCAGCTCTCAAGGCTCCCTTCCCCCATTCTTGGACATCTTTAGCTGTTAATAAAAAAGGTTTCCTGACATCAATAGTAATTTTTTTTTTCATTTTTCACCCACTACTCCTGATTCTGCCCTAAGGGGCTGAACAGAACCAGTCTATTTTCTCTTCCAACATAGCAGCCCTTCCAACAGTTGAACACAGATTTCTGAGTCTTCTTTTCTCCAGATCAGACTTTTTCATTTTCTTTAACTACTCCCTCATGAAATTAATTTCAAGCTCTTCAAAGCCTAATTAATCAATATCACTCTAAAATAATGGTGTCCAGAACAAAGATAATACCCCAGATCTGATTTAATAAGGGTAGAACACAATGAGATCATCACTCAGGCAACTAGGGGCACATTGGATAAGTACTGTTCTTAGAGTCAGCAAAACCCGAGTTCAAATGTGACCTCAGACTCTTACTAGCTGTGTGATATGAACAATTCACAACATCTGTTTGCCTTAGGTTCTACATCTGCAAAATAAGATAGCATGAAATAATATTTTCTTTACAAAAAATCTGACACATAATAGACACTTTATAGTTGCTTGTTCCCGCCTTCCCTCCACTCCTTATTCTTTATGCCCCTCTTAAAGTGAGATTATATTAGCCTTTTCAGCTACTATATCATACTACTGATTTTACTGAGTTTGAAGTCCACTAAAATCCCACATCTTTATTTTTCCTGAACAATTACTAATTGAACAACTATGTCCTTCCCATCCTGTACTTGTGAGATTTATTTTTTGTTCCTTTGTACAAGACACTACTTTGAATTTCATCATTTGGATTCAGCATAATGGCAGTCTATCAAGATCCTTTTGGTTCCTGCTTCTGTCTTCCTCTTCTCCCTCCAACATAAGAGTCAACTGCAAATCTTTATCTAAGTCATTGATGAAAAAAATGTTAACTAGCACTGGGTTAGGTACAGATCTTAGGATACTCCACTAGAGAGCTCCTTTCATGTTGACATTGAACCTATATCAACCATTTTTTATCCAACCAATTCTGAACTCACCTTATTATACCATCACCTAATGCATATCTTTCAATCTTCTCCATAAGAACAATATCATTTATTCTATAAACAACTTTGCAAAGAATTCCCATCACCCACTAGCTCAGCAATTTTTGCAACAAAGCAAATTAGGTTAGTCTTCCATGACCTGTTCTTGATGAAGCCATACTAATTCTTTGTAATCACCACTTCCCTATAGGAATATCCATCAAGTCTCTTTTTAATGATCCCCCCATTGGAAGGGAGATATTAAAGACTTGGAGACCTCTTGTTTTTTAGAGGTCTAGGTAAGATCATAGATTATATGTCATAGCTTTAGAGCTCAAACTACAAACTTTTCTGCATTGCTTCAAAATTCATCTCCAAACCACCTTTTTCAAGAAGCTTTTCCTACTTGGTCTCCCTCTCTTCTACTATTAGTGCTTTCCTTCAGAGTTTATTTTGAGTTTACACTGTGTATTTTTTGCATATAGATACAGACAGATAGATAGTTACATAGATACATAGAAAAATACATAGATACATATATGTATATACTTATATATCTTACATGTACATAGTATTTGTTTGTTATCTATTTCATTAAATGCAAGTTTGTTGGAGGCAGGAACCATGTTTTACATTTCTTTATATCCCTACCCCTTAATTGGGTACCTGGCACATTAAGCATTTAATAAATGCTTGTTGACTCATTTAATTTTAGTGGGAAAGGAAAATATTGACAAGGGGAGATAATGAGTACTATTTTAGACATGTTGGATTTAAAATGTCAATAAGGCATCTATTTGGAAATGACTAATAGGTAGTGATGCAGGACTGAGAAATAGGAGAGAGATTTGGTCTAGATATAGAGATCTAAAAGTCATTTTCATGTTGGTTGTACTTGAACTCTTGGAACATGATGTGATAACCAAGGGAGAATATATAGAGAGAGAAGCAAAGAGGAACAAGGAGCAAGATCTACAGCATATCCATTCATAAAAGGCAGCATGGAAAATGACCTAGAAAAGGAAACAAAGGAAAAATGACCATATGGATAGGAAAATGAGAAGAATATGTCATAAAAATCCAGAGAGAATAAAGTATATAGGGGTAGAGAGTGATCCAGTGTTAAATTTCACGGAGAAGTCAGAGAAGATGAGGGCTGAGAAAAGAGGCTTTGTACCTGATGATTCAACAGTAACCTAAGAGTGAGTAATTTGAATTCTGATAAAATCAGAAAGAGCTTTCAAGGAGTAGCTATATGTCTGAAAGAAGTAAAAACAACAAGTAAACATTTTTTTTCCCAGCAATTGGCTATGGGAGGAGAAATATGGAATGATAGTTTGAGAAGATAGATAGTATGTCAAGTGATAGTTTTTAAGGATGAAAGAGACTTGGATATGTTCAAATGTAGCAGGGAAGGAGTCAGTAGGTAAGAGATTGAATATTAGATAAAAAGAAAATACATTTGTGCAAACAACTCTTAGAAGGGGGGACAAGATCAAGAAAACAAGTAGAAGGATTGGACTTCTAATCAGAAACTGAAGAAAAGTAGAAATTGTGGGCTAATATCAAATGTTTTAAGTCATAGAACAGGGAAGAAAAGGAAAGTCTCAACAAACAGCCTCTATTCTCTCAGCAATAATCATAAGAGGTCTTGGGGCTTAAGAAGAAAAGAAACGAGGATTTGAACCAGGATCTTTGGGTTCCAAATTCAGTCATCTTTCTACTACATTGGTCTGATGCATTTTACAAGTTTGTCCAAGTCAAGGGAATCCAAATTGAGAGAAATGATAGGCAAGGAGCATGCAGGTTCATTCTGTAAAAACCTCTCTGAGGACTGAAAGCAATAATCCCTTACATTGGTATAGTATGTTCCAGTTTACAAAGCACTTTCATACACTCTTTGATTTGATTCTTACAGCTATCTTGTGAAATAGGTAAAGTCAGTGTTATCTTGGTTTTTTAGACAAGAAAGTCAACATAAAAAAGGAAGACACAGGGAGGCTATGTTTTACTCAAGATCTGGAACACAAACCAAGGTTTCTGACTCATGGTTCAGACTCTCTCCGTTACACTGCCTGCCACACAAAGTGCTCACACTCATGCACACACACATTGCACACTCATGCAAACATGCATGCACAAATGCAAACAAATATATGATACTATGGAAAGATATGTGACACTAGAGAATCTGGGTACAAATTTCAGCTCTCCTATGACTCATTAATTTTTGTGACTTTGGCCAAATCATTTGACATCTCTAGATCTTGATTACCACATAAAAAAAAGAAAAAAAGGAAAGGAAAGAAAGAAAGAAAGAGGAAAAAAAAAAGAAAAGGGAGAAGGCTGGATTTGATAATATCGAAACTTCCTTCCAAACTTAAATCTATAAACTCATACCAAAATTTGGGTCAGTATCAGAGGCCAAAAAGACAGTCTGGGAAATAGTTTGAGGACCAGAAATGGAAAAGTGCTTAGAAGAATGCAACCCAATTAAGAATAGTGAACAATGATCTCCAGAAGTTAAATCTGTACCCATGAATAGCACAGTCCTCCACCTCAATCAGAGAGAATTTTCATTTAAATGACAAAGATTTCATAGTTGTATTTATTCTAAGCTCCACAGAAAAGGTACTTTAGTGAATCTTTGAATCCTGGGTTCAATTTGAGAACCTCTAGTGATTAATTTAGTGAGAAATATCATCACTCAAAAATTCTGCTCAAATCTAGAGAGAGGGCTTGTAGAGATGGCATGAAGGCTTTCCAGAAGGTTGAAGCCTAGTTTTTATTCCCTACTTCCTACATTATATATTGTATTTGGATGGACATTCTGTAGAACATGTCCATTTGTATTTGTAATTGGGGCAAACAGTACAGACAATGAATCGGGTCCCAGAATTGAACGGAAGTAGAGTGGTGTGGATTGTCTTCAAGACATTGCAAAACCTTTTTCATGACATCAAGATTCACATAGAAACAAAAGTCCCTCCTTTTTCTAACTATTCAATCAATATTGCTATATGATTTCAAGATTTGGAGATACACCCATCTCTGAAGAACTAAAAAGCCAGTATCACAGAGTGGGAAAAGGAAAGAAAAGGACATGGACAGGCTGTAATGTAAGCAACATGGAACATGAAGAACAGGTATTAAAAAAAAAGATGTCATCCAGGAAATATAAGCTAGGATAAAAAATGGGCAGGTCACAGAGTGAGGATGAGTAATAAATAGACAAACTATTCCATTAATACCTTCACAATGTCAGGAGAATGCATACAGACTTTTAGCACATTGAGTGAACTCCTTTCAGTAAAATTATGGGAAAACATGGACAAGTCACACAAAATGGTCAGGTACAGATAAGTTGAGATTTGCATCCTAGGAGGGAACTTCCAAGTCAATAACATCACAGATCATTTGAATAGGAGCCCATATATTATAGATCACTTCAAAGAATCACAAAATAGTAATTCTAGAAGAAAAGAATTAGGGAGTGGAACTGGGCTATGCGTGAAATAGAAAGAAAAATCCTACTTCTGCATGGAAGGAAATAATAAAAAATAGTCATACTCTTCCATGTGATCCCAAAGCCTAATCTTGGAGTCAGTAAGAAAAAAGTGCTTTGCTGAAAATCAGAAAGTCTGCTTCTTCCTAATCTTTATTTTCATTGATTCTGCCACTTATAGTCATTTGGCTGCAAAGAAATCTGAGCTCATTTTCCTCATCTATAAAAAAATAAAATTCATTTTTATTTCTACCTTTTTTATAGATACAAGTATGGTAAAGTAGGGAATCTAGGTGCCACAGTGGCTAGAGTGTCAGGCTTGGAGTCAGGAAGATTCATCTTCCTGAGTTCAAATGTGACTTCAGACAACTAACTGTGTCATCCTGGGCAAGACACTTAATGCTGTTTACCTCAGGACCACATCTATAAAATGAGCTGGAGATGAAAATGGCAAACTGCTCCTGTATCTTTGCCAAGAAAACCCAAATAGAGTCACAAAATGCCAGATGACTGCAATAACTAAACAACAACAATGGTGAAGTAGAAAGAGAACTGGACCTGGAATCAGGAAATCAAAGTTCAAGTATCAAGTTCTGCCGTGACCTTGAATTAGTCATTGTGATTTTTGTCTTATTTTCCTTTCCTGTGAAAGTGGATGAAAAATACTTGTGTTATTTAAATAACAGATTTGTCATAAGAAAAGCATTTTTAAAATGACACAGTAATCATGTAATTGTCATTATTGTTGTGTTTCCATGGAAATACAAAAAAGTTTCTACAAAAGCAATATTCATTTGTCCTCCTATAGTAAATGAAATTGAAAATGCTAAAGAAAGAAACAATGGTCCACTTGAACTCCATGTTGGAAATTATATATATATATATATATATATATATATATACACACAAACACACACACATATATATGTATGTGTATGTGTATATGTACATGTATATATGTATGTGTAATCATATTACATATATATTGCATTTTATGTTACACATTCTCTATATTATGTAATATATATACATACATATATAAATATATATGTATGTATGTTCTGTAATAGTAGCAGCAGCAATAGTATTCCCTTCAAAAAAAAATTAAAAATATGCAGCTTTTTTATTCTCTCTCCAAAATATGGGATATATACAAAATGGTAATTTTCTCTTCTCATTATACACCTATACTATTAATTCCACCTTTGAAGCTTAGATTCCTGAGAGGATTAAATGAGATGATATCTCTAAAGTGCTTATCCCAGTGCTTGATACAAAGTAGACACTTCACTGTCTTACCCCAAACCTTGAAAAAAAAATTATCTATGCCTCAGTTTCTCCATTAATAACAGCTCACAATAGTCATAGAATTGACCTTAGAGATCAATTAGTTCAACCTTCTTGTTTGGCTAACCTAAGGCCTAGAGTGGAGATGTATCATGCTCATCTATTATTGAATTATATAAAATAAATCTTTAGTGACACAAACAGAACTAGAACCCAGGTCTCTTGTTTTCTAATCTTAGAATGTTTTACTCCTAGGAGATTGGCTAGCATCATTTCCCACAAATTTATGAACTCTTTTATGTGTAATTATACTATATTATTTTAGTTAGTCCTGGATCAACAAAGAAACCTAAACATATTGAATAATAGAATGGATTTAATAGAATAATATGGGGTCAAATTCTACACTATTGTTACTCACAGTGATTAACTATATGATTAAGCTAAACTATTGTTTGACAAGTCATGTAGAATTATCTAGGAGAGAAATTTCCCAATCTTCAAATGTTTGATGATAACCTAGAATAAATATTAGTACATTGTTCTACACATTAACATGCAGGTGGAAAATAACAGGTGTAAACATTATTTGCAAAAATACTGAAATTCAACAAAACTTATTGAGCTTGTATTATGTACAAGGTCTGAAGCTAAGCTTCAGGTAGATCAAAAAAAAAAGTGATTTAGTGGAAGGAAGATGTATTGAAAGTAAGAAGATCTGGGTGTGAATACTGGATTTACTCGCTATCAGATTTGGCCTTCTGGACCTCCATGATCTCCTTGGTAAAAGGAAGAAATTGCATCAGATGATCTCTAAACACTCTTTTATCTCCAAATCTTGTGTCTCTATAATTTGATGAAAATGGAATAGTTCATTCCTCTAGTAACTTACAATCTAACCTGGAAATGGTTATAAAAAGGCAAGATTAGATTCAATGGACCAAGGTTCTTTTACTACTACTAGAATAACCAAAGGAAAGCCAGAATTAGGGTTAGACCAAAAAAAGACAGTTGCCTAGAGCTGCAGAGTCAAATTCAGAGGAAAATAACCCACTAAATTGGGGGGAAAATGTTAACATTATATTTGACTTATATTTCTATTAATTTAATATTTCCTAATTATATTTTAATATGGTTTTCACACTCATTATGTGTTTGATATTTCTGGCTCTGAGGCACAACACATAAAAGAGAGCACAATGAAAGGTCATTTCCAACTATGATAGTTTTATAAATGCCAGATAACTCTGCTCTCCATGGTATATAAATATTATTCTGTGGTAAGTCATCTCATATATTAGTGTGAAGGGCTAATGCATATGAAGACACACACCTGGTTCAAATTTTGAACACAAAGGTCATATTCTAAGTCCAGACCTTTGAAATCATTGTCAATTGTCATGAGAAATGGTGTGAAATATATATATATATATATATATATATATATATATATATATATATATATTACATGAGATAAGGTAATGGTGACTACACCATTACCCAGTAGCACCTACCTATTTATTACCTCAAGTTAGTACTTACCAAAACATTTATCCCTTGAGATTTTTTTTTTCCCATTATAGCTATAGTTAACTATTAGCAATTAGTAGTAGTAGTAATAGTAATAGTAGTTGTAGTGGTGGTGTACTAGTACTAGTGGTAATCGTACTAGTAGTAATGGTGGTAATAGTAGTAGTAGGAGTGGTAGGAGTAGAAATAGTGGTAGTGGTAGTGGTAATGGTGGTGGTAGTGATGGCGGTGGAAGTAGTAGTAATAGTACTAGTAGTAATGGTAATAGTAGTACTTATAGTAGTAATGGTAATAAAAGTAGCAGCAGCAATTTAAAATAGCTAAGATATATATAGCTCTTATTATATGCCAAGTACCATGCTAAGAATTTTATAATCATTATCTTATTTGACCCACATTACAACGCTGAAAGGTAAATGCTATTATTATTTCCACTTTACAGATGTGGAAATTGAGACAAACAGATCACTTAAACTTCATAAAGCAAAAACGGTTTCTTTAAGAAAAACCTGGCAATAATATGGTCTCAATAATATCTGTGATAGATTGTCATGCAATTACTTTTTGAATACCTCCAGTAGTAAAGAGTTTTCTGTTATCCAAGAAACATCTGATTAGAAAAGAAAGCCAGCCACTGACATATTGAGAGTTTAAGATAACACAAATAGCCTAAGGGATATGGTAATAAGACCCATGGAATTTTAGAAGACAGAACAGTTCTTAACCTTTTGGATCATGGACCTTTTTGGCAAAAGTTTATGTCTCCTGAAGTTTATGGACACCTTTTCAGAATATTTGTAAATGCACAAAATATAATACATAGGATTAAAAGAAATTCCAACTATATTGAAACACATGAATATATATATATATATATATATATATATATATATATATATATAAATTTCACAGTCTCCAGATTAAGAAATTTTGGTGAAAAAGGAAGATTTCCAGTGTGTGGATAAACTCCCAAAAGAGGATTTATGGGATTGTGTAGAAGAATTGCTAAGAAGGAAATTCTGTAGATGTGAATTCATTGGTTCACACTGGAAGGAAGTACTTCATTGGATTGGAGGATGGATCTCAGAGCTCTTCCCAACACCTTTCTTTAAGGAAGGCCCATTGGTCTATCATCTTTTCACCTTCCAACTTGCTGCATTGCTTGGGATTTCAACATGCCCCTGATCCAGGGCCATTCCCATCTTCTCTTCTCCCCAGACCTCTCATTTCAGCTTCCTTTTAGTTATTTTCTTCCCTTATTAAATATACTTGAAAGGAGGAACTGTCTTTCTTTTTCATATTTGTATCCTTAATTTTAGCACAATGTCTGGCACTTAGTAGACCTAAATAAATGTTATAAATATACATATATATATATATATATATATATATATATGTATATTTATATCTTTCTATCTAGATAAATAAATAGATAGATATAAATCAATAAAATCACAGAACCACTGAAATATTGAAGAAAACATTTCTAGGGTTTTTGAGTTTACAATACACCTTCAGTTTTTTTACCCCATTTAGATCTCAAAAGCCTGTAAGGTAGTCAACAATTCAATTGTTAGGTCCTGTGATACGCTAAGTGCTGAGAACACAAAGATATAAGAAAAAAAAAAAAAACATACTCATAAATTCTGAGCATGAGTTCCTTTCCTCAAGAAACTAATATTCTAATAGTATATGCCTTTTTTAAAAATGTAGAAATTAAAGTTATATATGCTTACTCAGTGTCAGAATCAGAACTATGACCTAAGTCAGTAAGAATTATTATTGTTGCTATCATTAATACTAAGTTCATATGTATTACTGTATTTATTGTGTTCACTATTGTGTTCTAGTTTTCTTCCTGATGTGGAAATGACTGTAGTTTCTTAAAATTGATATTAAGAGAACATAAACCCAGGCAATTTTTACAAAGTCAAAGTACAGGCCTAATAATGGACCATGGGTCTGCTGTACAGGGTCTAAACCTTGCTAACCTGGGGACTGATGTAGATATTAAATGCTTCAGAGAAGTCAAAAGGGATGAGGAATGAATTCAGCTAAGTTTACAAAGATTCATTACTAAGCTGGCTGCAAGTTGATGAATTTTTTTACATCAGCTACTTTGGCCATAAACCAACTATGAATTTATTGGGGATTTACAATCTTCATGCATGCAGGTATTAGTCCAACTGATAAAATTACAGAAATTTGATATATTGACCTATATAGTTTACATAGCACTTTCACATTCATTATCTCATTTGACCATCATAACGATTCTGTGAGGTAAATAGGACAAATATTATCTCCATTTTACACTTGAGAGAAAAACAGTCCAGACTGGTTGAAATGCTTCTTACTTCTTTAAGAACGAAATCATTTAATATCTTTTCCGTGAAGCTTGCTCTAATCTACTCTTGCCAAAAATTATCTCTTCTTCTTTAAAAGTTTTTACTACACTGTGCCTAGCTCTGTATTTTGTCCTATCAAGTAAGATATTTGTAAAGTGCTTTGCATAATATCTGAAATGCATAAATTTTAATCCTCCCTTCATCACATTCAACCTTGTATAATACTTATTTGTATAGATGTTAACCCCCTATTAGATAGTAAGTTCCTTAAGAGCAAAGATTCTCTCATTTTTGGAAAATCTCTATTCCTGTTATGAAAAATAATGTGTTGGAAATGCCTTAATACTTTGATGGTTCTTTCCTCTAATTAATGCAAGCATTCTTTCCATTGGTACACTTTTAGATGCATTTGAATCCTCTCATCCTCTATAATTCATCGTTTCCCCCAGATCCTATAGAGAAAATTAATTCAACTGATATGATATCTTCTTCTAAGACTTTTTTTTCTATTTCATGAGTACCAATGAAAACCTCTAGCTCTTCATCTGTCATTCCTCACTCCTGCAAGTGGCAGACCCCTTCCTTTTTTTAATTCATTGCCAGAGAGGAATCCTTTACACTCCTTGACAACAGGACATAATTGTGCATATACTGCAGCTTACTCGCTCCTATTATGCATATTTCCATTGTCTGCTGAGTTACCCACAACTTTGATTGTATTATTTCACAATTCACAAGCATTGAGCATCAGTGGGGAGACTTTTGTAGCCAAAGACACTTGTATTGCCCCAGAAAGATTCTAAAAGAGCCCAGAAACAACTTTAGACAGAAAACACTTTACCTTCTTGCCAAGTGAAAAGAGATGGAAGCCAAGGGCAACAATCACTTAAAATACAAACTTATTTGTAAAAAGTTATAGAAGAGGAGGATCGTATGCAGAGGATTACAAACTGTATCACTTTAAAAAACAAAACAATGAAAACACATAAAGAAAGCCTGGCACAAGATTCAAATTGACCCCATCATCTCAAGAGCTTTCATAGATGAAAATTACGAGAGGACAACAAATGGATATAAAATGGAACAAAAGTGTCATCACTTTCATAATGATCTATTTTCATCAGAAGCGACAAAGGAACCGACACTTTTGGACTCTAATTCCTCAATCCCCAAATTACAATACAAAAAAGTAGAAATGGCACTAAGAAAAATGAATTCAGGAAGAACAGATGGCCAAAACCAAGCACATTTACTGAGAACATTCACAATCTTGATACAATCATGAAATTATTATTGATCTGCTTTAAAGAGTTTCTCATGGAAGGTAAGATACTAAAATAACAGGAAAATTCACTGATGACAATAACCTCCCTCCCCAAAAGTGATCAAGATCATGTCAAAAATTGGCTCATAATCATACTTTTTCATCTTTATAAAATCTTTGAGAATGATATATATATCTGAGGTCAAAATCAATTCAGCCATTGGACTCTTTTTGCATTATACAGACCTAAGAACAGTTTTGTATTTTTAAATACAATAAAATTATATAAATGTAAAAAAAAAAAAAAAAAAAAGCAGGCTATAGGCTTTAGACCATATCCGGCCATTAGCAGTACTTGTGCCTGATATATATATACATTTTATTAAAATATGAGAAGACAATAAACAGACTTTAACAAATAATTCTGTGGAATAGATTATTCTGTAGGAATCACACACAATCAAAAATCAATGAATAGAAGCTATGTTTTGTTTTGTTGATTATGAAAAATAATTTTTAAAGACTCTAAAGCAAAACACTGCCTTAAGTCTCTCTTCCAACAAAAAAAGTCTCATGTAGGAATTATAAAAGATTCTTTGATGAATAAAATCAATGGAGCTGTGCATTCAACCCTCAACTATTCAATAACCCACTAGTTCTTGGTGTTAATGAGTCATAAGACAGGCAAAGGTGTTTACCACAGTCATGTGGTCTTGTAAAAGGTGCTCCTGGAATGGAGATCACCAGAGGATGATAATATTCTGTGGAGCAGAGATTAAACTCTCAGCCCTCAGGCATCATACAGCCTGCAAATTTTCCAAGGGCAGCCCAAATCAAATTAAATAGTAATCAGAGAAAGTTTTTTTGGAAAGATGGAATAGTATGTCAGAAAATTCCAAACTTTCCATATTTCTCCCACAAACAAGATAAAATAGCAACTTAGAGTGATTAAAACAAACAAGATTTGGGGCAACAGAGGTTCTCCTAGGACAATCAAACAAGATCCAGAGAAAGATACCAGGCACCTCCAGGTTAGCTGCACTAGCACTGCTGAAATAGCAAGTGGCAATCCCTAGGGGCAACTGGACTGGGGGACAGTCTCAAACCCAGAGACAACTTTCACCTCTCAGACAATGGGGGAGCTGGGTGTATGCACAGGTGGCTACAGGCTGAAGGCACCATCTGTTATGCCAAAGTTCCCTTTTAATGGGGTGACCAGTTCCTCCAATTGTCCTATTTCATAATTCTGCCTTAGGTTATGACCGTCCCCTCTTAATGGTTGATATAAAGGTTTTATAGACATTCCTTAATGTCATTAGAATATCAGTAACCTCCTTGGATTAGGTTATCCCCACCTAGGTCCCTCCATTGTTCTTGATATTCCATAAAAGGCTCCCTACCCCTAGACTCAGGGCTAGACTCTTTGAGATGATAGTCTCATCTAGCCCTGGGATCAACTGGTCTCAGTATTTCTCTCCATTTAATAAACTATTGAATTGGTCTCTAATCTCTGTCTTGCTCAGTTTCTTCAGCATTACACATCCTCTGTCCCCAGAAGAAAAGGTGAATAACAAGCTGATATATATATATATATATATATATATTTTTTTTTTTTTTAAACATACGGAGGCAAAGAAAAAGGAACCCAACACACAAAGTTTCTATGGAAATAGACTGAGATTCTTCTTCAGAGGAGGATAGGGAAGCAAAAAAAAAAAAAAAAAAAAGTCTCTTCTACCCCAAAGAGTAATGTCAAATGATTATCTGCTCCTCAAAAAATTTCATAAAAGAACTTTAAAAATACTTTTAAAATCAAATGAGAAGTTGAGGGGAAATTATTTAAAAATAAGCACAATCCAAGAAAAAAGAAAATTATGAAAAGAAAATCAATTCACTAGAAAAAGAGATCCATAATCTTAAAGAAGGAAATAATTATTTAAAGCTAGAGTTGGGCAAGAGGAAGCCAGTGAAGTTACAGAGATTAGAAATAAAAAACAAAATATAAAGACTAAAAAAAAGATAGAAAAGAATGCAATAACAATAACGACTGATTTGGAGAACAGATCAAGAAGAGAAAACATAAGAATAATTAGATTACCTAAAAGGTGCAATCAAAAAAAAAAAAAAAAAAAAAAGAATATTGAAATAATACCAGAATTAAAGAAAATCGTCCTGAAGTGTTAGGACAAGAGAAGAAACCACCAGATCAAGACAAAAATATTACAAGCAAGAATAAAAAAATAAAAAAAAAATTCAAATATAGCAGAGCTACAATTAGAATCACATAAGACCTAACAGTGTCCATAATAAAAGAACACAGGTCTTGAATATATATATCAAAGAGCAAAAAAAAAAAAAAAAAAAAAAAAAAAATGGAGTTGCAGGCAAAAATATCATGATCAGCAAATTTAAGCATAATTTTGAATAGGAAAAAAAAATGAATAGTCAATGAATTGCCAGTCTTTCAGGATTTTGTTGCAAAAAGACCTGAAGTTAATAGAATATCTGACATATAACATCCAAGAAAAATGTTAGGCAAACCTCAAAGACTAATTACAAGGGACTCAATAAGGACAAACTTTATTTTCTATATGTAGAAATGTAAACCATGTATCTAAGATTGTCATAAGTAATTGAGTAGTTCAAAAGAAAGACTAGGGTAAAGTTGAATATGATGTCATTCTTAAAAAGCCAAACTGTGTAGAAAAAGGTAAAAAGAGTAATTATACAAATGAGGTGCAAGAGGAAGAACTGACACAGAGGAATTAGATGGGGAGAAGTTCTGGAAACCTGGTTTTATCAGGAATGGGTTAAAGAGAGAGCAATACATACATATATACATATATTTATTTATTTATATTTGTGTATGTGCATGTCTGTGTGTGTAAAAGTCTTCTAAATTCAGGAAAAAATAAGAGAGTAAAGATATTGGGAATAGGGATAAGATAAGGCAGGGATTGTTAGAAGGAATGTTATTCACATCAGATAAGGATTAAAGAGAAGAACACATTTAAAAATGAATAAAAGTCTAAATTTATAAAGAAATAAGAAGAGAGAGGGATAGAATGGGGGGGGATATAAAAGAGCAGGTATGGTTATATGTAAAGAAGGCTATAAAAGTTTTCTAAATTCAAATAGGAACAAGAAGGCAATTGGAAAGGGTGGGGAAGAGGATAAGGGAGGGATCCTTAGAGATAAGATAAGTTAAATAATAGGAGAGCAAGGTAGCAGGCAGAAATAAAGCAGAGGTGTAAAGAGGAATAGGAAATAAGAGATACATACAAACAAAAAATAGATCAGGAGTAGAATTTGTTAGGTAAGAAAAAAAAAGCATGGGTATTAATCAGAAAAAGTTTAAGCTAAAATAGATTTAATCAAAAGAAAAAACATAGAAAAATTTGTATATATCATCCATATTAATCAATATTATTTTGGAAGATTTAAAATAACCAGACAGTATAAAGTTGAAATATTGCTGTAATGTAGAAAATGCTGAACTGAGTTGGTGGAGTTAGAAAAATACGGAAAGATTTGGACTTATGAAGGAAGATGTTATCCACCTTCAGAAAAATAAAGGACCAATAAGCATAGTATGGTCTTATAAATAAGCATATGAATGTATTCGTGTATGATTATAATTATCAATGTATATGTAATGTTTGTATGTGTGTATCTATATATTTATGTTTATAGTCTTATGTATATGTATATATACACATGCATACATACATATTTTAAATTAATATAAATATGTAATTTATACTGTATACACATAATATATAATATAATAAATATGATTACATATACTATAAAATATATTTTAAAATATGTGTATTTGTATGTATCTATCCACACTTAATTGTAGTCTTCTTAGGGGAGTAGACAGAAGGAAGGAGAAAAAAATGAATAAAATATAAAGTGCACAGCAGAGAACAAAAGAAAATTTTCAAGGAAGCAAAGAAAAGATGGACAGCTCTGAACACAAAGTGTAGTATTTATTATATAAGCTTTCTTGAAATGGAAATTTACTGCTTTATATTTGGATGATTGCATGTCTGCTGAGCACATGGCAATTTTTTTTTCTTTTCCCATTTTGCATTTAAATTTAAAATAAAAAAGTAACTGGAAAATATTTAATAAAGTAAATAAAAATACAATACAACATAGATAATGGTTATCTGTGGTTTTCTGTGTCAATAATCTGCTGGCAGTGATCATTTTTTTATTTGAATTTGATTGACACTATAGTTCTAGATATTCATCTTAGTATGATTTTTGCCCTAATTACATCAAACCCCCAGACATTATAGAGCCTCCTTAATGAGATTTATAATTATTAAAAACAGGTAGGCCTAACAATCCATACCTTTTAAAAAATAAAACTAAATGGATGAAATGAATCTTGTCTCAGTTATGATATTTCAGTTTATGGCATTGCCAGTTTCTTCAGTAAATTGGTCAATACATATATTTGGTCCAGACCCAAAACTGAACAGAATAAAGACAGCAGGCTAAATTATATTTGTGAAAGCCTACAATGCTTCTCATGATCCTAAGCTACTGTGTTCTATAGACAATATAATTCAATTTAATTCAAAAGGTTTTAACTGGATCCATGAAAAGTCCTACTCCAAAGCATCATTGTGATGTCAAGGTGATGTTAGACCATAAAGCCTTCAAGTATAGACCTAGCAACAGACAGTACATCTGGGGTCAAAGGATTCATTACTCTTGGCAGATCCTGTCACCAAAGGGTTGTTCCCCATTGGCCATGAATTGAGATTAGGACATTCATAAAGACTATTCTGGATCAGAGTAGAAAGGTTTGTGATACACACTATCACAGACTTAACTGAAAGGAACTATAGAATTTCCAATTTTCTCATTTAAAAAAAAAAAGAAAATTGAGGCTCAGAAAAATTCTTACTTGCTTAAAGTGACATAATTAATAAATAACTGAATCAAAGGATTAAAATCCACGTTCTGATACCAAATCCACCAGATATTGTTGCTTCTTAGCAAAGACTATCTTCAGTAAGACAGGCAAAGTGTAGCTATTTTGTGAGAGGCTTTGAAAATATCATGGCAAATGTGGATTTTATGTTTTGGTAGTGGGGAAGCATTGCACTCATTGCATTTGATTGTGATTCTTTTTACCACTGTGACACATATAATTTCAAGAGCTTAGTCCTTCAAGAATGTGCATAACCTTCTTTACCTGGTTTTCACATTCTTGGTGAATGATTCTGAATATAATTTGAGCATAAAATATTTCCATTCAAACAAGTTTTCCAGGGCTCACATTAGAAGATTAAGTAGTGTCTAATAAATTGACTAAGAAAAGTAATCTGGAAAATACTGCAGAAAATTGCCTAAGCAAATTTCTGACAGATTTTCTCTGTGTCCTTTGCCCTTTCTTTTCAAATAAGTTTTGATTCCACTGAGTGTTTTGTTTTTCAAATCTAAGCTCTAAACATTTCAAACAGCATAAAAGATACAATGGTACAAGCCATGCTGGAACACAAAGAATGCCGTGAACCATAGTTAGGTTGATTGCTAATGACATAAGGTCTCATTTGTAATCTAGGAATTTATACTAAGGCAAAGATCAGATTCTTTCCAGGAAAAAAAACAAATGTTCTCTAAGGATATTCCCTTTGCTGGGTGTTAACTATCTATTTTTCCAAAATGAACTGGTGAGAAGCAAAAACAAAACCGTATTCTGGTGACAATCTACTTTGGGTTTCTCACTAAGAGGAAGAATAATTTTGTGGTATAACTTCTGACAAAGAATCCAGGAAGAAATTGATTATTTCATTCATTCATTCAACAATCACTTATTCCTTCATATGACAAGCATTTATTATCAAGCATGTGCCACATACTGTGCTAGGTGCTGGTGATACAAATGTAAAAGCAGTCCTATTCCTTCCCTGAAAGATCTTTATTAATAAGCACCTAGTGTATGCAGACCTCTGTCCTAGCTAGATGCTGAGGGAGACACAAAGTTTAAATAAGATAACCTATGATTTGTGGATCTTGTAGTCTAAACAGATCTAAATCTTGTAGGTCTAAAGACACAAGCATAGAAAAATACATAGAAAATATAAAATTCAGATTGAGAAATCAGATTTTTAAGAAAGCTAAAATAAAGCAATGTTAATGGCAATAAAAGCTCCGGATGATATAATTCACAGGAGGGCCCAGTGATGGTTCCCAAAGAAAAATTGATGAAGCCCTTTCTGGGACAGCCCCTTGGGGTTATTCTGAGCAAACCAAAGAAATTAGCATTCAAATGAACAAAAGCACAGAGGGAGCCCCATCTATAAATGTAAGTCCTTCCTCATTTCTCATCCCTGTATTGCTTGAGACAAACATAGATGACTTTACCAAAAATTATCTGATTTTTGGTTTCTTATTGGAATTGTTTTCTTCTTCATTGGGGTTGAAAATAAATCCATGCTCAGATGGATATTTGGACAGAATATGATCCTGGCACATAAACACACATTTGTTGTCAGAACTTTTCTCTTTTTCCCTTTCTTTTAATGCAAGTTTGGATTCCACTGAGTGCTCTTCCACTAGAAGCTCTAGACATTTCAAACAGCACAAAAGATATGACAAGATGAAAGAAAGTGTCCACAAATAGACAGCTCGACAACTAGTTAGCAGCTGTCTGCTTTTTCTTTGGGGTTGTTTTTTTTTTTTTTTTTCTTTTTCCTGCAAAGGGGGAGAGTTTATTTTTCATTCTTACAGGAGCCGACTACAGACTCTTGCATGCTGGCCATTTTCCAAGCCTGTTTAGTGTTGGAAGAGGAGAAAATACTTACGGGGCCATGTGTGCAGCCCTGACGTGGAGAACGCATTGTCCTTCTGGAGCACCACCGGTACAGCTGCCGTGCTTTGAGTGGCGTGGCCCTTTCTCCATCTTTTATCGTCTACTGTTTGCAATTTAATGAGGTTTTGGTGTTCCATCAAGTCAGGGCATTTCTTTGACAAAGAGAACCTGAAGAGCAGGTTTTGATTAAAAAATCTGCACGGGCTTTGGGGAACTGGTTTAAATCTATTTCAGATCTGGAGCAACTGAGTCCTGATTTGAAGTTATTCATCTTCTCCCCTGACAGGTCTGGCAAGGGCATTGCTTTTTAATACTTGATTTTTAATTGTGCTACATTTGTGAGTTTCTCTCCTTCTCGGCTCCCTCTTCTCAATACCCCACACCCCCCCTTTTTTTGCCTAAGCAGACAATGAATCCACGGATGTAAAGGCCCATCTTTTTTTGGCAAAGTGTAACATAAAACAAAGCCTCAGCACACAGATGAAGAGGAAATGTCACTGCTAATTAGAATCTTCTCATAGGCCTCTGAAATTTCTGGCGAGAAAAGCAGCAAGGACTTCCCTACCACAATTAATAGTAAGCTAAAAGAATGAGGGAATCAATGCTCCTTACCCAGTGGAAAAGGTTAAAATATGTTAGGTGAATGAGGTCAAGAATTCTTCCACTATCCATGATCATGAACCTCAACATTTTTCTATGTATAGAGTGGGGGGTAGGGGGGGGAAATCAAACTGGACCTTAGGGGGAAAAAAACTGATTCTAGATATAACTCTACCACTAATTTAATGCATTAATTTGAGCAATTTTCTTTGCCTATCTAAGTATCAGTTCCCTGATCTGTAAAAATGTGGGTGGGAGAGAAGAATTAAATAAATGATCCCCAACATCCCTCTCAGCTCTAATTATCTTTATTCTGTGACTCTGACCTAGGAACTGTAAGTGGACAGCCACCAGTGACTTCAAACTGAGCAATAGGATATGAAGCTGCCTATTTCTTTTTAAAATGTAATTCAACAAATACTTGTTGAGCATTTATGGTGTGTAAAAGCACTGTGGAAGATGGAAGGTCTTGAATCACCTATATGTGTCCTTCCTCCATTTGAATGAACTCCTTAAGAACACAGACTGTCTCCAATTTTCTGTTTATATACTTAGCACTTAGCAAAATCTTTTCACAAAGTACGCGCTTCATAAGGGCTTTTTTTTTTTTTTTCCCCCCAATTCATTCATTCTTTTATTCTGATCCTGGGCTAAAAGAATTAGAATGTTTCGAATACCCCGGGGGTATATTGGCTGTAGTCATCTAGTTGTGAAAACTGTAACAATGGAAAGTTGGCATTGATGGGGCTTGAGCAATAAAGCCAAACTGAAAAAAGCACCAAGACCAACTAGGGCAGTAAATAAGGAAGAACTGCAGTGATGAGTGTCTATTGGAGGCGGAGCCCCTTTGTAGCAGAAAGATGCAGCAATGATGAGGGGGGGGAAAAAACAGGGAAAGACCAATATGGCAGGTACCTAGTTAGAGAAGAGAATGGCAGATCCATAGTGGAGAGATAGAAAATCAATAAGACAGGGGCAGGAGGTAGAACAACAAGGGAGAGCAATTTAGTGGAGGAAAGTCACAAGAAAGGAGTACCTGACAAGAGTAAGTAACATGAGAAACAAAGAATAGAATACCAAGATGGAGAAACAAAGTCTCAGATCCTTTTCTCTTTCCAAGTTCTATCCAGAATAGCCTTATGGGTCACTTATCTCTAGCATCTATGAGGGTCCTTATGAAGTTCTTCCACATACCCCCAGAAAAAGACTGATCTCTGAACTCTCTAGCAAACCTCAAATTCTTTCTGTTTGATGGGAACCATACCCAGGGAAGTATTCTAAGTCATGAGAACTGTGCAGGTTTGTAAGAAAAGACTGAGACCAGGTAAAAAGAATTGTCTCACTCTTTAATGGGTTCTAAATCCTTTTTCTTAAAGATGGAGAGGAGAAACAAAGTAGCATTAACATTTACAAGGCTCATGTAGTTCCCTTGTGAATAGTGGAGCACCAGGAAGGACAGGGTATGAGTCTATTCTGTATTCTTCATTGAGTAATTGTGGTGAGACTGAGGTCTTTAAAGGGAGCTGATGGCCTCCCTTTAGAGAAGTAGCATGCTCTAAATTTCCAGGATTCACTTGTGTGGAGGTAGATGATCCAAATTAGTATTAATCTAACACTAATAGGATTTCATTGAGCTATTGGCAACTATTTAGAGCGTGCCTGACTCTGACTTTCCCAAGTTCCAATTAAATGGGAACAAATAAGCCAAAAAAAGAGATATCTTTTAAATGTGTTTTATGTCAATAGGAACTATCTGACATTAGGATCACATGGTAATAAAGGGATTGTTTATAAGCATTTAGAAAGGGAAGCCATGATAATTAAAAGTCAGAGTGGTCTTATCAAAAACAAGCCAAGCTAGTCTGACTTTATTGCCTTTTATGACATGCTAATTCAGGGGAATTCTATAGACCTAGGGCTCCTAGACTTCAGCAAATTACTTGACCAAGTCTCTCATGCTGTATGGAGGATAAAATAAAGAAACATAGACTAGAAGATAATTAGTTGGGTGACCAAACCCACAGAGTTTTGATTAATTTCAGTGTCAGAGTGTGAAAAGGTCTATAGTGAACAATTCCAGATTTGTCTTTAGCCATATTATGTTGAACGTTTTTATCAATGACTTGGATGAAGTTATAGATGGTATGCTTATCAAATTTGCATGTGACGTGAAAGTAGCAGGGATGGAGAACACATGGGATAACATGACAAGACATCTAAAAAAGATATTTGGCAGTCTAGAATAATGGTCTGAATCTATTAATATGCTTTTTAAATAAATATTATTATAAAGTTTAGTTCTTAGCTTCCAAATATCAGCTTCACAAAGTGGGGGAAAGCAAGACTAGATAATAGGGCTTGTGAAAAAGAGCTGGGAGTTTCAGTAGAATGCAAGCACAATATAACTTAAGATGCTGTGGCAGCCCAAAATTAAAGTTTTTCTTTTAAGATAAGTGTTGTGAAGAGAAAGATCCAATTGAATTGTTATTCCACTATCATCTCCCCAGGTTTGACCATATCAAGAATACTGTGGTCAATTCTAGATACTAACTCTAAGATTCTGTGATTCACATCATAGAAATTATAGATTTTAAGTTGGAAGTGATATCAGAAATCATCTAATCTAACCTCTCACCTTTTTAAAAAGAGGCAGTAAACCCAATGGACTGAATAATTGTAGACGTGAACCCAAATACTCCCATTTCAAATCCAATAAATCTTTCCAATATACTACACCTTATTCAAATGTGCCCAGATGATTATAGCCAGTGCTTCCAACTATAAGAAATTCAACAGTTACTAATACTTTCAAAGAGCCTAAATTGAAAAAGAAAGATTGGGGAAGAGCAATAAGACAAGGAGGATATATGAAGGAAAGCTATATCAGAAAAGCAACTCCTAGGAAGTAGTCAATAAAGTAAAAATTAATCTGAGGAACAAAAAGTCCAAAGATGCAGGATTGAGATTTTTCTAGAACCCAGTATTCAATTTAATCTTCTACTATTCACCATGTTAATGCTTGCCATTGAGTTATTGATTTTTTTTTGTATTTTCTAGACTACTAGTCCTGTTGGTTGATATATAGTTTTTAATAAAACAAATCCTAATGATAGATAGAAATTTCGTCTCATCTCTAACATAGAGATATTCAAGAAAATCAGGCTAAACTATCAAGAATACAAGACTGAGGAAAAGATCACAACACTTATAAACTGTTTCTCCAAACCAACAAAGCTAACTAACCACCTGCAGAAAGAAATACAAGACTCACTTGCACTTGAGGTATCTGATAAAACCAAATATATAAAACCAAATTTATAAAATACATAATCAAGTTCCTATGAAGTTTTTCTGGAAAATAGATTTTTAAAAATTAATTCATTCAAGAAACATTTATTAAGGATTTTATTGTATATAAAGTGCTTTGCAAGGTACTAAGGGAAATATATGTGACAGAGTTTCTATATTCACAAAGCATAAAGTCTGGAGGGGAGGGGTTAAGGCATAAAGAAATCTCAAAGTAGAAATAAGAATATTATGAAGTCATAATAAAAGCACTGATGATGGAAAGATCATTGTCAGGAAGAAGAAATCAGAGAACGCTTCATGGAGGAAGTAGTATTTGAGCTGGTCCTTGAAAGGTGAAAGTTCTCAGCTTGATTAGAGCATATGCAGAAAAGGTAGACTCTACACATAGGTTGGAGTCAGATTGTGGAGCAGCCTGAAACCAGGATTTAGTGCTGTAGGCAATGGAGAGCCAATGATGGTTTTTTAAAAGGGGCATGACCAGAGCTGCACTTTAGGAAGATGTTAAGACTTATCTTTAAGAATGTGATCATCATTGCCATCATTAAAGTATGTGGGGAATAGAAACATTTAGAAAAATGAGTGGAATAGACAATGTTGACTGATGAATCTGCATCAGCAGCAATAAATTAAAAGCACTTTCACTGAGAAATGCTACTTGTTCTGTAAATCTCCTTGCCCTAAAATTTCTAATCTTTATGACATTTAAAATTTTTAAGGAACCTTACTAAATACCTCTGTTACTTATCTTTTTTACAAGAGACTTCTTAAGAAGCTAATGCTACATGCATACCCAAAGTGTTGCCCCAGAAAAAACAATGATGAAATGATATCTTTCTTTGTTAAAATGCCAATTTGCATTTTTACCCACATATGAATTCCACTGGGTGCAAACTATTCTCTCTAGGGAGGAGGGGGAAAAAAGAGGTAATCATGACAAATTATCCTTTTTCCAAGTTATCATCATCTTGCTCTGTCTCTGTCAGATTGTTCCTCAAACACAGCAGTCTGCAAGCCACCCTTTCCCCCCTCTCTCTTTGTGCTATTTATACCTTTAGGATTCAGCATGCACTTTTGCATATCTCAGCCATTTCAAGGACTGAAATGATGAACTGTTTTTAGTCTTTGCCATCAAAGAGTGATGGTCACATCCCTGATTATCTTTAAGGATAATGCATCCAATAATCTCTCCTACCCAAATCTATCTATAATTATGATAGAGGATGATATGCTAAGTGTTAGAGAAGAAGGGATTGCTCATTTTTCAAGCATACATGTTGCTAAGTGGATTATCCCATCTCCTACACAACTCCAATCTACAACTTTTCCAAGAAGTGATTGTGACATTTTTTCCCCACCAAACTAATCCCAATTTTTCAGGTGGAAAACATATGTTTTCCAACTTATTTTTATTGCCATTTTTTTCTTTTATTCATACCCATTCATGTACTACTTTAGAGCAAAGATGATATTGAGAGTGATGTGGAATTGAAGACAGTATTACAAAGGAGAGATACAAGGCAGGAAATAGGGACAGGGCATGTTGCACAAGAGAGAAATGAAGCAAAAGAGAAAGGAGAGAAATGGATGATATTTGGATATATAATAATGTTTTTACTTTGTGACTTAACTCTATCCAAAACTGTCAGCTAAACAGGACTCAGAAAAATATTTCTTTCCAACTACTTCTCTGGGCAGAATTCAACAGAGAATTGCAACAGAATTTTCTTACTCCTCCAAAATAGTCTATATGGTTTCCACTCCCCAAATCTCATGCATGTATACATATGCATACATACATACATATATAATTATTATATAGTCATTAAATATCATGCCCCCATTATATATTAAATATGCATACATATTATATGCAAATATGTGTATGTATATGTGTGTATATATATATGTTTACAATATTCTAAGTAGCAAAATTCAAAACTAACAATTTCTCAAATCATCACTCTTCCTCATCTCCAATATCCAAGCTCTTGATAAATCTTGCCATTTCTATCACCACAAAATCTCTTGCATTCTTCTCCTTCTCTCTACTTACTCAGCCACTGTCTTAATTCAGGATTTCATCATTTCTCCTCCTAATAAGTTTTCTCCCCGCCTCAAATCTCTCCCTACTCCAAGAATATTCTCCACCTCACTTCCCAAAGTGATTTTCTTTCAGCATAAATCTAACCATATAATTCTCCCAAGTGACTTCCTATTGCTTCTAGGATAAAATCCTGCAAAAAAAAAAAAAAAAAAAAAAATCCCTCTGTTTGACCTTTATCACAACTTGCACCCAATCTGTATTACTAAACTTATTGTTGCACTCTGTGATCCATCCACATTGGCCGGCTCTCTCTGTTCTTCACACACGAAACTACAAGTGTGTCTCATAGTCTCTGCCTGGGTAAATCCCCAAACCTGGAATGAACTCCCTCTTCATGTCCACATCACAGATCCCTCACTTTCTTTGAAACCCAAAACAAACACAGTCTTCTACATAAAGCTTCTCCCACCCCTCTCAGTTGCTAGAGCCCTCTTTTCCAAATGCCCTTGTATGTTCTTACATAGTTAAGTAGCACAGTAGATAGAACACTGGGGCTAGATTTAGTACTGCCTGAATTCAAATCCAGCCTCTGATGTTTATTAGCTATATGATCTTGGACAAGTTAATCATTTTCTATTTGCCTCATTTTTCTTTTCTGTAAAATGGGTACAATGATATCTCCTATCTTTCTGGGTTGTACTGAGGATCTAATGAGATGATATTTGTAAGGTACTTGGTACATAATAGGTGCTATATAAATCCTGGTCATTATTATTGTTGTTGTTGTCTTCATATACATAGATCTGATTGTCTAACAACCTTTTGTTTCTTTGATCTCAAAATATATTTAATGTCATTTTCACCATCCTGGGCTGTGCTCCCCTTCATATTAAAGCCAACAAATGGATTAAATCTTGACTCAGTTTAGAAGATCTTGTCAAGTTCCTTAAGTATTTCTTCTTCTAAAACAGGAGTTGATCCAAAAGCTACAATTATGATCATGATGGTCATTTTTTGACAAATGGTACTGCTTCCCATAAAGTCATGTAAATTTTTCACATGTTTACATGTTTTAGTGTTTTTGTTCTTCCAATGAGTCTTCATCCTCAATTATTCTTGGTTCTTCTTTTTTCTGTCCTCATTTTTTAATCCTAAGGTCTATTTCACAACATCCTTTTCTTAAGTTTCTAATTATTATTTCCAAAATTCTTTTTTTCTTTGGCAGAGGACTCCCCTCCTACCAAACTTCCATTGAGGACTTGTAGAATTTGAACCTTGCAGCCTAATTGTTATCTCCTGGCTTCACATTGAAATATGAAAAATAAATTGATCATGGCCCTCCTTCTGCAAAAGAAAGACATCTTGTAAATTCATTCTGCTTAACTCTAAAATAGGCCCCATTAATAATGCTACAAATCAAAATGTGTAAAAATCAAAATAATTTACATTCAAATTTAACCACCTCGTAGTATAGTTAGTCACTCAGTTACCAAAAAAGGATGGGGAAGGGAGGAGGGAAAACAGTCTTGCATTCATTTTGGTGGATTTTGCATGTTCTACAAAATATAATGCCAAAAGCCAAACATCTACGTTTTTGGTGGTGCCAAATGACTATGATGAAGTGTGTGTGTTAGAATTTAGCCCTGAGTCCCCAATTATTATCCACACCCTGCCTCTTGATTGAACTAATTACATATTTCAATGAGTCCTAATCACATAACATTAACTTAATGAAGTTAAGAAGCAGACAAGCAGGATTAGACACTGCATAAAATTGTTTTTGTTCCACATAGAATTAATAAAAAATATATAATAAAGAAAGAATGTGTAAAATCCACCACATACTCCAAAAACATCACTCTCCTAAATCTCAGTTCTTATAAACATAGGACTAAAATGAACCTAATAGTTCTAGGAAATGCAAAATTTAAGTCCTCCTTTAAGCTGATAAATGAGTGTAAACAATATAATTTCCATAGGAGATTTTACTCATACACATCCACCAAGAGTAGTCATTAATAAAAATTTTTTTAAAAAGCGTAGTAACTGGAACCAGAATCTAAAATGCTTTTATTCTTTCAGCAGTCTTACCTCCTTGGTCACTGGCTAGGACCTCTGCCTAAGGTCAGGACCTTGGCAAGTCCATTTCAGATCAGGCTTGGGAGACTTAATAGATAACTCCAACAAGGAGAAGTCTGCTATTGTCATGACTGCCCACCGGGCATTCCACTATCTCTCTATACCTTGATCAATCTTTTAGCTCTTGCATGTTTCCAGCCCTAAAGCTTCCCTCAATTCATACGGAGCAGGAGATATATGGGGAAGTGATACGCTAGGTATAGGGAAAGAGAAAGCTACAGGGTGAGGGTATTATCCAAGAAAATGAGTCCCAGAAACTTCTTGATGATTCTTACTCTCTTTTACAATAATAATTTTTTAAATCCAAACTCATTCACTTTAATTTCTTTTATATTGATTTTGAAGTTTCTTTTGTAGCTTCTGCTACAACAGTCTCTAACAATGCTTTATATACCTGTCTCCCCCTCCCCCCGAATTTTTCATATCTTTAGGCAACAAAGAGAGATGTAAGTGCAAAGCTGAATAGCCCCAGCTGTCAGAGATGATGCTGTTGTGTTCAATGGCACTTTTAAAGAGGGTCAGATGTAGTGCCTGGCAGTGAGCTCTTCAGGCATTTGCTTCTGCTGAATGAGACTCCCAGGGACACAACTGCTAAAATAACCAGCAGTCTGTGAGGCACCAAGTCTGCCTCATATTTACCTATGGGCAGCTAAGAGCTAAGTGCAGTTTATACAACAGCGGCAAGTTTTACCTGACTCCTATTCAGGAAGCAATGATTGTCCATTGCAATTCAAAAAAAAATAAGGGAATTGGTCACAAACTTGGATCTCTGACTACCACTGACCTTGGTTAAATGTAGGTGAATAGACATAGCTATGGATTTCCTATTTCCCCACTTCTATCAATATCAGAGACTACAGAAAACTCTTCCCAATATCAGTCTTTGGGTGCATCAGTCTCTCACGTTCCTGTAACAATAAGAAAATGGAAGAGTTAGAAATTTACATGTTACCCCAAGCAATTCAGGGCAACTAGGTGGTACAGTGAGTGAATAGAGCATGGAGTCTGAATTCAAGAAGACCCAAGATAAAATCCAGCCTCTGACATTTACTAGTTTTATAGTAAAATTACTTATGCTGAATAAATTACTTACTCTTATTTGTCTCAGTTTCCTCATATGTAAAATGAGCTGAAGAAGCAACTACTCCAATATCTTTGCTAAGAAAACTCCAATTGGTGACATGCAATGTTAGAGATGGGTTGAAATGACTGAACAACACAAGCAACTGGGGGCTTCTCTCACAGCTTGGGTGTCAATGTTTTATACTTTACTTTTTTTGCAATTAATTAAAATAAAAAACCTATATACTGATCAAGGGAGGAGGGAAAGTGAAACTAGAGAATCAAATGAAAATAAAGGCTAGAGCTATTTGATAAGTTAGGAATTTGAGGGAATTAAGTCGTGACTCTTGAATTGAGTATCAGAAGGATGTGGCCTGAGGATACCCAGTTAGTTGGTAATGAAAATCTAGTAGGGTAGGCAGCAAGATGTGTCTTCTGAGTTCTATTTCCCATCACCAACTGCCTATTCAATCTCTCCAATTAGATGTTTCATAAGTATTTCAAACTCACTATGTCCAAAAATGGAATGTAGGTCTTTCCCCCAATGTAACTTCTCGAAATTTTCTTATTCTTGTTGAGGGGACTATCATTTGTCTAGTTACCCAAGTTCCCAGCCTCAAAGCCATCTTTCTTCCTTCTTTCTCACTCCATATATCCAACCAATCAAACTGTTTCCTGATCTTAGTATATCATCTATCTCCATAGCTTTGCACAAGCTACCTCCATACTTACCACATTCTCCATCTTTACCTTTCCTAGTTAAAATCTGAGTTTCCTAAACTCAGCTCATCTAATAAAAGCCTTTCCTATGTACTTCTCTATCATTATTTATCTTATTTACTATAAAAAGTTTTTCTTGATTCCTCTAGCTATTATCTCTCTCTCTTCTTCTTCTGGAAGCAATTAGGGTTCAGTGACTTGCCCAGAATCTAGTAAATGAGGCCACATTTGACTCAGGTCCTTCTGACTCCAGATCTGGCATTCTATTTATTGTACCACCTAGATGCCCCTTCTCTCTCTCTTTTTCAAATTATCATGTATATATTTTTTTAAATTGGGTCCCACAAATAGAACCTAAGCTCCTTCATGTCTGATTGTTTCTTTTCTTTTGTATCACAAGAACCTAGAACTAATCCTTGCATTCATATGGTGCTGAATTAATGCTAGATGCATGGTTTGGATCAATTTGATTGGTTAAATTATCACTATCTATTTTTTCTTGTTATTTGTTTTATTATTGACCTTACCTTCCCTATTGCCCTCCATTTTTTTTATCTTTTGATTTCACTCTCAAATTTGATGTATATTTTTCTTGTGAACAGTCCCACAGTTGGCATCTACAGCAGGAAAATTCATTGCAGCCATTCCTCCCTCCCATTTTTACTTTCATATCTTATCCACCCACCCACTCACCCACTGAGCATAGAGATGATGCTCATGTTGGACTATAATGTCTTCACCTATCTCACAGCAGCATGACTGGTTCACTGTAATTTTGTGTGGTCTTTGAGAGAAAATCATGGTTATACCATCAAAAGGTTTTTCTTGATCTAAACATAATAAATAGCTTTCTTGCCTCTGTCCTTTGGTGTGTTCCAATCAAACAGTCAGATTTTTTCCAACCTTTTATGACCACACTGCTACTCCGTGGGTAACATGCCCTCTGCTAGTCTCACCAGCTCTTGCAGTAGGATTCCTGCAGAAACTGCTAGTCAGTATTTAGGAATGTCAGTGGCCTCTAGTCTCTAGTCTCCTCCCTCTCTCCTTGGTGCAATGTCATCATTAGTGATCCTTGTCTCCTTGTACTGGTCATCTCACCTTCCTCCCACATCTATTGAAAACTATAGCCAGGGGTTGTTCAGGCTTCAGTCCTCAAAGACATAGAGTTCAACAGAAAGTTCTTTTAAAAATAAAATCATAGATATTACCTTCAATGGTTTAATA
The DNA here is from genome assembly GCF_902635505.1 of Sarcophilus harrisii. Taxonomy (NCBI): domain Eukaryota; kingdom Metazoa; phylum Chordata; class Mammalia; order Dasyuromorphia; family Dasyuridae; genus Sarcophilus; species Sarcophilus harrisii. The sequence continues at coordinate 101,187,556 of NC_045426.1, forward strand.
TCTTTGCACAGATATTTGAATCTCTAACCCAATGGTTCCAATCACCAATTTGTATATATTTTTTCAAAATAATAGATACCTGGAAAGGAAAAAAAGCATTCCTCTTGACATAATTAATATTAAATACTTTAAGACTAGAGGCTTTGTTCCCCTCTTGCTATCTATTTAAGATAGACTCACAAAAAATTTGTAAAACCATTTACAGTTTCACAAATCAGAAATACATCAATCTCCTTTAATTTTAACCTCCTAAGATTCTCCAGAGAAATATATTTTCTTCCTGCTTTGTTTTAACGATTTAACAAACTTAACAAACTTGCAGAAGACACAAATCTAGGAAGGATAGCTCATACATTGTATGACAAAATCAAGGTCCCAAAAGATCTTGACAGGTTGAAGGATGGGCTGAAAATAACAAGATGAAATGTAATAGGTATAAATGTAAAATCCTTCACACAGGTTTAAAAAAATCAACAGCACAAGTGGAGAGGGGGAGGGGGGATGAGACTTGGCTAAACTCCAGTTCATATGAGAAAAGACCTGGGGATTTTAGTGAACTATAAGCTCGATATCAGCTAACACTTTGTCATGGCTGCCAACAAAAAGCAAATATGCTCTTATTCTGCATTAAAAGAAGTACAAGGTCCAAAAAGAGGGAGATGATCCTTTCATTGTACTCTGTGCTCATCAGTCAGACCACAACTGGGATATTGTGTTCCCCTCTGGATACCACCAGAGTGGGATATTGACACACTGGAATATGTCCAAGGGAAGATGGAAAGAATCTTAGAGATCCTCTAGTTCCATCCCTTCATTTTACAAACTAGCAAAATGAAGTCCTAGAAGAAAAATATTACTTGGTCAAGATTTCATGATAAAAGATTTTATAACTAAATGGTGACTGGCCAAAAGAACAGACAATTGGAGAACAATAAAGTTAACATGAAATATTTAAAAGTTATTGTGTTGATACGAAATTAGGCTTATTTTCTTTAGCCTTAAAGATCAGAAATAGGATCAGTGGGTGAAAACTCTCTCTTTTCTTCCCCTATAGACCTTATTAAATGAGTCAGACTGGATCCTGTTAAGAACTAGCATAAGTAACTAGGGTACAGATCTGTATCAAGATAACAGATAGAACTCACAGAAATAAATACTGGATCGCACTCTCAGTCAAAAGTGCATTCTCCAGTCTTTGTATTCACTTATAAAAGATATCAGAGTTAAAATTCTACATATTTCAATCTAATATGTTTCTATCTTTTTTGAAGGTCAAAAGAAAAAAAGGATTAGGGGCAGGGAGAAGTTTTGAGAAGACAGGGGAAAAAGGAGGGAAAGTAAGAAGGAAAGGAGGAAGATGTGATAGCAAGAGAATTACAGAAAAACAAAGGAAGAGACAGACAAAAAGAGGAAGAAAGAGATAATCAGATACAGGGAGACAGAGACAGAGAGAATGAAAGAGAGAGACAAAGACAGAGACAGAAATCAGAGACACACAGAGAGAGATAGCAACAAAGATAGAAAGAACCATTACATCAACTTATAACAAAACTCCAATTTATGCAAGGAAGAATTCAATATCCAAGAGAACTTTTAACAGAGTTAGTAAATTTGGAATCCCTGCTCCCCATGAAATTAAAAATAAAACTCCCTAAAATACACCGAATATAAAAGGCAGACAAATATGAACAACCATGACATTCTCTATGCTATAGAGTTAATGAAAATGATTAGTGTTTACATGTAAAATGTTCATAGTTTGGGAAGGAAGAAACTGCCATAAAGGCTCTGGAAATATAGCTACAGTCAGGCAGCAGTATCTACATGTCTGTTTTTCAGAATCATGGACTTAGAGAATGTTAAAATGATTAGAGGCCTTGGTAGCATTATCTTGGCCAGTCTCCTCCCTTTGCAAATAGAGAAATTCATCTTGAAAGGTTAAGTGACTTGTCCAAGTTAAACTAACCAAAAGCCAAGCTGAGATCAGAGGAGAACATGTCTGCAAAAATCCATCCTTGATCTTTGTCTTTTCTCTTATCTCTTTTACATGAATATTCCTTCTCTATGAGAAAGGAAGGAAAGGATGGAGACAAGCTTATTATTATTTTAAGTGCCCACTCTGTGCCAGTCACTTGCTAAATGCTTTATAAATACTATCCCAACTGATCCTCATAACCAAAATAGGAAATACCACCATGCTGCTTTACGAGTCTCAAATATTTTTGTGAACAAAAAACAGAGTCCTCTGCTTTCTTGGTAATATTCCCCATCACACACACACACACACACACACACACACACGCACACACAAATACACACAATGCCAAAAAGTATGTTTTGCGCACCATCGGTGCCCAATCCATGTCTCCCTCTCACACACTACTATTTAAATAGGCAAAAGTGAATTCTGCTAAAGACCCTAAATTCTCAGGGCCTAATAGTACAGCTAGACATACCAAGAAGCAACAAGTCAACCAAACAAAAATAGTTTCCATTAGTTATTTTCTATATAAATCTATGGGACATTTTCTTTATTTTAAAGTTCTTGTTTTTTGAATTATATCATTTCACTATGTACTTAATTTCACTGAGATCCTAAGAACATTAGAAAGCCATGTATTCACTGGAACCTGTTGCATTAAATAAATGTGAAAGAAGGCAGAGGCTATCTGTTTAGAGAAAAATATTCACAGACATGTTCTTATCATCTGGATTTAGTGGGGTACCTATTGTGAATATATATATTTAAATATAGGGGAAAAGAGAGATAGAGACAGAGAGACAGAGACAGAGAGAAACACACAGAGAAAGAGGGAGTGAGAAAGAGAGAGGGTTTTTTCCAAACTTTTTCCGATCCTCTTAATAGCTTTGGAGTAAATGCCTACCATTAATTTGTCCATCACGAAGGAAAATAAAATCAAACAGCATTGTAATAAGTGAATCAGAGGATCTCAGAATTAGCAAGAACCTCAGAAGTCACCTGAAATAAGAATCAATTTCTACAACATTATCAAAAGATGACCCTCCAACTTCTGCCTGATGCTTGCCAATAAGGAGGAATTCATAAGAAATTGATATTAAAAACACATTTTATTTTTGAGGAGCTTTAATTGTTACTGGGTGGGGCATCTAAGTGGCTCATTAGATAGAGAACTAGGCCTGGAGTCAGGAGAATTTGTCTTCTGAGAGTCTGGAATTAGGTACTTATTAACTGTGTGACTCTAGACAAAGCACCTACTTCCATTTGCCTCAATTTCCTAATCTACAAAAGGAATGAGAGAAAGAAATGATATATCATTCTAGTAACTTTACCAAGAAAATCCCAAATGGAATCAAAAGAGTCAGATAGGACTGAAAGCAACTGAAACAACAAAAAATTGTTACTACATTGTCAATTCAACTAGCATTTATGTGCTTACTAAGTATCAGGCATTAGGCTAAGTTCTGCAGCTACAAAAAAAAAGCAAAAAAAAGTCCCTGCCCTCAAAGAGTTCTTCATCTAACATGTAAACAACTGTGTACAAACAAGAGCAATATAAAATAAATTGCATAATCACAAAGGGAAGACATTAAGTAGAATTAGGAAACGCATCTTGCAGAAGGCTAGAGTTTAGCTGAGACTTAAGGGAAGTTAGGGAAGCCAGGAGAGAGGATTGAGGAGACAGAATTCTAGGCATGTGGGACAGCCTGAGGAAAAATTCTCCCATGCAAAGCTGGGAGAATTAATGCCATGTTCAGGGAAGATCAAGGAGACCAGTGTCATTGAATTGTAACATATGTAAGTTAAAGTTTTAAAAAACTGGAAACAGAAGAAAGATTCAGGTTATGAAATATTTTAAAATCCAAACAGGATTTTGTAGTTAACCCTGGAGGTAAAAGGAAGTAGCTAGAGTTTACTGAATGAGGGCTAGAGTGGGCAGGGAGTAGTAATATAATTGGACCTGCCCTTAAATCTAGTTCTTTAAATTTCTACTTATTGTCCTCCATTCTGTCCTCTCGGCAAAACAGAAAAAGTGTGGACTTGTTGAAAAAACAGCAAACTTGTTTAAACTCTATCTAGACCACTAGACATCTGTACACCATTGGACAAGATACTTTATTTCTCTAGATCTCACTTTCCTAGAGGAAAAAAAAAATGTAAAAGTCAACTTCATAATTTCTAAGATTCTTTCCAGCACTGACAATCTGTGAATATTACTCTAATTCCTCTTCTACACAATAGCCTCCAAATACTTAAATACAATAATTATGTTCCCCCTGAAGCCATTCTTTTTTCTATGCTGAATCTTGGTTTCTATAACCAATTGTCATTGTATCCTGTTATCTTTTATACTAGAGGTCAAATTTTCCTTGCCATATATATCAATTTTATTCTGACACCAAAAGTCTAATTGCAGAGATGATGCTTCTAATAACTATGTGTTTCTATATTAAATTTAGGCCAAGAACATTAATTTCATTCTAGTTCATAACTAATCCTTTCAAATTTAAAAGATATCTAGGATCTTTATGAAATCCTAAATATCCCAATCAAAATAAGTTAGGAATTCATTTTGCTAACCAAGCAAAAGGAGATAAAGTAGCTGGTTGGAAGGAGAGTCAGAAAAAAGGATTTATTACTGTTGTCATTACTGAGGTAGATTTATAATCTCTTAGTGAAGATTTTCTCTATAATAGTTCAGATATCAATTATTCTATACCTTCTTGTCCTTTGCAATCCTTACTTGTGACTTTCAATAAAGCATCCTCAGATGACCCACCTAATGTACTAGATAAAGTCTTCCCCCTGCTAATTTTAATATTTCACAGATACCAGCGCAGTATTGGATATCTTTAGTTCTTCACTGTGGCAACATGATCAATTCTGGTTGGGTATGCCATTATTGATATAGTTTATGCTATTTATCCCTCAAATCATTGAAATAAAGAAGAAACATAAAAGTTTAGGGGTAGAAAAGACTTCACTGACCATGTAGTAAAATTTATCCCCAAATAAGAATCCCAGTTACAATATTCCCAACAGATGTTCATCCAGATTTTTTTTTTTTGACTTGAAGATCTCCAACAAAGGGAAAATCTATGACCTTGGGAGGTCACTCATTCCACTATGGCAGGAATAATTATTTTTCCTTTTTATCAAGATTAAATTTTCATCTTTACAATTTCCAATCATTGTTCTTAGTTCTAGAACTATACAGAATAAATTTGATCCTCAGTCTCCTAATTACTTGATAATAATTATCTCATAGGAAATCTTCTCTTCTCAAGCTGAACTTTCTCATTTTCTTTGCCCAACTCAAATGTTATAAAATTGAGACAGACTACCATTAATTTTGCTTTTATTTTTGCATTGTATCATTGCCTTATCATGCATTTTACTCCTATTGACTGAAGTTCACCAAAACTCACATCTTTTAAAGACAAACAATAATAGCTAATATCTAAAACCTAATATGTATCAGGCACTTTACTAAGTGCTTTACAAATATTTGTAAATTTGATTCATTTGATTCTCACAACAACCCTGGAAGGTAGTTTTACTATCTCCATCTTATAGATAAAGAAATGGAGGCAAGCCTTAAGGTTAAATATTTGTCATAGTCATACATTTAGTAAGTGTCCTTAGCTGGATTTGAACTCAGGATCTCTATGACTCCAAGACAGCTAAGTGGTTCATGAAATAGAGTGCCAGACCTGAAGTCAGCAAGACCTGATTGCAACTCCAGTCTCAGACACTTATTAGTGTCTGATCCTGGCCAAGTCACTTAACCCTCTTTTCCTTAGTTTCCTCATCTGCAAAATAAGCTGAAGAAGGAAATGGTAAATCACTCCACTATCTTTGTCAAGAAATGCCAAAAGTGGTCCCAAATAGTTGGACATGACTGAGAACATATAAAACAACAAGCTGCTGATTCTAGGGTCAGTGTTCTGCCAACCATTCCACCTACATGCCTAAATTTTTGAGATACAAACTTATATTTCACCATTTCTCCCCATTGTATAATTTCAATTGGCAGGAGACTTTTCACTCTCTTTTATCTTATTTAGAATTTTTATTTTCTTGAAATCATGATGTGACATTCCCTGGTAGAATATTGGTATGAAAAAGAATAGTTTTTGTGGCAGGTAGTAGCTGGAGATCATTGAAACTTTCACATAAAATCCCATATGTGATCCAGTTTGATATCTTACTACTAGTCAAAACTGATTCTATATGCTTAAAGTCAACCAATCAATCCATAAATATTTATAAAATATTTCCCATGTAATGAGCACTAAAATAGACAGTCCAGCTACAAAGTCAAAAAGAAAACTTTCCCTACCCTCAAGGAGTTTATATTTTATTGGGACAAGTAACATATAGACATATAAATATGTGCAAAATTCATACAATGTAATACATCTCTAAGCATGTCTTATACTATTTTTCTTTATGCTTCAATCAAACTGGTCTGCTTGTCATCCCTTATAAAATTTGGGTTTGCCCAAGCAACTTTATGTATGAGGAAATACACATCTCTGTATTATGAAAACCTTCAAAACTAAATACTCCATGTAAGCTGGTTAAAACCAGTTTCCCTCTGGTCAAGCCCCAGTTCCTCAAGATATAACTAACATCAATAAATTTAGAACCTAGCCATTATCCAATCTCAGTCATTTGTTTGCATGGCACAGTTAGAATTAAATTATCTCAGTCCCTATCCCTCATTCCTCATTCCTTATTAAGCAATGCATTAAATAATCTCATTTAATTGGATCAGATTACCTTACTCCTTTTCCCAAATAATAATGAGATAGTCTTCTATTAGTACCTCATCAACTCTTTGTCTAAAACTCTATAAGAAATTTGAGTCCTGAGAGACTATGGATATTTAGTGACCCAATGGAGGAGTGCTATACCAACAGGCAGGACTACCTGAATTCAAATTGTCATATTCTATTTTGCTTTTTAATTATTTGTGTATATGCCTTATTACTCCTGCATGATGGTAATCTTTTTGAGGAATCATGTCTTTTAGCCTGGAATTCAAGACCCTCCACAATCTGAATTCCACTTTTCTCATGCTTATTCCCATTCAGTCTACATTCCAATGAAATCAGGCTCTTTTTTTGTCTCCCTTGTCTTCCTAACCCCTCATGTCTCCATGCTATGTTTTCACTATTTCCCCTGCTTGGAAAAGATTCCTTTTACTTCAGCCTGATGAAATTCCTCCCTTACATCATTGCTTAGATATGTACTTGTCTTATTATCATGTGGGTACAGCTATTTTCAAAACCCCAGTGCATATCATTGTGCCTTAACCATACTAAGATGCTTAGTAATTTCTTGAAACTATTGTTGAATTGTATGTTGATACATTCATCAGCTCCTAGCATGGCTCATTTCACATAGTATATGCTTAATAGATACTAGATGAATAAATGAATGCTCAATAGCCACCAACCAACATTTTCCATCATATGTTGTCTGCATCCTCAATCAGCTTACCTAAAAGTTTAGATTAGAAACCCAATCTACAGTGTCATTTGCTTCAGGGCAATGGCTCTACTTTTTAATTTTTGATGAGCAACTATGATGCTCTAGGACCTGGACTAAAAACACACAGGACCTAGACCTTTAAAAGTTCATCTCCAAATTGGAATAAAAATAATAGCTGAAAAAACGATGAGATGAGAAAACAGAAGCTTACAATGATTAAATAATTTTCCCATAGCCACAACTATTAAATATCAGAGGGAAAAGGCAAATCAAATGCTCTTTCCATTATAACAAACTGCCTCTATGACAGCATACTTTTCACATCCCTCAAACATAAGACAATCCAACAACAACAAAAAAAAGAGCAAAGGACTAAGAGTGATTTTAGATGTTTATAGGAGCTTTGTTAGTGGACAAAATTGTTCAATAGTTATATAACATATATTTAAAAAAAATAATATAAATGAATGAAATGAAATAAGATGAATAACTATAGTTATATAGTTCAATAGTTGCATAAAAATTCTAAAGACATATTTTCACATTCCTCAAATTTGACTACCCAACAAAGAAAGGACAAAGGAATATGACTGTAAATGTTTGTGAAAGCTTTGATAGAAGGTATGGTTATTGAATGGTTACATAGCCACTATTTTAATGAATATAGCAGTTATGATGTGATGGGATTACGTGATAACAATATAGCATTGTTATGATTTTGTAGTAGCTGTGTGGTGACTATGTTCATCTACATGATTGCTGTACATTCTATGGCAGTGGGTCTAAATTGGTAGTTGTATGGTAGCAGAGGTTGTGGGTGTGACTGTAGTGGTAGATGCTACCACATATAAGTAGACCAATTCAGAACCATGTTTCATATTCCACTCACCAAAAATGTTAGGCCATAATCAGGGTTTGCAAAGGTTTACACTTTCCTATCCATACTGAAGTCTCTATCGGTCAATGTCAACTGCTCCACACAAATAAACTACTTTCATACTCCTAACCATAAATGAGATCTACATTGACAATCTACATATTTTCACTGCTGAGGAGACTGTGATGGAGGGAAAAGAAAAAAAATTCAAATTCAGTCTTTGGCCAAGAGGCTCTTGAGAATACTTTGTCTTCAGACTTTCAGAAAGAGACAGGCAAAAGTGCCTTTATAAAAAAACAAAAAAAGAAAAAACAGCACTTCTGCCTAATTGTCTTTAATAGACACACAGAATGACAAGAACAATGTCAATAGAAGTCTATAAAGTCTGTTCTCTTTCCACATTCACAGAATGCCCTAGACCTATACCACACAGCCCCTTAAACTTATCCAAGGTTGACCACATAGGAATCATATTTCTCCTTTCAAAATATTTACAATATGGAAATGGTCAAGCAAAAGTAAATCATTAGTTTTAACAGTTAGATGTATAAATAATAAGGATGATTTTTTTTTCTCTTTTTAAGTACATTTTGGGGGTTGGAAGGAAGAAGGAAGATAAATAGCAGTTTTTGCACAAGCTTTTCAAGGAGCCATATCAACAAAAGATCTTCTGAATCAATGCACTACCAGTAAAGAAATGCAGGCAGTTCTCAGAATTTGTTCACAAAAGAAATACAGAGAAAGAAATCTCCTGGGAAGGGAAGAGGAGTTGCTTCTGTAGTGGAGATTGTTGATCCTGATAAGTATGGCCATGTTCTATAACTGTCTATATGCAACTGCTATTCCTGGGGTCTTTCAAATCCCATGAGGCAGCTAAAAAGCTACTCTCTCAGATATACCCTTTAGAAAGGACCAAAACACATTTTACAGACTCTAATTCTTCCTTCCTATCTTAATTTTCACTTCTATAATAAAACTCAGACTTACTAATCATGCTAGCCAGGCTCTAATAACCCTGACTTTCACCAAGGGATTGACCTAATCATGGGTTAAGGTCTACTAGGGAAGAGAGTAGTTGATTATAAATCCTAAGTTTGCTTCAAAATTCAAGAAGTATGATTTTGTTTTTTGGGGTACTACCTCTATCTCTTCAGATTACAGAATCTCCATTCCTTGGAAGACATTTGACCATATAATAATGACTGTGATCAAAATATCTATCACACGGTGGTCAAATATTTGAAATTAGGGTGGAACTGCTGTAGTGAGTGGAATGTTGCATCTCCAGTCAGGTTAAAATCTTACCTGGGATACTGATAAGTAGACAAGTCCCTCATCCTTTCCAAATCTGTTTCCTCATCTGTAAAATAATATAGTTGGACTCACTGATTTCTACTGGATTTTATGATCTAAGATCACCAAGCCTGGACTTATTATACTAGCCTAGTAGGCCATGCCAGACCTTGTCCAATCTTTGAGAATCAATTTCTATGACAAAATAAGTCATCAGAAAATTGACTTACCTGTAGGGAATCTTAAATAGAATGTCTCAGTCTCTCAGATGGAGAAGACAAAAGCAACTTTACATAATGGCAATGCAGTAAAGTCAAGTAAAGTACTGAGTGATTTGGATATGATCTCTGCCCTAATATCACAAAACAAGATGTATATCCCTTTGATTTTAAAAAGACAGGCTACCTTTGAAGGCATCTGTAACAGTGAAAGATAGTCCAGGGGCCAGTGAAGAAGATCCAGAAGTACCAATGGAGATTCTGTGTATTTTCTGAGTCTGTGATCCAGTTCTGGGGAACTCACCATCAGATCCATGAAGAAAGGGACGAGGCATCCAAAGTAGCACAGTAAATTTTACTTGAGGCAGGGAATTCAAAAGTTTTGGAGGCCTAGAAGAAGATATCAGATTATCTAATTGAGAGCTAGAAAGGATATTATGGATTATCTAGTCAAATCTCCCCATTTCAAAGATGAGGAAATTGAGGCCAGAAAAGTTAATTAAACTTAATGCTCCTGTCATTACACCATACTTTTGATAATCTTTTCCTTCTCTTTTTTTCTCAGAAACTTCCTCCTTCTGCTTTTCTTCATACCTTACTTCCCCAATGTTATCCTCCACCAACATCCATTATGTTCTTTTTACATTCTCACACTTTGGCTCATTTTATGAACTACAGACCCTTATCTATAAGGCTGATAAAGTTGATGTTTTAAAAGTAGTATGTAAACTTACAAATTATTTAAATTTGGAGGGAGCAATCCTTTATTAGTAAAGTATTGTTTGTAAAAGAGTGAGACAAAAAGATATCCTCCCAAGGATATAAAAGCAGAGGAAAAGTTAATGTGTCAGTTAGATATTAGTGCCTTGTTATCCTATTATGAAGTATTTATATTTTTCTTTGATTGAATTGGAAGTCAATACCACCAATAGCAAAATTGGCTCAGACTATGGAGGCCTTTAAGTAATTAAACCTAGATCGATAAAGGTAGTATTGATAGGGAGTAGTCTTGTGTAGGATACTGTGACTATAGTAAAGGAAGAGGATTATGTCTCTTCACTAACCCCATTATCCATGATGTCTCACAGGTCTTCAAGACACTGACCCTCAAAGAACAGCTTTGACAGACCTCCACATGAAGAGAAAGGACAACGAAGCTAAAAGAATTAGAGGGATGAGTTGTCCTTATATAGTCACTCTTTCATCAATTCTGTGTATATTTGTGGGAGAGTGTACTCCACATTTATAAAAGAAATACTTTGTAATTACTCTTATTATTATATATTTTGGTAAATATTATTGCTTTGAGCCAATTGTGTCCAGTTGTTAAATATTGATGGGAAGCATACAAGTTGGGGTTTGTAAGCTATACTTTTTAGAAATAGTGTCCCACAAACTAATCGTGCAACCCTCAGGAATAGTTGCTTCCTAGGGAACCTAAACAATGAATGAAAGCTGGAACAGTAGCTCAGAGGGGTTGCTATATTTGCATTTCAAAAAGATTAAACATTGAATCTTTGAGCTACCATACTGAATTTTAAAATGTTATTTTCATTGCATAAGGGCACTGTATACAAATGTGTTTCTAAAAAAAATATGTTTGTGTACATTGAAACAAGCTTACTTGAAGGGACAGAGAGAGTACTTTCCAAATAGCAGAAAAGAGTAAAGAGTTGGTTTTTTGTTTTGTTTTGTTTTTCTGGTGGAGGGAGACAGTAAGATGGAATGGAAAAAGCCCTGGATAATCTGAATATTTGAGAAATAACTATTGTATATGTGTGTATACATATATACTTATATTTATGTTCCTATATATACATGGGACAACTACCTGAGGCAGTAGATATAGCACTGAACCTGGAGTCAAGACCTGAGTTCAAATATAATCTCAGACATTACACATATGACTCAACTTTATTTACCTTAGTTTCCTTATCTATAAAATGAACTGGCAAAGGAAATGGCAAACTACTCCAATATTCTGCCAAGAAAACCTCAAAAGAGGGTCACAAAGAGGCAGACATGACTGAAACAATGGAGCAGCAACAACAAAAAAATATTTTTATGCTGTCACCTTATGCTTTTTGGTCACCACCAAAGAGTATACTGATTAACTTCTGTCTTTGTATCTGACGCACCTAGCACAGTTCATGATTCATATGATACTAAATAAATAAATATTTATTGATTGATCGATGTAGCTGAAAGAATATTGTGATCTATAAAGCACTCTAGAAATACGAGTCTTCATGGATAAATAAGGGAGAAGGGGCTTATTGACATATTTGAGGTTCTTCTGCATATTTCACCTTTTTTTTCTAATAGTTTTTTTTTATTTTTCCAAATACATGTAAAGATAGTTTTCAAAATTAATTTTTTCTTAAAGTTTATATTCCAAATTTTTCTCCTTCCCTTATTAACCTCCTCCCTACCCAAGACAGCAAGCAATCTGGCGTAGGTTAAATAACACATTTCACTTCTTCAGGGCTTAAATACTTCAATATATCTGGCTTCCTATTTTATATGATTTTTGTAATGTTTTACCATAAACCCGCCATAGAAGTCTCTCTGTATAATGGAGGTCACCTTCTATTTCTTTTTACATTTCATGGATACCTCATTCAAGGCAAGAAAAAAGCAGGAATGTTTGGGGGATCAATTTGCTAAAATATAATGTATGTCACATTTTAAGGACTCAACCATTTGTCCCAGCTCCTTAAGTACTAGTGGGAGAAGAGAACTTTGGATCAAATAATTTATACAGATTTCAATAATCCAACCTAATATTTATGTATTGGGGAATAAAAACCAAAAAAAAAGACCCTATTCTCAAGGAACTGATATCTTTTTGGGGTAGGGAGAATAAGCATATGTGTAAATGAATATGCGTTTATGTGTACCCACCTAATAGATCATAAACCCCTCAAGTCAAGAACAGTTTTATTTTTATCTTTGCATCTCCAATGCTTAGTGCAATGCCTTGCATACAGTAAGTACTTATTGGTACAAGGAAGAATGGAATTGAGGGGAAGGTGGATCCTGTCCAGTGAAAGGAAAATTAAGGATTTTTGTGCTATTTACCTATGTGATAGTACAGACAGTTGGACTTAGCAGTGGATAGTAAAGGAATAGTATTTACCTCTTCTCACTGATGTTTTTCCCCAGCCTGCCCTTCATACCATTCACTAGGACTGGGACTTTTTTGAAAAGAGTCCAAGTTGAATATTTGCAACTTTGAGTGACAGATTCAGCTGTCACTGGAAGTCTTTAACAACAGAAGAGAAAATGTTTTACTCAAAACTTATCTAAGTTCACTATGAACTTAATGTCATCTTCTCTACTTCTAATGTACTTTTTTATCCATGGCTTGATATGATTTAAGAACTACTTTTTTACTAAGATGGGATGACTTGTACATGTTTATCTATGTCATGGTTATCTGGCTCAACTAATATGTTCTGAAAAAGCCATGTTACAGTAGATGAGCCTTGTTATAGTGGCTAAAGGCTGGATGGAGAAGGCTAAAGTGAAGGGATAGTCATGTACTATTCTGGCTAAGATCCAAGCATCCTTCTATCCTTCGTGGGTACCCTTTCAAACTAACCATCCACCTTGAGAAGTTGGATCTATCAAAGAGATTGGCTAGAAGAGGAGATATCAGGTTAGGAATATAGCAAGGCCTTTTCCTCTGAGAGACAGATAAACAGAGATTCCATTACCCTCATTTAGTTCAAGAATGCCTAGAAAGAGAAAAAATATACATTATGGGGGAGAGAAAAAAGTACTCCATCATACTCCAACACCATACTTCCATAATCTACGCAGGGTAACTACATTGCATGGTTGTTATTGAAGATCAAATGAGATAATATTTGTAAAGCTCTTAGAGAGTGTTTTATAAATATTAATTTTTTTCCCCATGAAAAATGTTTTCAGAGGAAAATGTCAAGGACAGCATAGGCTAATGTTTTGTAATATATAATGAGCCCCTCCCCAGGCTTGGCCAACAGAGGAAAGAGTTACAATGTGATTGTGAGCCTAGAAAGCAGATAACAAGCTGCATAAGGGAGAAGATGATAACTTATCTAAACTTTTTGTCACTCTCATATCTAGTATTATCCATTCAAGAAAATTCAGCCCAGTCACTAAGCTAATTGGTGGAGTGCCTGGGAATGATACCTAGGTCATTTGATAACTAGGATAATTCTTTTTCCACTGCTTCACATTTTCTGATGGTGACATATAAGTTTTATTTAAAGAAAGAAGATTTAAATCAAATATAAATATAAAAAGAGTGATTCTAGATAACAAAAAGAAAACAAATATTTGAGGGTGTACAGGTAGATGTGCTCAAATTCAGGGCTTCGTAAAGTTATTCTCCACCCCTTTTCCCCTGAGAAGTTTTTTACACAGTGAATATATAGGTATATAAGTATATAATGAGGATATAGGTTTATAAAATAGGTAGACAAAACATTTACTGATAATAAATTTATTTTAAAACAATTCTTTGGTATACATAACATTTTAACATTTATTAAAGTCTACTTTAATAGCAAATTTGCATACTAATAAGATGAATATGTTTATTTTTACATAGAGAATTAAATCTTGGCAAAATATTTGATACCTTTTACTGTTGTTGTTGTTGTTGTTGTTGTTGTTGTTTTGCTGACTTGCCCAGGATCACACAGCTAGGAAGTGTTACGCATCTGACCAGAGATTTGAATTCAGATCCTCCTGACTTCAGGTGGTGCTTTATCAATTCACTGCACCACCTAGCTGCCCCAATACTTTTTACTGTTGCCAATTTTTTTTGCAACCCCTCCATTCAGTTACATGACCCTAAAGGTGTCACAATTTAAGAAATTTTGTTCTAAGTACAGAGAGATGTTAAATGACTTTGGATGAGTACCTGAAAAATGTTTCTTTACTGTAAAATGAGGGAATTCCAGCTCTAGAAACTTAACAATTCATTTGTTTGCTTGTTTTTTCCTCATTTTTTTCATTTTTGATGTGATTTTTCTTGTGCATTATGACAGATATGAAAATATGTTTAGAAGATTTACTCAGGTTTAAGCTATATCAGATTGCTTACTGTCTTAAGGGGGGAAGAGGGAAAGCAAGACAGAGGGAGAAAAATTTGAAACACAAGATTTTACAAAGGTGATGTTGAAAACTACCTTTGCATGTATTCAGAAAAATAAAATACTATTTTTAAAAAGTTAGAAGAAACAAAACAATTCAACAATTCTATAATCATTTCTCAATGTACAGACTTAATGAAAGTATTCTGGGAATTCTCTATGTGGTTAAAACATCTGATTTTTCAGAAGGGGAAACAAAATTTTTAAAGGATAATAATGATATGAGTTGAAAAGGGTGACCTGTGAGCCAAATTAAAGTTAGTAATCTTCAATAATGCTGTTAAGACATAGGGGGATATAAAACAGAAATAAGCTAGACCAGAACAATTAGGTCTGCAGCCCTGGAATGTATGTCTCAGAAATATGTTCCATCTCTTTGGCCTCCTTCTCTATCTCCTCCCAGAACCTCCATTTAAAGAGAGCAGTCCTACCAGCTCTCTCTTCATTCTGGAGTTCTTTATTATGTCCCCAGACAGGTACCTTACACTGTCCCCTTTTAGCAAAAGTTGCTTAAGGGCATGGACTTTTTGCTTGCATTTCTATTTTTAGTACTTAATATAGTGGCTGACACATATTAAGCACTTAATAAAAGCTAATTGACTCACTATTGACTGACTAATTAAACTACTTAGAAGTTCTATTATCTTGGGCAAGTAATTCACTACTCTGGGTCTCATTTTTCTCTCTTATAAAATAGGGATAACAATACTTTTCACTCCCTATCCTGGGGATCTTACAATACAGATGGGGAACTAGGATGGGTACACAAATAGCTTTTCATTCATCCAACAAATCAAACCCTTGTGTTCAGAGCACTGTACTAGACTCTGGAGAAGAAACACAGTTAAGATCAGTGGTTTTGAAACATTGTAGTCTCTTAACCCATTTGACTTTAAAATTATTAGTAACCCCAAATAGCTTTCGTTTATGTAGATGATATTTATTGGATTATAAATTAAAACTGGTAAAATTTTAATATATTTACATAATTCACTTAAAATAAAAATAACATATCTATTACATGCTGATATAGATAATTTTTTAATAAAAAATAAGTATATTTTCCAAAACAAAAAAATAGGGAAGAGTAGCATTGTTTACATATTTTTGCAAATCTTTTTAATGCCTGATTTAATAAAAGATATCTGTATTCTCATATCTCCTCTGTATTCAATGAGTTGCAATTTATTGTTTAGGTCAAAGTATACAACAAAAATCTGACCTTGCACAGAGAAGTGGTATAGTTTTTAAAGAGAAGATTACTTTAATAAGCAAAAAAAAAAAAAAAAAAAAAAACCCTTAGTATTATTATGAAATCTGAATCTGATTAACAGACTATCTGAAAGGGTCTTAGGGACCTTTCACGGGTCCTCCAATAACACTCCAAGAACCATTGGTTAAAATAAAGTATAGTTATTGCCCTCATGGAATTAGTAAAGTGCTATGATATACAGAGATTACTATAAAACACTTTGCTACATCAGTTAGTCAACATTTATTAATGTATTTATTGCTGTTTATTAATCTGAGAATATAAAGAAAAAGTCAAAAAAGTCTTTACCCTCAAAGATCTTCCATTCTAAAGGAAGAGAAAAAAATGCATTAGTTGAAAGTTTTGGTTGGCAGAATGAAATACAATGTGTATAAAGTACATAAGAGTAATTGCAAGGTTACCAGAGAAGAGAAGGCACAACAGCTGAGGATTTTAGAAGAGGTCTCTCACAAAAGGAGGCATTGAATATGAATCTTAAAGTAATCTCAGGATTCCAAGGGGTACTAGAATACTGGACAGGAAGACAATCAAGGCTAAGATAGGAGATGGAATATCATAGTGGTCATGTTCAAGGAATAGCAAGTGGTCTTATACCATGGGTGCATTGAGAGAAGTACAGAACAAAATGTTCTATTAAGTCTGAGAAGAAAGATTGTTAGTGAATGAATGAATCAGAGGTGTTAACACTCAATTATAATTATTCTGAAGGAGGGGAAAGAGGAAGAGGTGATAATGATGATGATGATGATGATGAAGAAAATATCATTAAAAACTCATAGAAAAACATAATTAGCTGATTAGAATATTACATCAGAAGCTTGCTACACTTTCTAAATTAATAGGCAATAAATCTTGGCTCTACAAATATAAACCTCCAGATAGTGATATGAACTGACCTTGGGACATCTAATGAACTCATAGTTGAGGAAACTCTTTCCCATTTAGGTCATGCCTTCTTTGCCACTAAATAGCTTTAGAGAGCTTCCTAGAGCACTGTGAAGTTACATAATTTGCCTAGGGGCACAGAGCCAGCATGTGCCCAGAGCAGGACTTGAACCTAGCTCTTTCTTACTCTGAGGTCAAATCTTTATTCACCAGCTCTTAACATGTTTTCACTTATTCACTCATACTAGGAATTCTGCCTTTCAAAAGTTATAGTATTTTTAAAATGGAAGTATTTGCCAAATTCATCCCATCCCAAGCTCTGTCCAGTATGGATAGCATGAATTTGTCTTGAACCACTAAGATTCTTCTTAAAAAATCCATGACCAAAGTTGAGTTAAAGAGGCTTTGCCCATTCAGAGTTGAATTTATAGGATACGACAGCATTCCACAATGTAGAACTCATAAGATAATTCAAAAGTTAGCAAAGATAGTTCATTAAAATAGGAAGCTACCAAATGTATAGATGGATACCTGGAATAAATTCTTCTCTGACCCTTATATGTCTCTCTGTCCCCTTCCTTGGTCAACCACCTGTCCTGAGCACAGTTTGGAATATTTGTTCTAGATTCAAAATTTTCCTTTTACAAGCTCTATTTCTTACTTGCAAAAACTCAGGGATGGTTAAACCTTATAAGCCACATTCATAAACAAACCAACCTGTTAAAATGGGGGGCAAGGAGGAGAAGAGAGCATGAGGGGAGAGTCAAAGGTGGTTACTACGATCCATATTCCATATGGTGCAAGTGACCTGTGATTAGCCCGAGTTTACGACAACCTGAGTAGAACAAGCCCTATGAACTTTGGACCAGGATCTTATTTGGTTTCTGTCCTAGTTTGGCTGTGTCAGCCATCAGCCTCACTACTTGAGCCTTAGCTTCCACAGGGGTCATACAGAATTTAGAGAATTGTAGGCACCTTTACCACTGCTGAGAATAATTGGACAATAGCCTCACAGCAGGATGAGACTCGATGTGTTCCTCAGGAAATTATATACTTTTAACCTCAAAAAAATATATAATTTGGAGGTGAATGTATTTTTCTTCAATAGTTACAGTGGCTTTTATTTCCTCTAAAGGACTGAGACTGAAGAATATGTTCCCGCCCATCCATATTTGAGAAGAAATCTACAATAGATTCACCTCCAACTATAAGTTTTTGTGGAGAAGAGACATTCATGACATTTCTGAAAATAAGAATTTTTTTTGTACAGGATTACATTTTCAATTAACTCAGCTTTTTAAAAGAAATCAATTGTAGCTTTGTGGAGAAATTTAACATTTTGCCAATTTTTCTCTCTCTCACTTTTTTCACTCCAATTTAGGAGAAGATTAGATCACCTTAGGTCATGGAGCCAATGAAAAAGTTGTCACAATATTTCTTCTCTAACTTAAATCTCTATAACAAGTGGGTCCTCCTTTGAAGGAAGAAATTCAACAAGGCAAGCTAGAGTATAAATATTAACTTTCTCCTCACCTAACTGAATGATGATGATATATATTAGTGTTGCAAGTAAAATCACAGTAGAGTAATTTAGGTTCTCTCTTCAATGTAATAAAAACATTGTAAAATTTTAAAAAGGAAAAGAAATCTGCTTTGTTGTCTTGTCTATTACTTAAAGCCATTCAGCAAACATTGGTTGTAATCCTACTGTGTACACTATACTATGTCCCTTGAAATCTATGCTCCAGACAAACTGGCCTAATTGCTGTTTCTAATATATGACATTGGACCTCTCCCCACCTTTGCATTTAAATAAGCTGGATTTTCCTTGTATTGATTGCTCTACCTTCTGACTTCCGCAATTTGGAGCTAGTTTTTTTTTTTTTTCTTCTTTTGTTGTACACTGTATATTTGAAAGGTAGAATGACTTAATGGCTACAAGAACTCTCTTATAATCAGACCAGTGTTCAAAGTCAGTTCTGTTCCTACCATATCCTAGCTGTGCATTTTTGAACAAATCACTTAGGATTCTTTGGAATATCAATTACTGATCAAATACTGATTTGCAAGGATGGAAATAATTTTCTTACCAGCAATTACCCTCTGGTAAAATCAGAGGTCTGGCAAAAGAATAAAAAATTAATTTTTTAAAATTTAGTTATCTTATTTGTGTACAGTATATTATTACCCCAATAGCTCAAAACACAGCTGCTTGACAATAAGAATAATAAATGTGTGTGTGTGTGTGTGTGTGTGTGTGTGTGTGAGCATGCTTATAATATATATATATCTACAATGATTATCATACTGTCTTATGCACTCAGGTGAATTTTAAGTGATTTAAATGGAAATATCCATGACAATGGTTACTAGACAGTCAGAGAAATGAGGAATATCAATGAAGAAGTTTATACTCAGTCCCCCCCAACTTATACCTTATGTTGAATTATTGTATTATGCAATGCATAGTATAATATTGGGCATAATTAAAGCCATGAGAATGGATATGTTTTTAAGTGAACAAAGATAGTGATACACCAGAGTTTTTACTGTATCTTTAAGAGAGGATGGAATCTTAAACATTTACAAGTCTTCTGTGGGAAAAACTATTGAAGTTAGTATTATAAGGAAAAGAACAGAGAGAACAGATTAGCAAAGACACTGAATGCCACTGATCAAAATTTTCAAGTGAGAAAGTATTAAATCAACCCCTCAAACTTATCTTCAATAAGCATTTGAGGAGTCATTCATGAAACAAACTGTCAGTGGTATGTTTTCTTCATTGAAGAACAATGAAGTTCATGTGGAAATCCCAGAACATACCAACCCCATACTCTTCTGACTCAGTTTTCGTATCATAAGAACACAGTATTTAGAGTTAGAAGGGATCTTACCAATTGTTTGTCATAACTTACTTCAAGGATCTGTTATTTGATCTAGATTAGTGCTTCCATAACCTCTTATTATAGAGTTTTTTCCCTTATTATAGAGTTTTATAAGTTGCTGTGTCTAAATGCATTCATCCTTTGAAGGCAACCTTCTGATAATCACCTTTTCTGCACTTAACAGGTGGGTCTCAAACTAACCTAGGATCCACTGACAACACATATTCAAAGTTTTTCCGTTCTATAAGACTTTTAAGAGCCTGTATTCTGCTGCCACAGATTTTACATTTCATTGAACCAACAAGAATCAAAGGTCACTTTTACTCTAAGAGGAAGAATCAAAGTAGGACTTGAGTTTATGTTTAACTGGACACCCTCTTATTTCCATGTAATGCCTCTGGCTATGGGCTTTAAGTCCTATTACACCACTTCCAGTTCTCTTTTCTTCACATTAACACATTTGAAGGAAATATGTGTAGGTAGAAAACTAATGCTTCCAATTGAACTTCACTAGCAAGCCTCCAATAGAATAGTTTAGTGATTTTTTTTTTTTAAAAAGGATCATTTGAATGCATGGATATGAATATGATTTATGGATCACTTCCAGAAACATTATTGTTGCTTATCATTCAAACGGCTGTAAGTTAAGACTGTGAAAAGTCATTCAAGAGGTACATTGCCTATAGAATGAGAAAAATATTAAATCTTAAAGTGGCTGATGCAGCAATTAATATTACAACTTTCATTGCTTATGCGAGGAAGAAAAGAGTAAGATTGCATAGACGTCGGATTGCCATGAATAAGTGATTTTCGACTTAGAGGGAAACAACTAATCATATATTAGAAACCTAAATCTCTCTGGCATTAATAGTTTACTTTAAAAAATGCTAGAAAGAATTAGTCACTAAAGCTAAAATATAACCAGATAATCACAGATGCATACTGTTTGCAGCTTTGTTTCTCCAAAGGTTTCACAAATAGCAACTGTAATTGGCTAAATTGGGGATAATAATGTTTGCACTACCTTTCTACTAGGACTGTTGAGAGAAAAGTTATTTGTACACCTTTGAAATAGTAAGTATTATTGTCCTACTACACTATAAACTCCATAATGGCAGAGGCAATCTCCTATCTGAACTTCGGAGATTTGTTTGTTTGTTTGCTTGTTTGTTTTTATCTCCTCTAGAGCCTAGAATTGTGTTCATTGGATCTTAAAAACAAACACAGGCTCTAGAGTCAGAATATCTAGATTTAACTGTTGCCGCTGATACTTGCTACCTGTGTGATGCTAAGCAAGTTATTTATTCTTTGGGGGTCCCAGATTCCTTCTTTGAGAGCATTGGGCTACATGACCTCTGAGCTCCCTTCCTCTTCTAAGATCTATGATCTTATTGAATTGAATTACAGTATGTTTATCCAGAGAAGAAAAGGAAATGACATTCATTCAATCCCTTTGTTCACAAAGAGTTTTATATTTCAGAACCAAGGGTTTGTTGTTTATCTCTCACTCTATTACTAAGTACTTTGGGAGATGCAAAATGAGGAAAAAAGAAAGTCCTCCCTCAAGGAATTTACAATACCTTAGGAAGGTAGGAACTTACTACCAGCAGGTAGGAAACAATGAGATGCTAAGCTAATTGGAACTCCTAAATGTAATAGGAAATTCAGTGGGCAGAAGGGAGTTTACTCTAGAGGAGTCAAAGAAAGCTTCATGAAAAAGACTTAAACTAATCACAGAAGACTGAATGTAATAGGGTATGGATATATGGAGGTGATGAAATTGCACATTTTAGTTAAGATCACAAAAAAAAAAAAATTTGGAATAAGAAGTGAATATAGCCTTTCTGGAGACATTGAGTAGGTTGATATTGGCTAGAATTAGTTTTATAACTATCTAATTCAGAGTATTGATTGTCAACTTTTTCTATTCATTTCTATTCATTCATTCAACAAATATTTTTGGAATATATACTATGTACAAAGCATAATTTCCCTTATACTTACCTTTCACAAAGAAAGAAAAAAAGAGAGAGAGAGAGAGAGAGAGAAAGGAAGAGAAAAAGAAAGAGAAAATAAAAAGGAAGGAAGGAAGGAAGGAAGGAAGGAAGGAAGGAAGGAAGGAAGGAAGGAAGGAAGGAAAAGAAGGATGGAGGGAGGAAGAGAGGGATGGAGAGAGGGAGGGAGGAAGGGAGGGAAGGAGGAAGGAAGGAAGAGAGGGAGGAAGGAAGGAAGGGTGGGAGGAAGGAAGGAGGGGGAAAAAAAGAAAAGAAAAGAAAGGCAGGACCGCCATGCTATTGACAAAAGAAAGTGATAACATTTACCTTTGCTTTGAGTCATTTGAAAGATGACTGGATCCTGACTCTACTTGTGGATTATCAGAGAGGGAAAATTGTCTTGACTAAAATTCTTAATTACTCTTCTGCTAAAGAAATTTCCTATAACTCATAGATTTAAATACAAACTCTTTTTTGTTAATTAAAGCCCTTCACAGTCTAGTTTTTGTCTATTTTTCCAGCCTATTTTTGGCCTCTCTAAATACTACCATCACTTTTGGAAAGGGCATGTCAATTGCTTCTCCCAGGGATGTCCTTGGAGTTCTCAGATCAAAATACCTTAGTATATAAAAATTCTAGACCATGGGCACACTGACCTCTTTGGGCTCTCAATCTAAATCACATGACTTTGGTTGGGAAAAATTCCATGTGAAGTCTAAAGCACAATCAAAATCTGAATCTAAGGATTAAAGATTCAAAATCCCAATGAACAATACAGATTGAAGTTAATGGCTTGGGAGAATATTACTATTTAGGGCAGTAATCCATTCATTCATTCATTTATCTAATTCATTACTGAAGTCATTCTAAATTCATAATGATGTTCCAGGCACTGTGGATAAATGTAGGAATGTCATGCAGAAAGATCTTTCCCTCAAGGATTTTATTTACAATATGACAGAGGAGATGAGAGGCAGACAGATTTCTTTATCTTCCCCCTTATGTCTCCTTTCCCACACTCCCCTGTTTTTTGTTATTGAGTCTTCCATATCTATGAGCTTGAAGACATCCTTGACACCTCCTTCTCCCTGTCTTCCTCCCATATTCAATAATCTGACATATCTCACCAATTCTATCTCTAGAATAATACTCATATCCACATCCTCCTATTCTCATAAGCATTATTAGCCTAGCTCACCATTTCTTCACTTCTCCCCTAGTAAAATAATCTCTTGTCTCTCCCCTTTCCAACTTATCCACCATATAGCTGCCAAATTATTATTTCTAAAATTTGGGTTTTACTATGTCAACCTCTTGTTTAAAAAAATCTTTAGTGTCTCCCTATTTATTCTAGACTAAAATGAAGATCAGAAAAGAGATACAGTTGAAAGGAGACATTACAGCCCAATTTTCTCACACAAATACTCCAGCAAAGGTCAAGAAAAAGCACTGGACTGAGTGATCAGAAAATGCAACAAATGTTGAAAGAAAATCAACACCTAAGTTACAAAATTTGGCCCAAGTAACAAACTCCCTAAAAATTAGAATAGACAAAAAAGAAATAAATTATTTTGTGAGTAAACAAAAATACTGAAAGAAAATCAAAGAGCTGGGGAGGGAGAGAACATTTAGGAATATATTTTTAAAATGACATGGAAAACTATGTTAAAATAGAAAATTTAAAAATCATCAAACAATCTGAAAATCCCAAAAGAATCTGTATACTATATTTCCAGAATCATGAATAAAAATAACTTACACCTATTGGAATCAGAAAGAAAAGTGAAAATAAAATAAACACCTTAGCTAGACATTGGAAGCTTTCAATAATATGGCACTCATCCACCTTTCCAAACCTATTTTGTATTTTAACCCTGTACACACTCTACATCCCAACCAAACTGACCTATCCCCCAAATTCAATAGTGGATCTCCTGTCTTTGTTTCCTTATATACTTCAATCTATGCTTGAACTATCACTGCCTCTTTAATGCTGTCTCTTATCATCTCTCATTTCCTTTACAACTAATCTTACATGGCATCCTTTCCAGTTCTTCTCTCCCTCCCTCCTAGGTACAAGTGGTTTTTTTTTTTTTTTACTTATTGACATGTACTATCTGACTATAGGTTCGACTCAGTAGTTATAAGCTCCTTGAAGGAAGAAGCTGTGTAATGTGTATTTTTATATTTCTAGTGTGTTAAACATTTGATGTTGAGTTATTTTAGTGTCATACTCTTTGTGACTTCATTTGGAGTTTTATGGACAAAGACACTGAAATAGTTTGCCATTTCCTTCTCCAATTAAATTTCTAGATGAGGAAACTGAGGCAAACAGGTTTAAGTGACTTGCTCAGAATCAAAAAGTTTAGTAAGTGCTTGAGATTGGATTTGAACTTAGGAGAATGAGAATTTCTGACTACTGTTACACCTAGCTACTTTGCTCATAGTGAGTATTTAATATAAGTGCTTGTTCAATTGAATTGAATTGGTCTGAATTTAATTTAATAGATTAACAGAAAGTTATGAATATCTGAAACTGTTCTTCAGTTAACTGAATTCATGGTTTCCTCTAGATACAGGATCACAGCTTAATTAGGGAAAGTCATGGAACAAACCATAAGGGAACAGTGAATTGTTAATATAGATGATGCTAACTGTGAGTGCAAAGTAAGAGAGAAAATAGATGAGGGTGAGCCAGAACAATAAAAAAAGGTTTTACAAAAAAGTCAAGTTTGAACTAAACCTTAAGGAATGGTTAAGAACTTTCCATTTTTTCACTTGGTTTTATTATCATTTGAAAAAACAGCAAAAAAATTTATACCCTACTGATTATGGGCATCCTTTGACTATGGAGAACAATATGTAGTCTCCATAAAATATTATTCCACTATACTATGAAAATATTTATTTTATTTCATAATTTTAAAGATTTAAATAATAAAAAACCTCCAAAAAAAGAAAATCACACATTAATATTATCTGTGTTATATTGCATCTTTATTTATTTTGTAAAATATTTTCCAATTAAATTTCAATGAGATCTAGACTGTACATGAATGAATATTTATTATTTATTAAAATTTATTAATAAATGTTAAGTAACATTTGTGAAACACCTGCTACGTGACAGGCATTGCTCAAAGCACTTCACTATGAACAGTCTTTTTATTTGACACCCTGAGTCTAATTAGTCAAGGATTTCTGAATCCACATGCACACACATTTAGCATATGAATAGTCATATGCATGTTATATGTGTGTATATACATAAAATTCAACTAGTTTGATCATACTACATATATGCATATATACACATATATTGTTATTGTTGAGTTGTCTAACTCTTCGTGACCCTATTTGGGGTTTTCTTGGAAAATATACTGGAATATTTTGCCATTTCCTTCTCCAGATCATTTTACAGATAAGCAAAGGAGGTAAACTGATTAAATGACTTGGCCAGGGTCACATGTTAGAAAGTATCTGAGGCTGAATTTGAAATCACATCTTTCTGACTTTACGGCCCTGCTCTATCCACTGTGCTACCAAGCTGTCCTAGATAGATAGATAGATAGATAGACAGACAGACAGACACAGGTATATATCATATGACTGTATAAATGTATACATAAAATTCAGCTAGTTCTGAACCCACATGATTACATGTGTGTATGTTAATATATGTATTTACAAGGAGGTACTAGTAAATGTTTAACAATCGACTGATTTAAAAATACATGTACAACACATTTTTTCCATTTAAAATGCATTATTAACATTTTCTCCACCATTTTCTTAAATCTAGAAGTCAACAAAACAATAAATCCAGATCAGATCTCTAGATTTGACAATTTCCAAAGTATAAATGCTTTCAGTGAAAATTTAAGATCTGGCCCTCACAAGAAGGTTCAAGATGGATCTAAAACAGCCCTGAATATCATCCAGTCTGTATGGCATAGTAGAAAGTATACTGGATTCAAGAAAGAACTTGATTCAAATCTTAGCTTAGCTGATCACTAATTAATCCAACTAATTATTAATCCCTTTCTTGTCTCGATTTCTTTATCTGTAGAATGGGAGGGAGAATGATGGGAAATACTTCAGAATTGTGAAAAAATACTTTATAATATTTAAAAATCCATATAAATATGAATTTTAATCATTATCCAATCTACATATCTCCACAAAGACAGTATAGAATGTTATTAAATTAATTGCTGAAATTCATATAGACCACAACTTCCCTTGTCTAATAACCCCATCAAAAACAATCTGGCATATCACATTTTAAATAAACTTATGCTGTGTAAAAATGCATGTATATTAGACTTATAGGTTTAGATCTGCTCAGGACCTTAGAGGCTATCTGATCCAGACCTTCATTTTGCATATGGAAAAACTGAAGATGGGGAAGGTTATATTATACAAAGTCACATAAGTATTAGATATCAGAAGTAGGATTTGGACCTACATGCTCTGAGTTCACATCTGATGTAAATCATATTAAGTAATGATATTAATAGCTGTTCTAAAATATTGCCTCCTTTCTCCCTTAAATAATTAAAATATTCTAGTACTAAATTAAACACAACAAAATGATCCATGTTGTCTAGTATTACTTATTCACTTTCTATGTGCTCAAAAATTATGCCTTCACAAACATGATTTAGAATTTTATGAATGATTGCTGCCAGACTGTCCTGTATCAAGAAAATCTATCTTCCTTTTTGGAAAATGAAGATGATGTTCGCCACTTCACTATTGACCATGTCAATAATAAGCTAGTTTTCCGAGCAATATAGAATAGATAATTAAACTAAGATAATTGTAAGAGGCAGTACCTCTATTGTAATTTAAGAAGTGTAGGCTGACCCTACAGTTCCTACAAGAAATCAGCCGTGGTATACTCATAAGTTCCTGCCTGTGCACTAAAAAAAAAAAAAAAAAAAAAAAGTACTTCAGCCTACAGAATTGTCAACCCTTTATCCTTGACTGGTACACTGGAGGCTGACATTTAATACCCTAAGGATATAGATGTTTGAAAGCTGGTTATTGTAACAAAGGAAGCCATCCAAACTCTTCAAGACCGAATGGATCAGATAAAGCTGACACAGAGATAAATCTGTTTTACATCTATTCTTGCACAAGTTTTGCTAATCTATGTAGTTATAGCTTTCACACTGAAGGAAAAAAAAATAACCCACTGCATTTCGGCAAGTCAACATCTTGTCCCTATTTTTAATCTCCAAAGTTATAACATTCTAGGCAAAGACCACTTTTATGCAGGCTTTTAGATGAACTGCATTACACATGGACTGACAGGAAAGAGAAATTAGAAAAGAGAAAAAGGGAGAAGGAAGAAAAAAAAATGGAAAAGGGAAAATTCTTCTTGAATGGCTGTATAAATGTAGATTTGTGTTTAAATGATTGAATTTGGTGCTTTTGTTGACATAGGCTAGCTTATCTTGCAGTCAGTCAAACAACTACTCTTCATTAGCCAGTATTTATGCTGCCAGATTGGACTTTCATATGGAAGCCTGAAGCAGGGATGGTCCAGATGGCAGAAAGACTCTCATGAGATTGATGACTATGAAGAAAGATGCAGTATTAAGTCAGAAGGTGCCACTGTTTCCTGGGTACATGATTCCTGGGTGGGTACTCCTTTCCAGGACTATTCTTTTCCTCCCTTATGTTGATACCACTCCCCACCCAAGTAGTATTTTGTCCTATTCACTTACTTTAATTTCTTTTATGTGTCAATTGATTTTGTCTTGGGCACTTAACCTTGGTTTTTAGAAATGTGGTTGATATCCTAGCTGTGGAAAGGAGTAGCAAAAGGAAGACAGGGAAGAATAAAAACAGTATTTTAGTAAATGTTTCCTTTAACAAAGGCCACAGTAGGAGAAAGTCCAGTGGTAAAAATCTGAATGGTATTTATTTGTTTCAGATTTCAGGGCTTCCTTACATCTGCTGCCTGTCAAAGGCAAACACTGTGTTCATAAAACAAGTGGCCTGCCTGAAAAGTTTTCTGGGAGGTTCAGCCTCCAGGGTGCAGAATAGCTGGTTTCCTAAAGGAAATGCTCCTATTAACTGTGAGACTAAGCAGTGGAGGGGAAGAACGAGGAGAGAAGTATACCTCTCAGAAAGAGAAAATGTGAATCATTTTTAAGTCTGGTAGCTGGCTAAGTAAGTGATTTTAAGGAAAATCCAAGTCCTGCTGGCTGATTCCATCTGGCCAGACACCTTTCTTTGGGTTCAAAGGAGGGAATTTGGTCCCCATTCTTCATGCTATCATGGCCCCTCTTGACAGTAACCTGATGCCGCATCAGGAAACGAGAGGAGGTGAAAAGTTCTCTGGCAAGGATGAAACCTGAGAAGGAAATCTTTTCTACTAGATGGGAGACCAAGAAATCCAGCCTAGGAGAAGATGGCACAAAAAGACCTACAAACAAAAGCACAATTGGAGAATTTGGCTTCTTAAGCCTAAGTAATTTATTATCAGGGACAGTTTCTAAAAAGTATCCTGTGGAAAACACAAAAAGGTGGGGGGTGGACTTGAGGGTGGAGTCTACCTCAATGCTTTCCTTAGTGGCAATCAAAAATTCATTTTGGAATGTGAGCACTTAATTAGCCCTGATCCCGTTACAGGAACTTCCGGCATGTTCAAACTCTCCGGACAACTCCCCCAAACCTGACAAACCCTTAAAGAACTCAGAACCTCAAATGTTTAGAAAGGATTTTGAAAGTGTTTTAATTGAAGGCAACTCCTATTTTGATGCCTCTGATATATCCTCAACAATTTCTTCCCCACATATGTACACAGAGGGACAACTAGTCCAAATAACTGGTTTAAATCAGTAAATTATAGCAATGTTCCAAGGAACTTTCAAGGTCGCTCTGCAGAAAGATCAGAACTCATGATAAAATTTGGGGCGCTAATCTCATCCTTATATTTGGGATTCATTGCAATAAATGAGCCATGGTGAGGGCCCTGCCCCCCTTCTTCTTCTGTTCAGGTCTCCAGTTTTAATGACTATTCAGATAGATGAGGATCATGAGTAATCTATGGGAGAGTTCTGTCTCTCTGCACTCACTTCATCTGACTCATTTCAAGAAGTCCACACAGCAAACTAGGCACAAAGGAAAGGAAGGGGCATTGCTAAATACAGTTAATTTCTGAGTTGATTGTATTTATACTCTGGACACTAATCCCCTCCTGCACCTCCTGTGCTTCTTTCTTCTCTGAGATTCTACTATTGGGACCTCCTCACCACATTTCATTAAATGCCCTCAGCTTCAGTAAATTACAATACTTTGAAGCTATTGAGTTTAGCATAAAAAAAAAAAAAAAAAAAAAAAAAAGCAAGAGTTTCTGTACACTGCCCTGGGATAAGGTGTGATGAAAATCCTGTACAAGCTGAACTGTACTTCCTAATCAAATGGGTGTAACAGATGGCTGCTGGAGCAAGCCATCACAATGGAAATATCTGCCGTTCTCATGGTAACGGAATCTGCCAGGTCTGAGGGATTTGCTGTTTTCCAGGACATCTGAGCTGCAATCTCTTTCGAGCTGTCTAGCAGTCTCAGTCTCGCTCTCTCTCACTCTCTCAGCATGATGGAGATAGAGTTGAAAGGTGGAGCCTGATTTTGCATTCCAGCTGTGATTAAAGACACCCGCAGCACGAGTGCGCGCACAGAGGCGCGCACCCATGCACACACATACACACACACACACACACACACACACTCATACAGAAGGGAGATAACAGCGCTGAATATTCATTATGCTATCTAGAACCTCTTTAGCAGTTGGGGCAGAACTGCCAGAAAATTACAATATGCCTTCTCCAGGACAAAGGGAGGGGGAAACTGGGTGGGGAGGGAGAACAACAGAGAAAGAGTATGAGGAATTAAGATGCATGAGATGTACCTTGTAATAAAGATATGGAGCAATATTAAAACTAGCAGTTGTTTCTATTGCATGGCAGGATGTCAAGATGACTTAACATAGCAGGGTAAAACATCTGGCCTAAAAAAAAAAAAAAAAAAAAAAGATCATGATGTTGAATTTCCAAAGTATAATATAGACTATATGGAGAGGGTTGGGGGGTGAGAGGGAGCACAATAGATACATAAACAGCTATGTGCCTTAACACTAAGTGGAAGCTTGTGGCAGCTTTCTTTTTTACTCTGCAATCAAAAAGACGAGCCTTCTCCTAAGGTGTAGGTTAGTATATAGACAGTGAGGCTTTAATTATAAATCTAAGGTTTGGGTTTAGACCCATAGGACTACATTAGTAAGGGCTTTTTTTCCCCCCTATATTGCCCCATGCTATTCATAACCTTCTGATTTTGTAGCAGTCCTCAAAAAGAGGGAAAAAATAATCATTCACAATTCTATTTTATTAAAGTCTTTTCCTCCAAATCCCTATCGATTTAAAGAAATAAGGAAAAGTATACTGTCTTCTTTGCTATAGTACCTGCCAGAAAGCACACAGAGAGTTGATTCACGGCTGCCTATTCTCTGGGGTATTTGAGCTTGAAGATCAGACAACATATAAGAATTCAGCCATGACTCAAAATGGAAACAAAGAGGACCATTCTTAACAAACTAGGCAAGGAGAAATGAAAAACTATAGGCTGTAGGCAGTCGCCCTCTAGCATGCTGATCCACCACATTGTCCTTGAGGGCACTACTGTTAAATACATATGACAGCCAAAGAGATGAGGAGAATGGTTTCCAGAATAAAATGATTGGATCTCCCTTTTCATGAGGTAGAATAGGCAGGGGCTATGTAAGCCTCCAAAGTACCACTCAAGAACAGGTTCTGTAAGACGCCATTGTCTAGCCCTCATGGGGCCAGTGAAGAACATATTATATTATATAACCTTTTTTTTTCCTCCAAAAAGCTTACCTTGCTTTAGCTGGGGCTCTTATGCCTTTGAATGGCAACTTCTGGGTGACAATTTCATTCTTAACCCTCTGGATTAGTTTAAATCAATGAACTGAGGTCTTTTATGCTGACATGAGGAAGAGGGGGGTGGGAGGGGGAAATGGAGAAAACTCACAAGCTTCCATTTCATGGAAATATTGAGAGGTGCATGTTTTAGGGTTTCTTCTGTAAGCTACTGCTCAAAGGCATGTGGAGATCCTAAGGGTCAGGGGGTTATTAAAGCTACGGAAGAGGACTTTCTATTGAGCTGATAGCATGCAGCTGTAATTATAAAAGGGCAGCCAGCAGGAAACAATGTCAGTAGCTCTGTCTTCCTTGAAACTGTTTTTGATTCTCTCCCCCCCCCCCCCAATTTATGGCTTTAATATTCAGGTAACAGTTAACTTAATGAGAAGGTTGAGAAATGTCACATAACAGGAATCAAGTGAATAAAATTCTCAAATATGTAATTGTCTTTTCCCCACATCTCTTTTCTTCCCCCACAAAATGACAATAACCATGAGAGGGGACATGTTTAGAAGACAGCCTTGTATTTTAAAAGATTATTGTTAGTAGTTATCAAAGTCCAATCATGACTGACCTTTCAAAAAATTTTACTCCACTGATGGAGTGAACTTAGAACATCAAAAGAAAAAGAAAAAACAGATAGGCACAAAATCCTTACCATTTCATCAATTTGTCTAGGATTTTTTTCCCATTGTACCTAAATTAGAAAATTGATTCATAGTAAAAGAAATGCTTGATTTAATTTTAAATACTAAAGAGAAAAATACTAAGAGCACTCACTCTAAGGAGAGAGAAGAGAAACAGAGAAAAAAAAAGTAAGAGAAACAAAGAATGATAATTCATAATTGTGTAGTATATTAAGCTTTGCAAAGAACTTTACATATGCTATCTCATTTAATTCTTATATTAACTCTCAGTGATCCTGAACAAGTCTCAACCACTCTCAATGTCAATTTTTTCAACTATAAAATTGGATCACCTACCTCACAGAGTTATTATGAGGTTCAAATGAGATAACATATATAAAACACTTTGCAAAACTCAAATTGATGTACAAATGTTGTCTATTATGATTATTCTCATCTTACAGATAAGAAAATTAAGGTTCAAAATGCCCATAGTCACACATCTAGTAAGTGTCCAAAGTAAGATTTGAATACAGATCTTCTGATTCCAAGTATTAGGTTCTTTCTACTTCTAACAATGAGAGAAGAAGCTATGAAAGTTTGGTAGAGATGCTGGCTTTAATACAGAGCTCTGTGTCACTTAGAGTTTTGTCAATTTTTTTTCTCCCTGGGTCTTTTTCTTCTTCCAATAAATGATTCCTAACTTTTCCTTTCCAACTTTAAAATCCAACGATCCTATGAATACCCAATAAAGAGAATATACAAAACATGCAAGTGCTCCCCTCATATTATATACATATACACACCACTAAAAAGCTTCCATTAGCTTTACAAATTATAATTGCCCTGCACAGTATGTGCTGTAGTTTAAGATGATTCCCTAAAATTAAATTTTCTGAAATGTTGGTCTTTTACAAAAGGCTCAAAAACATCCTCTGAAATGACCTAAGTGGAAGAAGTTGATATGTTGTTAACAAAATAGGTCAAAGAGTTTAAATTTGTGGTATATTTATATTGATTTTTAAAGAGAACATATATAATTTCCCACTGAGTCAGCTTAATGGTCTATCTCTGCTAGAATTCTGCTTTTGACAGTGGTCAACCACAGGACATTTTAAATTTTTCCATTAATAAGCATTATTAACATTTTCTTAATAAATCAAAAAATAACAGAAACATCATTTCTGATGATTATTTCAATTTTGGATCTTACCTAATTAGCAGTTATTAAAAATTATGTGTACAGCACTGAACTAGCTTCAGGGGATACAAAAATAAAACAAAACACTGTCCCTGCCTTCTAGGAGCTTACATTCTACTGCATTAATTGTTCTTGAATTTATCTAAACTTTTCTTGCCCTAATTGCAATTTTAGACTATGTCATTTCTTAGAGCATCAAAGTCCCTAAGTTTACTGTCCATTATGGGAAGTAGATTCTCACAAAGATTTGACTTTCCATGTCCTGGTTATATATTCAAATACTCAAATAATTAATTGGAAATTTGTTTTCAGCTTTGAGAGTATTCCTTCCAACAATGCAAATGACAACTCACCCACGACTACCAATTTTCTCATCCAAGTTTCACCACAGAGTATTCATGGGAGAATTTACCTCTTTCTCCTGATATCATAAGGATACCAATGGATTAAGCAATCTATCAATTATCCCTCACTCTTTTTTGTTATTCTTTATTTAGTAGTTTATTTTCCCCAATTACATGTAAAAATAATTATTAACATTTGTTTTTAAACCTCCCTACACCCCTCATTGAGAAAGCAAATAATTTAATCTATACATATGTAGTCATGTAAAATATATTTCCATATTAGCCATGTTGTAAATGAAAACACAGCAAAAAATAAAAGGAAAAAAGTTTAAAAGTATGCTTCAATCTCTATTCAGACTCCATTAGTTTTTTCTCTGAAGATGAATTGTATCTTTCTTCATAAATCCTTCAAAGATGTTTTGGGTCGTTATACTGCTAAAAATATCTCAGTCACTCACAGTTGACCATCTTATAATTTTGTTGTTATTGTGTACAATATCCTCCTGGTTCTACTCATTTCTCTGCGTCAGTTCAAGTGAGTCTTTCCTGGTTTTTCTGAAAGCATCATGCTCATCATTTCTTTCAGCACAGTAGTATTCCATCACAATTATATATCAAAACTTATTCAGCCATTCCTCTATTAATGAGCATCCTTTCAATTTCCAGTTTTTTGTCATCAGAAAAGTGTAGTTATACATATGTTTGTATATAACATATGTTATATATATGTTTGTTTCCTTTTCAATTTTTATCTCTTTTGTGTCACTCTTATCAGCAGACCAGTTTACCTTATTCTATACATTTATTTTATGACATCATTTACATTGGTTCTTATTTATTATTCCTTGTTTATGATGTATTATAGGCCTTCTATATACTCACTATTATCTCTTCATTGCCTTTTGGATGATCCTCAACTTATATCCTGCAGATATTATTGTGTTCTATGATTCACAACTATATATCAACCCTGGAAAAAATAATGGTATTAAAAAGATGGATCTTTATGTTTGGTGGAGAATTTGAGATCATTCAAGAACTTTGAAATTTCCCAAAGGCAATTCATCCTTCTCTATTCTTCCTGTTCAATTCTGAGCCAACTCATTATCCATTTGCTGAATCTGCCCAAGAGAGACATAATGGCAGACAAATTGTGCATTCAGCTGCATGTTACAGACTGGACAATAATCATTCTTGACCTACTTGGCTTTTCTGATATGAATGGTTAGCACAAACTTTTTAAAGTGGTTTTGCATCTCATCCTATAGAATTCTCAATGTTATAGGATTTGATATGACCCAAATAATGTCATTGGTAAACAGAAGTATCTAGATAATTTCATTATCCATAAGAAATCCCTCTTCAATTTGAACTCTGCCATGGATCTTTTCTATGACAGTAACAAACATCTCTAGTGATCTTTCATCTCCTCATTTAATGTTTTTTCCTGCTATTAATTATCACAGGGTCACTGAACAAGGTTATCTCAATTGTTATGGCTCTCAAGGAATCTTGGGTAATTTTGACATGTAAGCAGGAGATATCTCATTATAGAAACATTATAGAGAAGCACTTTTAACATAGCACTTGCTCTCCCAAATCCAATGCTTTTTCATACAGTTGACCAAAAATATACACAATAGAATCTTGTATTCTTTAAATTTTTCAGTCAATTGTTACCATAGTAAAGATTTTATCTACTGTGGAATATAACTCAGGAAAGGTCACCCGTTCATTTCCTATCCTTTATCAAGAATGCCCCAAATGTGTATATGGATGTTTTACATATGAAATTTGTATAGATGAGAAATAAGTCCCTTTCTGATCTCTCTTGCATTGATTCTGTTTAGTCATTTTTTTGGAGATCTGTTTGACAACAAGATCTGAGATGGAATATTGATATCTTCAAATTGTGTTGCCTCTAAACAGACTTCTTCTGTGTATATTTAGTTAAGTCCAGTTGCTTTTCTCACCTTTTTTTCCCTTCATGGCCATTTCTATTTCTTCTACAAGCATATGAAGGAATGTAATGTTACAATCTAAATGCAGAGTTTTCTTAGATAACGAAACAAAAGTAAGGATGGAGGATTGAATAAGCAAGCCTATCAGTCACCAAATAAAATAATAACATGATGAGAATTTTTCAACCAAAGAATCAAAATTTTTAGATTAAGTTCAAAATGCCTCATAAAACATGGGTGGTGTTGACAGGAAGAGATTGGTATTGGCAGACAAAACTTAGATATACCTGTGGGGTATAAAATAGATTAGTGAAAAAGAAAGTGTTAGAATCATGGGGGATTTCTAAAGTTTGGAAGCCAAAAGGTAGAAGTAGGGACCTCCAGAGCTGAACCAGAAAGAATAAGTAGCCAAAGGACAAACAAAGAAAAAAGAAATAGGAAGTAAGATTGAGCTGCGGCAGAGAAGAAAAATATTAAGTGATCCATCAAGCCTATAGGCACCTAGGAGTAGAAAATCTGAGTTTACCCTATGTTGTACCCAACTCCCCAAGGATTAAGAGAAGTACTAAGAAAATGGTTTGCTCTTCTCTCTAACTTCCTATTATTTTTCCACCAAGAGACATA
Organism: Sarcophilus harrisii; assembly: GCF_902635505.1. NCBI lineage: Eukaryota > Metazoa > Chordata > Mammalia > Dasyuromorphia > Dasyuridae > Sarcophilus > Sarcophilus harrisii. The sequence continues at coordinate 101,223,324 of NC_045426.1, forward strand.
GTAATATAGTATATTACTTCTTCACACAAAATTTTGCCCCAACTACAATCCAGATCAGAGATTAGCTAGTGATAGATGATAAATGTCAGTTAAGACATATAATTAAATTTTCTGTCTAGGAACTTGGAGCAGTAGAGATTATTCTCTTAACTTTTCATCTAATATAAATATCTCTTAAAAAAAACAAAGGGAATCACAAGGACATAAGAAACCATTATATTACTACAGGCTTAAAATGAACTTACTATAGCAACAGTGTCATACTCAATTAATAGTTAGATGAATATCTTGTTAAGATTTCTTTAAGCTGGTTCTTACCACCTACTGTTTATCTCTATAATGGTGCTATTAATTGTCTAGTATCCTTCTTCTAAGATTTTATAAATATGTTTTTACTCTAAACATGTTTTTTTTTTTTAATTTCATTTCTTTCTGCTCAACAAGTAAAATTTTCCTAAGGGGCTTTTTGAGTGTCTTGTAATCTTCTTGTTGGGGTAATAGATTTATATTAGTTTTAAATATATAAAATGAATAGTATTACAAAGGAAATCAATTGCACTGATTTTTTTCAAAAATTTTTTTACTTAAAGTTTTGAATTACAAATTCTATTGTCCTCACTCTCTTCCTTCTCCCCTCCCTGAGACAATAAACAATCAGATATAGAATATGCACGTGCAATTATGCAAAACATTTCCATATTAGTCATTTTATACAAGAATTCTCAAAAGGAAAAAATGAAAGAAAAAGAAAAATAGCATGCTTCAGTCTGTTTTCAAACAGTATCAGTTCTTTCTTGAGGCAGATAATAGTCCTTTGGGATTATATTGGATCATTGTATTGCTGAGAATAGTTAAAACTGTTCACAGTTTCTCATCAAACAATATTGCTGTTACAACCTTTTCCTGGATCTGATACTATGTATCAGTTCATGTAAATCTTTCCAGTTTTTCCTGAAATCAATCTGCTTGGCATTCCTTATAACACAATCAGATGTCATTATAATCATGTACCACAGCTTATTTAGCCATTTTCTAACTGATGGGCACTTTCTTGATCTCCAATTCTTAGCTCCTACAAAAAAAAAAAAAAAAAAAAAAAAAAAAAAACTGCAATAAATATTTTTGTATAAATAGGTACTTACCCTTTTTTGATATCTTTGATATATAAATCTAGTGTATACTATTGATATTAAGATGTAATTTTCACATTCTATCTCACAGATTCTCAGAAATCTATTCAAAGGTCTTTTGGGGAATCCATGGAGCCCAAGTTAAAAACCTCAGGAATAAAGGAAGGTCTTTTTGTGGAGCCTATAAATCATTAGCCACTCTCATTTCCTCTAAATTCTGATTTGTTCTACCTTTCTTTTCCTACCATGCAATCATATCACCAAGTATCAGCATATATGCTGATTTAAAGGGTATTATTGAGTTCTTTGAAGGATTTCTCTATTTCTTCAGCCTCAGAAACTAAATATTGGTAAATAAGTTGCCTTTCCAAACTTAGGCTGGTCCTTGGAAAGCAAACGTTCTGTTGAGGAGATAATCATTCAAAGCCATTGGTAGAACCTGTCAAGCTTAAATTCTACCGGCATTATCTTTTGAGAACCCTTTGTCACTTCCACACCACAATGAAGAATCAGAGTAGAAAAATGTGGAAGACTTTTCATGTATGTCATATAGGCCACTGAAACAGGATCTTCCAAGTATGAAGTAGTACCCACAACAGTTTTAGAACTCAGCTGTTATTTCAGACCTTATTCAATGTCCTGAAATGTAGACATCAAAGATGAAATAGGATAACCTGTTCCTACAGTTGCTGCCTTGTACCCAGAGGTCAGACCTGAACCTGAGAAGGTTCTTTTCTTTCCCTTGTTCTAGGTCATGTAAACTCTCTGGGACTCTCTGTTCACATGTAAAATGAAGAAGTTGGATGAGGTGACCTTTAAGATTCCTTCTAGCTACAAATACATAATTGTGATCCTGTGATGAAGTAGCATGTGTAGTAGAAGGATTAATATGGAGATAAGGGAGGAAGCCTGGCAGCATAGACATAGGAATAGCCAGATACATCTGTATTCAGAGGCTATATCCCTGACCCTTATTAACTATGTGACCCCAAACAAGTCAATTATCCTTTCCAAGGTTCAGTTTCTTCATCTGTAAAATTAGAAGGTTGAACTAGATGGACTCTAAGGCCCTTCCAGATCTAAATCTATAATTTATCCTATGGTCCAATGACTGGGGTCCAAGTGCCAGCCCTGTCATTAATCAATAATGTGACTTTGAACAGAGTCACTTCTACCTCTCTGGTTAACTGGATGATCTCTAAATTCTCCTCTAGTTTAAAAACTCCAATGAGCTCATTGGCCTCCATTTCCTCATCTATATAACCATGTAATCTATAAGACACTGTCTGGCTCTAATTTCCTTTAAATCTATGATATTTCTCATTTCAAATGGTTGATTCCAAAATACAGCTTCATTAAAATTCACTGCTTTGTTCCCAAAGTCTGTGAGGATAACCAACAAAAGGCAACAGAAAAAAAGGGTCCCCACCCCAGGAAATTTAGAGGAATCTTTTCCCCCTTTAAAAAAGTATTACCTTTCAAAGACACTGAATGTTAAAAAGCCCAAGTTGCAAGTTGAAAACCATGTCCTATTTTTGCATCTCCTTTGTAATAAATAAAAAAACCTTTCTATTTCAATATTTGGCATTGTGACAGGGCCTAAGAGGAACTGGAGAGATAATTAATAAGGGCAGGAGGGGAAAGTGCAATTAAAAATGGCAAAGACTACTCCATAAATAAGTACTTCATACTGAGCAAGATTATTACAGAGACCTCCAGACTTCAAACCTGAAATCAAATCACTCTGAATGGATAATTTGAGCATTATTAGGAGGGGTGGAAATTATCATGGTTGCTAGCCCCTAAATTACAGGAAAAACAAGATTTTGTTCTGACCTCACCTTTGTGTCAGTTTAAATCAACAGAATAATCATGGCTTAGTCCCAGTAGGTCTAACCTTCCATAACCTCAAGGTTTAATGTTCTTCATCAGATCTCTTAACCAGAAGAGAATGTAAGAGCTGAGGTTCGTGATTGGACCAGTCCTGAAGGAGTCTTTTCCAGGTGTTCTCCTCTTCCATCCTAGACAACGGCTAGGGCAACATTCCCTGCCTTTTCTTTTTTTCCTTTTTTTTTTCATCTGAATAAGCTTCTTTAAAGGAAGCAGAAACTAGTTTGTGCACGTCTGAAAACCCAAGCCCCACCAGGACTGGAGCTGTCTGCACTTCTGGACCAATTTACTGAGCCCACTAAAGTATTTATGTTTCTTTCCATCTGAAAAGCCGTCCACATGGTTGTCACTCATAGGAGAGCTTTTGGCTCCTGCCAGCTTAAATGGAATGATTCAAAACTGAATCATTTCCTGCAATTTAATTTCATAGCTGAATGCAAAGTATAGAGAGATAAGGTCACAAGGACACAGATCTATCTCCAAAAAGCTATCAACCTCCCCAGGCTGCTTTAAGGGGAGACTTAATTGGACACAGTAGGCTTGGCTATTGTTACCACATGAAAATGAGGGATGTAAGAGAATGGGCTAGTGACCATCACCAGCTGACCCAGTCCAATGATGATAAGTGTGTCTGTTTGTCACATACTCATAAAGATGAAGAGGATATACCATACCACTTTTAGCTATTTTGAGTGAGTGGCCTTACTTTATGGACAGATAAACAACCAGAGAGAGGGAAAACTACTGATGTAAACCACACTAGGGCTTCAGGAAGATCATAGCACCTAGATGTGGAAAGGATTTTGGCAACAATATCCAACCCCTAATTTTAGAGAGGGGAAAATTAACTCAAAGAAGGGAAATGACTTGTTGCCCTTTATTTTTGCAGCAAGTAACAGAACCAAGATTTGGGTTTTTTTTCCTATTCTGTTTCTTCCAGAATCCCTAAAAAAATAAGAGGCTCGGGGAGGTTAAGTGATCTACCAAAAATCAAACAGCTGATGAATAGGATTTAAATCTTTTTGCTCTTTCCCTAAACACAGGACTGGAATCAGGAAGATTTGAGTTCAAATCCAGCCTCCTACATTCACGAACTATGCGATCTTGAGCAACTTAATCACTGTCTGCTTCAGTTTCCTCAATTGTAAAATGGGGTTTATGATAGTTTTAACCTTCTAAGGTTGTTGTGAGAATCAAAAGAGATTGTGATATATATATATATATATATATATATATAAATGTATAAAGCACTTAGCCCAGGAGGCACAAAATAAATGTCTTATTTCCTCTCTTCTTCCTCCTTTCATTTTTTGCTTTCTTCCTTTCTTCCACTGAAGACAAATAGCCAGGGCAGTTAGGAGGTACAATGGATAGCGCACTGACCCTGGTGTTAAGAGAATCTGAGTTCAATTCTGACCTAAGACACTACATACTTGCTAGATGTGAGACCCTGGACAAATGTGATTTAGTTGTGATTGTCTCTCAAAAGAAAAAGGAAAACAAATAGGCAGATATTAAAGCACATATACTTATATGTTTTATTTATGACCTACTATTTTTATGACTATTTATGACCTACCAACTTTCAAAGCACATGTTATTTGTAGTTACTGGTCTTTTTCAGAAAACAAAGGCAGTGTCCATTACATGTGCTAAAAACAATCTTTATTCTCCGTGAGAAATGCCAACATCATGTTGGTTACGTTATATAGAATCATGGCATTTTTGAGATATTAAGGCATCTTTTTTTCACTCATGGCAAAAATGAGGTTCATAGAGAAGAACTGATTTACCCAGTGTTTCAAAGACAGGAACTGGTAGATCCATGCCTCCCAAAGAAAGATCTTTTGATTGAAAGTCTGGTACAATTTAAACTAGATCACACTGCTCCTTTAAAGCCTTGGAAAAGAAATGCCTTGAATAGAGCAAAAGCTGGGTGATTTTTGTTCTCTGTCTCTGGTGAGAATAGGACAAGTAGAAATTATCTTAATCTATAGTCTGAGAGATTTGATAAGATATAAGGAAACAAATGCAAGAGATGTTAAGCACTCTAATGGAGGAAGAATTTTGTTGTCCATCTATGGATTCTCAAATATACAGTATGGAAATGCAGAAACTAAAAAACATCAAAGAAGTCTAATTAATATCACTAATTGGGCCCCTAACTGACCTGGGAGTCTATCAAATTTTTCTAAGCTAATAATGGCTTATTATGCTTTGAAAACTAGACGAATATTTTGATCCAGCAGTATCTCCACTGAGTTTAAATCCCAAAGAAATCATAGAAGGGGGAAAAGGATGCACATGTGCAAAAATGTTTGTAGCAGCCTTTTTTGTAGTGGCAAGAAACTGGAATTGATAGATGCCCATCAGTTTGGGAATGGCTGAGTAAGTTATAGTATATTAATGTAATGAAGTAAGTTATGGTATGTAATGAGATATTATTGTTCTATAAGAAATCATGAGCTGGCTGATTTTGGAAAAACTTGGGGAGACTTACATAAACTGATGCTGAGTAAAATAAACAGAACCAAGAGAACACTATACACTAGCAACAGAATTATGTGATGATCAACTGTGATGGACTTGGCTCTTTTCAACAATGTGGTGGCTCAAGGCAATTTTGATGGACTTGTGATGGAGAGTGCCATTTGAATCCAGAGAGATAAATATGGAGACTGATTTTTGATCAAAATATAGTATTTTCACCTTTTGTTGTTGTCATTGCTTGTTTGCTTGCTTGTTCTTTTGTTCTTTTGCATTTTTTTCCCTTTTGATCTGATTTTTCTCGTGCAACATGATGAATATGGAAATGTGTTTAGAAGAATTGCACATAAGTCAAACATAAGTTTGACTTATATCTGATTGCTTGCTGTCTTGGAGAGTAGGGAGGGGAGAGAAGAAGAAAAATTTGGAACAGAGGGTTTTGCAAAGATGAATATTGAAAACTATAGTTACGCATATTTTGGAATAACAAAAACCTTTTATAAAAAGAAAACTAGGTGGATAGTGTTTGTAAAAAAAAAAAAAAGTCAGTACTGCATTAATAACACAAACTATAACTAAGATTAGTTGGAATAATAAAAAAAATCTTGTTTTATATAGAGTTTTCATAGCTATTCAATTATGAAAAGAAAGATGGGCAGAGCATTGTATCCCCATTTTAAAATCAGGATTTCATTGGTATACAGCTCTCTGAGTGAGGGAATTTTGAACAGTACAGTATCTTCTATATGCCTTGTAGTCTTAGATAGTTGCCTAGAGGTAAACAGAACTGTCCTCAGAATCAAGAATACCTAAATTATATGGAGAAAAGAAAACTTCTCCAACTCTTCTAAGATATAAGCTTATTAGTAGAATACAAGTTTCTTGAGGACCAGAATGTTTTATCTTTGTATTGCCAGAACTTAGTGCAATGCTTTATGTATAGTGGGTAAATAATAAATGCTTATTGAATTGAATTGAATTGAAATTCTCTTCCAGCCTGAAGATAAAATCAAATATTAAACTCAATACTAGGAAAGGGAAAGGAAAAAAGAAGTAAGCACTTAATTTAGTGTCTACTGTGTGCCAGGCACTCTGTTAAGCACTTTACAAATATTCTCTCATTTGATTTTCACAACAACCCTGTGTTATAATTATCTTTATTTTATAGTTGAGAAAACTGATGTGAACAGATGTTATGTGACTTGCCCAGAGTCACCCAGCTAATAGATGAATGAGGCAGAATAGCATAAAGTAGGGAATGGGGAATGAGAAAAAGAAATGGAGGTAGAGGAAAAGAAACCCATGTTAGAAAACAAGCAATGAAATAATATGACTTTAAACCTGTCAAAACGGTGAAGCTTTGGTCCAATGTAGTGTGCCTTTAAAAAGCACCATGTCTACACTACTGTATTGCTTACTATCTGACGCTAAGCCAGAGGGATGTACATAGTAAGATCTTTGTCTCATTTCAGAGAGGATACAGGATAAAGATTCTGTGCCAGTAATCTTCCTTGGATTAATGGTTTCTCTTTTATCTGCTGTATTTCTGCTCAGATGTCTTTGCTCTGAATGAGTCACTGGAATGCAAATGATGGGTACAGTCACTCTGAAATATTTAAATCTAGCTTTGCAATGCACTGCAGGTTTGGAGGGAGGGGGAAAACATATATACATATATACATATACATACACACATATACATGCTGAAGGAAGGGTAGGTGAGAATTATAGATATATTAGTAATACAAAAATGTAGTGTTCCAATTTGACAATAAATTCATTTTTTTCCCCTTGCTTCTTTTTTCTCCCTTGAGTTCAGCATTTAGATGCTTGATCTAAATAGAAGGGCTGTGTAACATTCTTTTGTGAGCCCCAGAATCTCATCAAGACTGTATCTGACTACATGGAAAACTGATTTTATTTTGGCTCCTAAATGACAAATCTTCATTATACAATGAACGTGTCCCTAGAGAAGGCATTCTCTACATCCTGATAAAGAAGAAGCTGGGCAAGCTGGGGATGATTTGTTTGGACTTTCCTCATTTCTTCTTTCATTGATATACTCCTAATTCTTGCTCTTTGCCTGTAGAATTTCTGGCAGTGTCTCACGATGGGGGCTAACAGGATGCCTCCTAAAAGGAATATGGAATGCCATTAATATTCAAATCCTTTGGTTGGATCAGCAGTCACTGCTAGATTGATCCAGCGCAATGTCTGAATAGAACAAGCTGAATGACTACATCCAGCTTGCAAGGAGATCTCCCAAATGATAATAGGGTAAATTCGAATTTTGCTTCCCTTGCCCAGATGCTGCATATCACCAGAAAACCCGTGATGAAAGCTCTCCTCCACAGAGCAGTGATTGCTTCAAGAATGAGCTCCTGCCATGGAATCCCAGGAGTATTGGTTAGTTCTTTCTCATTCTCCTTTTCACCTCCCACAAGAATGGCTTCGTGCTTTTGTCACTCTGGCTTCTTTAGACAATAAAGTAGAATACTCTAAGCATCCACAAACATGGCCTGACCTCCAGACTACTGTTCATAGATTAATAAGAAAGAGAATTGTTAGGCATGAGAAATTGGCTAATATTGGCATTCCATAAACACTGACAGAGAAAGAGAGAGAGAGAGAGAGAGAGCACACAAAATTCGGGCAGCCTAAGTATGAAATGTGAAACTAGCCCCTGCTCCTGTTATGTTATGATTGATGAGTTCCTGGTGATGTTTAAAACTTCCTTCGACTTCACTTGAATGATTTATGACTACTGTTCATGCAGTGATTTCTGAAATTTCTACAAACATTCACCTGAACCAAGGACTGAGAGAGTTCTTGGCAGGAGAGCTTGAAGACATACCTATGTTTTGCAAAGTGCTTCCATAAACAGTATACTGAAGGACTGGGGAAGTCTCCTACAGTGTTGTCCTGATCCTTCCTTGACCCCCTAATTACATATGAAATTACAGTGACTGAAGGGCATGGCAAAAATCTCAGGGTTGTGTGCACAAAGACATGATGCTTCCTGGTGTCCATCTGGCAGGAAGGTTTGTCCTGTTGACAAAAGGCCTGTCTCTGAAAGGTGTGTACCATGAGTAAAATTGGATTAGGATCTTCAGAGTGTGGTCTTAGACCTTGCCCTGGAGAAGCTGGCCCTTCACCACCATCAGCTTTCTAGAAAACCATTTGAGAAACTTACTTAACTAACAGAAAGCAAGAGACATGAAGTATCTTTCTTGAGTTTTCTTTGCTTTCTAGAAAACCATTTGAGAAACTTACTTAACTAACAGAAAGCAAGAGACATGAAGTATCTTTCTTGAGTTTTCCTTGGTCTATCAGTTTCCTAATGGCTAATTTGGGGAACCAAAAAATTAAGAATCTGAGGGAAACTGGGAAAAGAGAAAGAGACTAAGACTCCCAAATGCTTTAATTAAATAATAATAGCTGGCATTAAAAAATTTACAGAGCACTTTGCAGACATTCTCAGTTGAACCTCATAAGTACTGTATTATTATCCCCATTTTACAGATGAGGAAATTTTTCTCAAGCCTTCCTTTTCACTTCCACATTTTATAATATCTAGTTTCTTTCAAAGTTCAGCATATACACAACATTCTACATTATCCATGTCACTTTCTCTCCAAGGTGACATATTTATTTTGTACATATATAATTTCTCTAATGGGATGTTTGTTCCATAAGGACAGGAATTTTTCTCTTTCTTTCTATTTTTTTTTTGTTTGTTTCCCCAGCACCTATTAAAGAACCTGGCATACTTTAATAAAGATAAATAAATAAAAAGTACATCCCAGAGGGATGGGAAGGGAGGGAAGGAGGGGAAGGAGGGGAGGAAGGAGAGGAGAAAGGAAGGAAAGAAGAAAGGAAAGGAAAGGAAAGGAAAGGAAAGGAAAGGAAAGGAAAGGAAAGGAAAGGAAAGGAAAGGAAAGGAAAGGAAAGGAAAGGAAAGGAAAGGAAAGGAAAGGAAAGGAAAGGAAAGGAAAGGAAAGGAAAGGAAAGGAAAGGAAAGGAAAGGAAAGGAAAGGAAAGGAAAGGGAAAGGAAAGGAAAGGAAAGGAAAGGAAAGGAAAGGAAAGGAAAGGGAAAAGGAAAGGAAAAGGAAAGGAAAAGGAAAGGAAAAGGAAAGGAAAAGAAAGGAAAAGGAAAGGAAAGGAAGAAAGGAAGAAAGGAAAGAAAGGAAAGGAAAAAAGGAAAGGAAAAGGAAAGGAAAAGGAAAGGAAAGGAAAGGGAAAGGAAAAGGAAAGGAAAGGAAAGGAAAGGAAAGGAAAGGAAAGGAAAGGAAAGGAAAGGAAAGGAAAGGAAAGGAAAGGAAAGGAAAGGAAAGGAAAAGGAAAGGAAAAGGAAAGGAAAAGGAAAGGAAAGGAAGAGGAAAGGAAAGGAAAGGAAAGGAAAGGAAAGGAAAGGAAAGGAAAGGAAAGGAAAGAAAAGAAAAAAGGAAAGGAAAGGAAGGGGAAGGAGGGGGAGGGGAAGGAGGGGGAGGGGAAGGAAGGGGAGAGAGGAGAAAGGGTGAGAAAGAGGGAAGAAAGAGAGGGGAGGGGGGAGGAAGGAAGGAAGGAGAGAGGGGAGGAAGGAAGGGAAGGAAGGGAAGGAAGGGAAGGAAGGGGAGGGGTGAAAGAGGGAAGGGAGGAAGGGAGGAAGAGAGAGAGGAAAAGAGGGAGGGAGGGAGGGAACAAAAATTCATTAAGTGCCTATTATGTGCCAGGTACTATGCTTAGCCCTTTACAAGTAATATCTCATCCAACCCCTTAATAATGCATCAGTATAAATTCTACTATTATCCCCATTTTGTAGTTGAGGGAACTGAGAGAGAAGGACATGAAGTGAATTGTTTCAGATTATGTAGCTAGTTAAGTGTCTAAGACCCAATTTGCACTTAGCTCTTCCTGACTCCAGACACCACTCTTACCTATTGTGCCATCTAGCTGACTGACTAAAAGCATTTAAACAAATAATTCAGTAAAACAAGGACACATGTTCCCCATGAAAAATTTCAGGTCTTTCTGGAGGTATAACTATGTTCTCCAGATAATGAGGTTATCACCCTAAGGGTATGACTTTTCTATTTAGGAGTAAAATCACTGATTTGTGTGATTTTGCCTTGACCACAGGGTCCTATGGTATTCTCCAAACATCTCTCTCCTCTTTAAGCAAAGTAATCTCCCACAGAAACATTTAATAAAATTTAAACCATTGAAGATTTGTTGCTAGAACAGCTTCTCAACATAACAAATTCACTTTGTATGACCAGGTGAGCAGTTTCTGAGAATAGTTTTAAATGTGATTGCTTAGCTGATACAGGAGCTAATTCACTATCTAAAAAGATCTCACAGTACTGGGTCTCCCAAAGAGAAAAATGAATAAGACACTTCATGCATCAGACAGGATAATTCTGGTCAAGTTGGTGCTGACAGAGTTAAAGAACAATGATGAAGGAGTCTGGCCTTGTTATTGCCGTCATTCTAATTGTCACCGTGAGTGACGAAAAATGTGTTTCCTTTTCCGGCATCACTTATCTTTCAGCTCTGTAATACCTAAACTGTGCTCTTGTGACTTGAGACTCTGATAAAAATTTAAAAAGAAGGGGAGAGAGAATGTATGTATATGTGTGTGAGAGGGAGAAGCTAGTGGACAAACAGACAGACAAACCACAATCGTTTGGGAGAGTTTTTTCCATATCCCTAATAGTGAAAGCTGTTTGCAATTATAGGGAGAAAGCTGGTTTTCGTACCAAATCGAGAAACAGGCAATGTTTCCAAGATCCACCCTGAATCTTTAAGCAAGATATCCCAGAATTTCTTGTTAAAAGCTTAAGGGCTCAATTTATGCTAAGCATTCAAGGAAATGTCTCATCCAAACAGGATATCATTTTTCATATTAAAGAAGCAAACCGATCTTGGTGCATAAATGTTATTATTCACAGTGGCAAAGGAAAATAGCATTTACTTTCATTTCTTTCAAATCGATGGGGAGGAGGGAGAAAGGGGTCCTGCCCCCTTTGAGGCTAAAGGAAGCTCAGAAAGGGCATTCCTTTTTCATGGTGGAATGAGTACATGTATACATATATGTGTGTGTGTGTGTGTGTGCATGTGTGTGTGTATAGTATATGTTTACAATCCAATAAGTAAGCCCGTACACCTTCTATTGTTGACCTTTATTTATTGCTTTGATTGATCAGTGTACAAAATGTACATTTTGCCTTTTAAACATTTTTAGGGAAAGAATTAACTAATTTCAGCACGTTAAAAGCAAGCAGATATCATTACTGATTGTAACTTTACTTGAAAATGATAAGGCTGTGAGATTAAGATTCTCAAAACTAAATATCCAAATGGGAATTTATGATGTAGGACTTCATGTTTATCATCCACAGACTTCAACACAAAAATAAGTATGTGCATACACACATATACATATATATATATATGTACTATGTTTGTGTGTGTGTGTTCTAAGTGCATTACATGAACTTCATTAGGTAGCTGGTGCAGAATTTCATAATTAATTCAATTTGGGCAATTAGTTTTTACAACTGTTCCACTTCCTCCACTTGTATTCAGAGTTAGTAAAAAAAGAAAAATGGAAAAAGTGCCTACTATGTGTCAGGCATTGTGCTAGGTTCTTGTGTTATAAAAAGAAGCAAAACACTGTCCTTTTTAATCCCAATTAGCAAACAAAAATATAGAAACAATTTATATACAGGATAAATAGGAAGTAATTAAGAGAAGTATGACATTAGAGCTAAGAAGTCTTAAGAAAGGCTTCCAATAAAAGATGGTATTTTAATTGAGATTTAAAACCAAAGAAGCCAGTAGCTACAAAGAAAGACAAGGAGCTTTCCAGGTACAGAGACCAAAAACTTTGAGGAAAGGAGTAATGCATAAGAAGAATGCAAAAATGAAAGGGGATTAAGTTTTAAAGGACTTTTTAACTCCAGACAGAAGATGTTTTTTATTTGATCCTAGAGACAATAGGGAATCACTGAGACTGCCATCACAGGATTGGATCCAAACTTTAGGAAAATTACTTTGTTCACTGAATGGAGGATAAATTGAAGTAGAGAGATTTGAGCCACATAGACCAACCCATAGGTTATTGAAATAATCCAAGCATGAGTTGATAATGGTTAGTATGAGAGAGGTAGCAATGTCAGAGAAGAAAAGGGAAGATATTCAAAAGATGTGGGAAAGATGACAGCTTGGATATGAGGGAAGGGAGTGCAAAAGAGAATGTGGAATCCAAGTTGACTCTAGATTGGAAGCCTGAAGGACTGGGAAGATGTTGTGGTCCTCTCCAGTAAGAATGAAAGCAGGAGATGTAGAGGGCTTGGAGAAAGATAATGAACACAGTTTTGGACATGAGTTTGAGATATCTACTGGACATTCAATCTCAGATGCCTGAAAGGCAATTGGAGAAGCAAGTTTGGAAATCTGCAGAGAGATCAGGGAAGATAGGTAGATTCGGGAATCATCAACACAGAAATAGTTATTAAATCTATGGGAGCTGATGAGATCAAATGAAATAGTATAAAGGAAAAAGAGAATTCAGGAAGAAACCTCTGGAATACCTAGAAGATGCTGTCTGGAAGAGAATCTAACAAAGGAGACAGATGAAGTCAAATATAACCCACAGGTTTACACTTGGGTCTTACTATCCAATATTGTGGGACAGTTTGATGGTTCAGTGGCTACAGTGCCAGACCATGAACTCAGGAACACTTATCTTCATGAGTTCAAGTCTGATCTCAGACACATACTAGTGATCCTGGATAAATAAGTTAACCATAATTGCTTCGGTTCTTCATCTGTAAAAGGAGCTAGAGAAGGAAATGGCAAACCATTCCAATATCTTTGCCAAGAAAACCCCAAAATGGGCTCATGAAAAATCAATCTTAACTGAAAAACAACACACACACACACACACACACACACACACACACACACACATACACACACACACCATAAATATTCAAAGATATTCTGTGGATACTTTTTTAAAAGTATACCACATGAACCCTAGTTAAGATGGGGAGTGAAGGAACCAAAGCTCAGTCCCTAAAAGATATAAACTACATCCTATTTCTCTGAATCCTCTCCACTAATATTCTCCTCAGCATATGCTTATAGTTCCCAAATTCCAGGAAGGTCATATAATATCTGTCTTTCTACTTAATATTTCTGTAACTTTTCTTTTGGCTTTTTAAAAAATGGGTATTGGCAAAAGAAAGGTTTAATATTTAGTTTAGTATTTAGAAGATATTTTTTCAAGGTGTTGTTCGACTTGGTCAAGCAGCTAACTTTCTCTCTCTGCCTTAATTTCATCAATTATAAACTCAAGAGATTTTGTTACATTTACCTTTAAGGCCTCTTCCACTTCTAAATCTATGATTCATCAGAATTTAAACCCCTTTTGTCTTGGCATTTCCAACACATGACTCTGTCTTTCACATAGTAGGCATTTAAATTCTTGTTGATTGGATGGATCTATGTGGCAATAGCTAAATGTGAATTTAACCTTTTTAAACCTTGGTTTAACAGACTGCAAAATAGGGATGTTAATATCTATCTCACAGTATTGTAAGAAATGTCATTTGTAAAAGTGCCATAAAAAATTCTTAGCTCTTTTTATTTAATGTGTATGCAGTACATGATTTTTTTATTGCATTTGAGTTGCACTGAGAGCAGAAAATATAGATATACAGTAATTATTCTTGCAGGTGACCCCAAAGGCAATGGAAAGATGCATGATGGGTATAAACAGGCTGCAATATATTACTAATAATGACTTGTATGTGAAAAGTGGAATGAAAAACATCACAACGGACAGGTTTGACTGACAAAAGATGTAGCTCAGTCAGATAGCAAAAGAGAGAAAAAAACAAATAAACAGCCTTAACATTGCAAGAGGATCCACAAAAGATTAAAAGAGGCAAGAGAAAACCTCCATTGCATTGGATAGATTGGATAGATTGCATGCCTATGGAGGCTTAATGGAAAGCCACAGAGAAGAACAAAGGATATGAAGCCAGGGTGGATTATGAATTGCAGAGGTAGAGGAAGTACCCATATTGATGAGATTATAGAGTCTGAACTTTCAGAAACAAACAGTGAAAAAAGGAATGATGTAATTCCGAGATAGTCTGATTATATAATCAGGAACCATCTAGGTTAGCCAATATTCCATAATACATTGGTTTAGCCTGTGGTGTGGCAAACTAAAATAGTATCTGTAGTGAATAAACTTTTCATTCTTCTCAAGGCTTTTCTCCAGTCTCTCTGCACTTTTTCCAACTTAACATAGAAACCTCTTCATCCTGGAATCTCATTCTACCCCCTAGATTTCTCACGTTGGGAATACCCTGTGCTTTATGGCCTTTCCCTCTGATTTCTCCCAGAATTTCTGTTTTAAGGAGGTTTCCCAAGCCAACCATGTTATTTTTCCTCTCCAGGATATACCCCTGATCCACTGGACTTTCTCTACTACTCTTTTAGCTACTTTTTATGTGTTTTTCTTCCCATATTCACATTGAAGGTCCATGAGAGAAAGAATGTGTTTTCACTTACATTTAGTGATTCTCAAACTTTTGTTCTCAGTACCCCTTTCTTTTATTAAAATTGTTGAGGATCTATCCAAAGAATTTTTTGTTTATGTGGGTTATATTTATAGATAATTTTCCTATTAGAAATAAAATAATAATTTTGAATTTTGAACCCTCTGAAAAGGTTTCAGAGACCTCAGGATTCTCTAGACCAACTTTGAGAGTCACTATTGTTTCTCTTAGTACAGTGTCTAACACATAGTAAATAGTAAATGTTTATTGACTTGACTTTACTCTTATTTTGAATCACACAATTTTAGGTCTAAAAGTGCTTCAGAAACCATTTATTACAACCAAGTTAATGAGGAAATAGAGTAAATGAGAAGTAGTATATAAAGTAGTGATTGGAGAACCCAGGGCCAGGAGTACTCAGATTCAGAAGATACTCCTCTGACCCATACTATGTGACCTCTTAGTACGCTAGAAAGTTAAGTTTTAGAGGGTGGAAGATGCCAGCTTGCATTTGATGGAGGGAGTTTTTCCTTCTAGGATGAAAGATTCATCCAGCTTCAGTCCCAATCTAGTCTAGATGACCTAAAATCATAAATTTATGGCTAGAAGATACTTAGAAAGTCAAAGAATCTAAATTACCCCCATCTCCATTTCATGGATGAGGAAACTTTTTATAGAGCTTACATAAGAATAATAGCTAACATTTATATAAGGAGAACACACTGTGCTAAGAACTTTACAAATCTTACATTTGATCTTCAAGATAGGTACTATCATTAATCCCATTTTACAGATGAGGCAGACGGAGGTACTTATCCAGGATCACAAATAAACAATTGGGACCAAGTCTGAACTCAGGTCTTACTGACTCTAGCCCCACTAATTTCCACTGCACCACATAGTCACCTCCCCAAGGTCACACCCAACTATGAAGAACAGAACTGAAACTCAAACCAAAAGCTCCACTATTTTTTTCACTAAAATTCACTGCCTCTTTTCAAAACTATAAAAATCACCTTTCTGATTCTCATGTTCTATAATTCCATCAGTTCTTTCATTTCATAGGTGAGGAAGTGGAGGCTGAGAAGAGTTAAAGGTTTTGCCCAAGATGGCAGAGCTAAGACTATAGAACACACAAAGTTCCTGATTCCAAGTCTTTAGCACAGAGTGTATTTTTTCTGACTTTTCACCTCCAGCACCTGCCATAGTATTTGCTCATGGCAAACAATTAATAAATGCCTATTGAGTATTAATAGATTATGTTGCTGATACTTCTTGGGTAACTGACCTTGGGATTAACTGCCTCAGCTATTTTACAACACCTAAGTGGATGAAATCCATCTCACCCTATCTACCATCTCTTTCCCCAGTCTTCCCCATTCTTTCTTTCCCCAGTCTTCCCCATTCTTACTTTCCCCAGAGTATATACATGTGAGCACACATGCGCACACATATGCACGCCATTGATCCCTCCAATAAAAAAGGGAACAGAAAAGAGAAATGACCATCTTGATTTCCCTAGTGGTTATTTTCTGATAGGAACCACTCTATTCAACAACTCCTGCAAAAACTGAACAGTGTGAGAGACAATGCAAGTGAGCTGTTGACACAACAACCCATCTCCTCTTTGTTTGTTTTTTGTTTCTTTAAAGCTCTCACAATACTCCTAGCGTAGTACCATCTGCTGGAGCACGATGAACAGGTAGCTTTAAAATGATGATAGCTCTGGGAAATGATAATCACTGGGTCATAGAAAGCGGCACTGCAGTGTATAAATAAGATAAGTAAAACTGCTGAGGAGTGCATGTTTGCTTTAATAAAATGTGTTTTCCCTTTTTTGTGTAGAATGCCTCTCTTGAATGCCTGGGGAGCACAGCTGAACTGGATACCAGAAGCATGCAAGCAGTTCCAGAATCTGGAAATAAGGGTGGGATTAGAGAAGACAGGAATGAAATATTACAAAATGAGCCCCAGAAAAAAAAAAGAAGAGAGGACTCAAAAGGATCAAATCAGCATTTTTTCTGTTACTACACATTCATCCATCAGTCAATCAACAAGCCCATGTGTTAAGTACCTAAGATGGTGTCAGGCATTGTGCTAAATGAGAGAAAAAGACCAAAATAAAATATATGATATACTGGGAGTTTACAACATGTCCACAGATAAGTCAACAGAATTTGCAAAATAAATTGGAGTAATTTGAAGGGAAGGGAAACACCAGCAACAGGAAAATCAAGAAATTCTCTTCTAGTTTGTGTCACATTAGTTAAAAGCTTGAAGTAGAAAAGGAAAAAGGAATCTAGGTCTAGGCAAATGCATACAAAGAGACTAATAATGTATGTTACATTACTTTTAAGAAAACAGAATCTGTTTATTCCCAGAGGAAGACAGAGTCCTGTGAGTTCTCCTAATGGAAAGTTAACTTCCAGTCAAAAGCCTTTCTGCACCGAAGCTTTGAAAAGTACTTCCATGGTGATCAGCCTTGGGCTATGTCCTTGATTTAAGTGAAGAAGAGCATTTACTGAATGCTTATGAAAAACAAAAATGGATTAACCATCCTTTAGTGCAGGTGGAGGTTTTAACCTTTGTCTCTATAGGTGACTCCCAAACTTGCTTTTTGACATTTGCAGGAAACATCTATTCATCTCAGGAATATCCTGAAAATTTGGGGAGAACAAACCCCACCTTCAAAGAAAACTTCTTTTTAGAGAACTGACTCTAAATGATATAATCTTAGGTAAACCATTTAATTTCTTTAGCCCTCAGCTTTCTCATCTGTAAAAAGATGGAGTTAGACTTGGTAGCATCTGAGATCCTTTCTAGCTTTAAATCTATGATTTTAATGATCTAATGATGTTTTATCCATTGTCTTACTCTTCTGTCAAGTATCTAAAGTCCTTCTTGACAAAGCCCTAGTTCCAACTTACCTTCCAAAGTTTATTATGCATTACTCCCCTTTGCTCATTCTAAGGACTAGTCAAATTGAGTGGTCTTACTATTCCTCATACATAGCAGCCTGGATCCGATAGTTTCTCCCATTTCATACCTGTAATGCCCATCATCCTCACCTCCATATCTCAAAATCTGTAGGTCCTTTAAAACTCAGCTCAAATGCCACCTCCTACATGGAGCCTGTTCTGATTTCTCTAGCTGGTAAGTTGGTGCTCTCCTCCCCAAAACTGTCCGGTATTTATGCTGAATATTTCCCATATATATGTACACATTATTTTTTCTCCAAAAACTGTTTGAGGACAGGGAATATTTGATTTTTGTCCTTATCTCTAATGCCTGACACCCTATAATGTCTTTCTAATAAATGTCCCATAGTATAAAACCTAATTATAAGTTCTTTGAGGGCAAAGGTTATGTTAATATTTTCTATTTTTGTATTTCCAGTGCTGAGCACAAAACTTATATACACGTTTATTGAAATTGATTATAAATTAATATAAATTGATTATAAATTAAAATGAAATAAATTTATTAAACATGCGTGTTTAATACGTGAAGACTGGATCAGTCTTCAAACTGAAGAACTACCAAGACACAGGTTGATCAGGAAAATATAGTAATTACATAAGACTTGCAGGAGTGATATCAAACAAATCATAGTCTCACACATCATCTAATTCTAAAGAGTCTTAGTATTCCTCTGAACTAACTCTCTCCTTTAGAGATTAAGTAACTAAGGCACAGAAAACTTAAGTGAAGTGTCCAGTATCACAATAGTGAATCTTATCAAAAGATTCAGTCTAGCAGAGATTTGCAATCTACAGATCAAAATGAAGCACTATTTTCTTTTTAAAATGTATTTATTTAATATTTTCCCCAGTTACATTCCAAACAATTTTTTACATTTGTTTTTAAGATTTTTGAGTTCTAGGTTCTCTCCCTTATTCCCACCCACAATTAAGAAACCACATGTGAAGTTATTAACAATATTTCCATAATAATCAAGTTGTGAAAGAAAACATAGATCTCCCACCTTAATGAAAATAAAAACCCTCAAGAAAAATTAAGTTAAAAAAAAAGAGAGAGATAAAGATAGAAAGAAAGAATGCTTTGATTTGTATTCAAACTCGATCAATTTCTTCTCTGAGTATGGATAGTATTTTTCTTCATAAGTCCTTCAGAGAAGTTGTGAATAGCTGTACTATTGAGAATAACAAAGTCATTTACAGCAGGTCATCCTTTCACATTGCTATTACTTTGTATACAATATATTTTACTTTGTTCATGAAAGACTTTCCAATTTCTTTTTTCCTGAGAGCATCCTGATCATCATTTTCCAGAGAACAATAATATTTCATCAGAGAAACTTGTAAAGCACTATTTTCTGAACCAACTCCATGGAATCTCAAATCCATGCCAGTCTTTTCAATTCATCCCTTCAGTTTCGAAGTCTATTTGGAATTTGACCCAATGACCAAATTCAGCTTTACAATATCCATCTGTCTCATACTCTCAAAGAAGGATGGTGTTGTATTTCCGTATGTGAATGATTACCACAGCAATGAAATGTCTGGAATCATTAGGGTTCATAAAGTCCCTATTGAGGAAGAACTGCAGCAACTGCATTCCCAGTATATTCCCAACCAAACTATGAAATTAGTACTCACAGGTTCAGAGCCCCAAACAGAACCTGGAACATTGAGAATGAGTAAGCCACGGGAACTCCAGGTTAAGGAAAGGGGAGGTTGAAAGAAGAGCTGTAATGATTGGTTACAAATGCTCAGAAAGGTAATAGCCAGCTACACTTGGACCAGCTCACACCTGGACCCCATCAGCAATGGCACACTTGATAAATCATTTTAAAAGTCAAAGAACCATGGCTTTCCAGCCTGATGATATGAGTTCAAATCCTATTTCTAATATTTACTGTCCATTAAGCAACTCATGCAATCTCTTCAATTCACTAATCCATAAAATATATTATAATGAGGCCCTTCTGGTTCTAGATCTATGATTCAATGATTCTCATGTTCACCGGTTCATTGGTAGAGTCATGTTTGACTCTTCATGACCCCATTTGGGGTTTTCTTGACCAGGATAATAGACTGATTTGCCATTTCCTTCTCTAGTTCATTTTACAAATGAGGGAACTGAAGAAAACAGAGTTAAGTGACTTGCTCAGGATCACACAGCTAGTAAGTATCTGAGGCTAGATCTGAAAATGAGTTTTCCTAGTTTCCAGCTCAGGACTCTATCCACTGCACCACCCCACTGCCCTATCTTCCCAATGGACTTAATTTTTTTTTTTTTTTTTTACCAAAGTCAGTTATTGGAAAGAACTTTTTTTTTTTTTTTTTTTTTTTTTTTTTTTTTTAAGACTCAGGAGACCTAGCTCTACCTATTACCAGTTGTGTGACCCTGAGAAAATTATGTAACCACTTGAACATCTCAGTTCCTTCTTCTGTAACATCTGCATATGAATACAGATTCCAGAGGCAACTAGGTCCCCTGATGGATAAAGCACTGGCCCTGGAGTCAGGAAGATATGAATTCAAATCCAACCTCAGACAGCTAGCTGGGTAGTTCTGGGCAAGCCATGTCATCACTGTCTTCCTCAGTTTTCTCATCTGTAAAATGTAGGTAATAATAGCACCTATTTCCCAGGGTAATTGTGAAGATCAAATGAGATATTTATTGTAAAGCATTTAGTGCCTGACACATAAGAAGCACTATACAAATTGTTAGCTATTAGTTGCAGAATCAACACTTCTAAATTGTGGTGCTTGAAAAAACTTTTGACATTCCTTTGGACAGCAAGAAGTTCAAATCAATTGATTCTCAAAGAAATTAATTCAGACTATTCACTGGAAGGTCAAATTTGAATATGAACATTTGGCCATGTAATGGAGAGACATAACTCATTGGAAAAGACCCTGATTTGGGGAAAGATTGAAGGCAAACGAAAAAAGGGATGACAGAGGTTGTAATAGATAGATGTTGCTATGAAAACAGTGAACATGAGCTTAGAAAAAATTTGAGAGATAATGGAGGAGAGAAGGACCTGGAATGCTCTGATTCATGTGGTCACAAAGAGTTGGACACAACTGAACAACTGAGCAATAACACTAATAGTATTATCGCCATCATCATCATCAATGGCTATACAGCCTACTTCAAGGGAGTACTGAAAGGAAAGTGCTTTATAAAATTTAAATTATTATATGAAAGGTTACAACCATTATTATTAATCTTTTGGGCAAGGTTCTTTTAAGTATACATCAAATCATAGATTGCAATATCTTATGTGGACTCAAACAAAAAAAAATTTCTATGGACTAGGGTTTGTTGGGTGTTAATTATGATATCTTCATGATTAATGAAAGCTTCCTAATGAAGAAATGTTAATATAAATATGAAGATTTTCCCTGATGTGAATAAATCAATACCTGAAGTAGAGCTGCAGTCTATATCTGTGATGAATCAATCCATACAATAAAAGCATTTTCCTTCCTTGTTTGCATAATATTTTTTGCTCTTTCTAGTCATTTCCCAATCATTCCCTTTCTCTCCCAAAAGGGCCTTCCATTGTAACAGAGATTTACAGTTAAAGAGAATAAAGTAATACTTTCATAATGTCTGACAAGATATGTCTCATGTTATAATAGATGAGGGAGGCTTGCTTCACAATCAGTTCTCTGAAGTCATCACCAATCAATATACTGGTCAGGTTTCTAATAACTTTCAACATTTCCCTTAAACATGTTGTCATTGTGTAAACTGTTCTTTGGGTTCTATTTACTTGGCTTTGCATCAGTTCATACAAATCTTCCTCAATTCATCTAAATTCTTAATATCATCATTTCATAGATCACAATAATGTTCTAAAAATATCAATGTACAATTCATTCAATTATTCCCCTACTGATGAGCATGATTGTTACCAGTTTTTTGCTATTGCAAACAAAATTAATGCTATAAATATTTTTCCTGCTCTTCCATTTTATATATACATTATATATGTATACATAAACACACATATTTTATGTGTGTTTATGTATACATATATAATGTATATATCCTTTTGAAACTTAAGTAGGATCATGAATTGCCTGTGTATCCACATTGGTCTCCTTAGATGCCCTTCTCTCCATAGCATAATAATTGTTTGCTTGTGGTTCTTCAAATTTTCATTTTTGAGAAGTTTCATCTCTCCTAAGTTGATTTTCTCTTTGGAATTTTAGTTTATGTGATTGCAACTAGGATTTTTTGAAATATTCTTTCCTCCATATTACAGGAGATAGAAAGATAAGATAGATATCATTCTTCATTTTCCTTTCTTCTATAGCATATCTTCTAAGACAAAAAGGTCCCTTTCTACCATCATTTCCACCGGAGCTAATAGTCTCATTTTGTAAATTATAAAATCTTCTTCAGTTGAATCTTTCTTCTTGTAAAGAATGAAAGTATTGTTAAAACAAATCAAAAAGTGATCAGCTCAGCTCTTTGTAGGGAGTTCTAGCAGATGTCCAAATGATTGAAGTCTCTCATCAATTCTACATTGTTCATCTATCAGAATTCTTTTCTGTTTCTGAAACTTCTCTTTTATTTCTTCTTTCTGTCATGACATTTTGTAGTATACAATGATGGTACCACTGCCTCAATTCCTGCTCCTGTTGACCTTCCATAAAATGCTTTCTACTGGACTCTTAGGAAGGGACAAATGTCACTTCTCATTGCTATCTTGCATGTCTTTACCTTTAAGCCCTTCCCTTCTCCTTCCCTTCTCTCTCTCTTTCTCCCCCTCATGGTTAACACCAATAATAACTAACATTTAAATAGTAGCTACTTTGTGTCAGGTACTTTGGTAAGTGCTTTATAAATATTATCTCATTCGATCCTTACAACAATCCTCTGAATTAGGTCCTATTATTATTGTCTTTTACAAATGAAGAAACTGAGGCAAATAGTGGTAAAGTGACTTGCCAGGATCACATGACTAGTAAGTGTCTGAGATAAATTTGAACTCAGTTCTTCCTGACTCAGATCCAGGGCTCTACTCACTGTGACACCTACAATCCTTTTTCTTCTCACTTCTATTTTTGGGGTTCCTTAGTTCTCTTCAAAGATCAACTCAAGTCCCAAACTCTATGAGAAGTCATTTCTGATTCCCCCCATTATTAGTTTTTTTTTTTTCTCTCTTCCTCCTTTTTTTTTTCTCAGAAAGGAATTATCAAATGACTATTCCCCATATAAATCCCAAGAGTGAATTAAAATCCCTATACATAACAGACTAGTACAGTGGCATTTCCTAAAAATCCCTCAAACATAACAGCAATAATTACACAGTTTTAACAAATCCCATCCCAAATCTTAAACAGAGTGATAGATGATACAAGCAAGGTTCAACAGTCAGTCAAACATTCCCAAAGTCCCTCATATCAGTCCAAAGTACAGTAGATGCAGGGTCCAGTTCATGGTCTCATTTTAAAAACTACTGCTTCAGGCTGTGAAGTGATAGAAGGCTCTCATTCCATGCAGACTGGGTATGCCATACTGATAATCAAAGCTGATCAAGGTTCCAAAAGCAAGCAATTTAGATCAGTCTCAGATGGAAAGACTAAAATATGAGGAGGCCAAAATAAATTGTTTCCTATGTGAAGAGATGAGTTTGCTTTTACAGACCAGGCAAACGTGCTGTCTTATAGTCCCCTGTTAATTGTCCTTATGTAGAAACCTTAAAGAAACACAAATATCCAGTAACAGAGAGATGACTAGGCAAATACTTAGTTGCCCAAGCATTTACGATACAATGATTAATATAACCAGACTGAAAATAGCAAGGTATGACATAAGTGCATTAACAGTTTTATTGATCATTGTTTGATCATAGAGATAGTTACAGGAGGAAAAGATAATATAACAAACAGTTAAACTCAACCTTCAGCAATATAGGATAAAATAGCCTTAACCAGTTTTTATTCCAATCAATTGTCCAGTAACTGTCAGAGGGTGGAGCTTTAAACTCCCAAATAGCATTAACTAAATTATAAGTCCAAGAAATTTTACTTCCAATAACAAATTTCATTAATCAAATTTCTGATAAATCTTAAAAGACTTATCATAACCTTATAGTAATAATAGGAAGAAATTTTGTCTAAGCTTCACAACTTAAAACAATTATCATATCTAGGTAGAGTTACATAAGTGCATGTTATACATACAAACCATTTTGCTTTAAAATGCCCAATACATAGAATATCCCAAATTGCATATTGTCCATAAAGAAACATTTCAAAAGGACAAAGAAAAATTATTTCAGAGGCCTTTTAAATAACCTCAGGATGACCTAATACATTTAATTTAAACTTATACAGACTACCCAATTCCATTATAAGAATTCAAGAAGTTTTTAAAAATATTAACTTTTAGAAATATTCTTACCAAAGTATGGATCAATTTATGACCTATATTCCTCAACCAAGAAAACTTGTGTATCAAGAAACAAATACTCAATCAAGTAACCTAAAAGTAAGCATGTTCCTTTAAATCACAGTTTGCTGCACTGTGGGAGAGAGGAGAGGACTTTACCTCACTCCTGTCCCCTTAGGAAAACTTCTCAGGTTCTCTCTGCTCAGTGTCCTACATAGGGATCCTTTTCAAGATTTAGCCCATCAGTTTTATTTACTTTCTTCCCAAATCTATCCATTTCCAGTTTTCTCTTTCTCCCTAGCTATATACCTGAACACTCAGATGCTCCTTTGGGCCGGGCTCTGTTTCAAGGGGAAAAAAACTTTCCTGTCCGTTTAAAATATCTAAATTCCATTTACTTACAAAATTAGTACATCAGGTTAAAAGTTTTAAAATCACAAGCAGATTTTCAAATAACCAATTCCCAAATTCCTTTATCATTGTTCTTAAAACATAACAAATCTTTTACATCAGCAAACAAGACTTGGTGCTTTTCTCTGCCTTCACAGAGAAGGCCTAGATATTCCATTTAAACTTCTTTTCTTTAAATGTTAGCACACTGACTAAACTTTTAAATCCCTTTTTGTTTATTTTATTAATTTATTATTTTATTCATTTTTTTATTTTATTCATTCATTCATTCATTTATTTTAATTTCTTCCCTTCTCTCCCTTTTTCTCAGGCTACTGCAGTCAGCCAGAGAAACACACACACACACACACACACACACACACTAGAGAGAGAGAGAGAGAGAGAGAGAGATTTTTTTCAAGCTTCTTGATATTTTCTAACCCTGCAACACAGAGGCTGAATTCTTATCTTTTACAAACTTGCTAACTTTCAACAGACACAGACACACATGGAGCTCCATTTTACTAAGCACAGTTGCAACGGTGTACTTAAAAATTTTTCAACCAACAAAACAGACAAATCACACAGAACATAGAACACAGTTACAACATTAAACATATAACACATACCCAAAGGATATTTTCCAGCCCCAGAAAATACCTGCTTTCAGAACTTTACCCAGAACAGAACCAGAATAACCAGAACTAGAACTAGATGGGTACGCCTAAAAGGCACTCAGACAGACTTACTCTCCCAAATGCCCAATCAATATCACTGTAGGCCTGATTGAAGCTGAAGAACCGCTTCCTTCAAGTCATCGGAGCTAAAGGCTCTCACTTGGGGAAGCTGAAGAAAAGCCATTGAAGCTTTGGGAGGAGGGTCCTACAGAATCTTTCATTGTTTTTGGGAGCCTAATTTGAGCCTAGAATTGGTGTGCTTAAGGGCACCTTTTAAGAAAGAGGCATCGTCCTGAATTACATAAAAATCATTAAAGCAATCTCCAACTCTTTTTCACCTTTTCTCATCAATGGTTCCTTCCTGCGGGAACCATGGGCAGACATCTTCTAAAAACTTAAAAATTTTACAAATTCATTTTTTCTTAACCTTTACTCTACGCGTCCTTAATAAATCCTTGAAATCCTCAACAAATCTATCTTATACACTAATTTCTTCTCTCTCTTGGTATCGAAACCTCTTACCACACCCAGGTCTCTGTTCCTCGTCCCCCCATTATTAGTGCTTCCCTCTCTTTGGAGCCCTGCTCCAAAACTATTTTAGATTTCCTTTGTAATCACTTACATTTTCTATTCATTTATCTGTGTGTGTGTGTGTGTGTGTGTGTGTGTGTGTGTGTCTGTATGTTTATTCTTCCATACACATGGAAGCTCCACAGAGTCAGTGATTGTTTTTTAATTTTTGACTTTGTATTCCCATTGTTTAATACAGTGTTGGATACATGTTGAGTTGATATAAATTAATTAGAATATATTGGTAACTTTCCCTCTTATTTTTACCTTTGAGCTATATGCCTGATAGTGGTATGACTGGGTGAAAATATTTATTGACTATTTCAATCTAATTCCAAACTGTTTTCTATAATGGCTGAATCAATTCATAGCTACACAGAGGCTATTTTACCTATTTTTTCCACATTTACCATTTTCATCTTTTGTTCATCTCTGCCAGACTGATGACCCTGAGGTAGAACTTGAAAGATTATTCCATTTACCTGGACTCAGACTGACCATTCCTAATAATTCCAAAGTAATTTCATAGTTGACACCCTGGTGGGTAGATGATACCACCAAATGTCTTAGACTGCTTAACTATGTCTATCTTTATTTCTCCATTTTAGACTGAGTGCTGGCAGGTCAAAATAAGTTAGTTTCTTTTTCCTGGTTTCTTGAGATTTGTTCTAAACTCCATTTTATTTCCTTTATCATTCTTTATTACATTTTCCCTCTCTTGTGTTCTTTGCTCTAGTGTATCTTGTCTCTCACTTTGTACCTTATTTTTCTCTCTTCTCTCCTTTTTTTCTCATTTCTCTTCCTCTTTTCTTTCTCTTTTCTCTGTCTCTCTGTGTCTCTGTCTTCCTTTCTGTTTGTGTCTCTCGGTGTCTTCTCTGTATCTTTCTCCTGGCTAGATTTATTGCATTTTAATACATGAACTATTTGTTCCTATCTATTTCACTGGTGATGTTGAACAGCAAGTAAATTCTTGATGACTTTAATTGGATGATTCTTCATATTCCTAAATTGTCTTGTCCATGTGATCTGGGAAGTCCCCAGTCGTATGCTTTAATCTATTGTACAGTACCAAATAGTGTTGATACTCAACAAGTAAAGGATAATAACTGTTATTATCTGCTATAAATAAACTCAGTATCATTAGCAAATGTTAGCTTATAGTTGTCGCTTGTATCTAGAGCATTTCTTTACATTATAAGCTGAATCTTAAATTTCCTTCACTGGTAAAATCTCTGGCTAAAGATATCTTTAATTTGTAGCACTTTACTATGCTGAGACATCTCAAGGGAGTTAAAAGTAACGCTAAAGTTCAAAGTTAATTCTTCCTGTTAAGTTAATAATTAGGTAAAAAGCAACTAAAATACAAGGAAAATGACTATGTTTAGAGTTTAGAATGAATCTATAAAGAGAGAAACAATAAGGAATTCAGAAAAACTAATGTATGATCTCTTATATGTGTGTATATGTGTTATATGTACAAACATATTTGTGTATATATGTATGTATATGTACATATATGTCTATATCCAACTAGACTGTTACATTGGGAGAAAAAAAATTGTAAAGAAATGGTTTTTGTGACTATAATTAACAAAGAGCACCCAACTCAGAATCCAGTCCCTAATCAATAAGGGAATTTGGGAACCAATCTATCTAACTATAACTAATGTGAATTTTGACAGATAACCAATGATACAAAGCCACATAAGATTGAATTTCCATGTGCCAATCAGCCTCTAAAGTTTACCCCAACTGAAGCCTGTTACTCAAATGAATTGGATCCCCTCTGAGCCCAGCCCTCAAAAAAATCACTTCAGGAAAATACAGAAGCATGGGTACAAATTTCTCTACTGGGAAAATAAAGGCCAGGTTCTCAGAGACATGCACCATTTGATTTCTATTATCTTTCAACCTACTAATGTCCCAGAAGATCTCTTGTAAGTATGCCCTTCACTTTCTATTCCTACAAAGTGTAAGCTAGCAGGTCACATGTGAATATCTAGAAAAAAAATCTATTTTTCAAGGACCATTTATTTAGAACTAGATGGAATCTCAGATAATAACAGTGATCATCATCATAATAATAGTATTTATATTGTTCTTATGTTTTTCAAAATGTAATACATACATATTATCTCATTTGGTTCTCATAGAAGCTTAGAGAGGTAAGAGCTATTTTTATGCCCATTTAACAGATGAAGGAACCAAGGCTGAAAGAAGTTGCTTGCCCAAAGTCATATCTGACTTTTAGTCTAGTAAATATCTGAGGCAGTATTTGAACTCAATTCCTCCTAACTTCAAATCCAACACTCTCCATTGTGACACCTAGTTCCCTTTAAAGTTCACCTAAGCTAAATCCCTTATTTTATCATAGAGGAACCAGTGTTCCCTAGAAATGATATCACTTGCCAAAGGTCATACAGATAGCAAGCAGCCTGTCAGGATTTGAATTCAGGCTTTCTTATTCTAAAATCATAAAATTTGAATTATGATATGAGACGAATGTAAAGTCCAAGTACTGTTCCAGGAACCATATAATGAATAACTTTGAGTTACAGGTCCAAAGATCTTTGTTTATAGGAAATAAATTGTGTTCCCATTTTCATATTTGTGATTCTACCAGATTCCATGGAAGCTTATTTGAAGCTGCAACAAAAATATAATCAGCATATAGTAAGTCAAGAAGACAATTAGGGCAATGTAAAGGAGAGGGGTGGGAAGGGAATAAGAATACAGCACCTACTATGTTCTAAACATCAGGCTAAACACTTTGCCAATAGTATTTCATTTAATTCTCACAACAACCTTGAGGGAGGTGCTATTATTCATCTCTGTTTTATAGTTGAGACCAACAGGAGTTAAATGACTTACCTAAGATCACACAGGTAGTAAGTGTCTGAGGCTGGATTTGAATTCAGGTCTTTGTGATTCCAAGCCCAGTATCCTAATCAATAATCCAATTAAGTGCCTATTCCCATAGAGACTAGAAATGGGAAATCCCAAAGAGAACACAGAAGAAAGGTACATAGTATAAAGTAGCCAAATGATTCTAAAAGGGATGGATAGTTGGTTTGCCACTGTAGAAATTAGCCCCCACCATAAAACAAATGTGGGGGATTGTAGAGCCAAGATGGTGCAGTAAAGGCAGGGACTCAGCTGAGCTCTCCCAAATTACCCTCAAAAACATGAATTCTGGAATAATAGAACCAACAAAAGGACAAGGTAAAACAGCCTTCCAGACTGAGGCAACTTAGAAGATCGACGGGAAAGGTCTGTCTCACCAAAATGAGAGTAGTAGAGTATCATACAGCACAGACCAGCCTGACAAGCCAGCAACAAGTTTTAGAGGTAATTGAATTGGCAACTGCAGCTTCCAGACCTCTCAGCCCCCAACACAATATAGTCGGGTCAGAGAACTGGTCAGAAGAAAATTATGGGAGACCTTTTCTTGGCACTGGTTGAAGAACTCTGTTGCATTGTCTATACACAGTTATAGGTATGATCCCGGGGTGAAGAAGAGTCCTAACACACTAGAGAATATGGCCACAGGTAAGCAAGGACCCTGGTCACAGTTCCAGGGAGGAAAAGAATATTTCTATTAAGTCACAGATCAGAGCACAGACCAGGAAAGTGATGACCACACATCTCCTTTAGATCATACCCCTTTGGAAGAACTTCTAGAATTAGGTCTGAAAACAGCAGCACAGAATCTCTGAAGCTTAGGACAGTGTCCCCATCACCCCAGGAACAGATCCCAACCATAAAATAAAATTAAAAGTCAATAAATAGTCTGAAAAAATGAGTAAACAGTAAAAATGAATCTGATCATGAAAAGTTATTATGGGTGAAAGGAAAGATTAGAAGATAAATTCAGAAAGACAAAATAGTTATATCCAAAGCTTTAGAAGATGTGAATTGGTCTCAAACTCAATAAGAATTCCTGGAAGAACTGAAAAAAGGATTTTTAAAATGAAAAATGGAAAATTACAAAAAGATAGGAAAAGAAATTAAGATTATGCAAGAAAATCATGGGTAAAGAGTCAGCAGTTTGGTAAAGGAAGAACAAATAACTACTGAAGAAAATAACATCTTAAAAACAAAATGGGCCAGATGGCAAAAGAGGCACAAAAATCCACTAAAGAGAAGAACTACTTAAAAAGCAGAGTTGGACAAATGGAAAAAGAGGTACAAAAATCCACTGAAGAAAACAACTCAAAAAGTAGAATTGGCAAAATGGAAATGGAGGTACTTAAAGCTCACTGAAGAAAACAATTCCTTCAAAATTAGAATGAGACAAGTGGGAGCTAATGACTTTGTGACTCATCAAGAAACAAGAAAACAAAATTAAAGAATGAAAAAAATAGAAGAAAATGTGAAATATCTCATTGGAAAGACAACTGACATAGAAAAATAAATTAAGTAGAGGCAATCTAAAAATTATTAAACTGCCAAAAAAAAGCCATGATCAAAAAAAGAGCTTAGACATCCAATTTCAAGAAACTATCAAGCAAAACTTCTTTGAGATCCGAGAAACAGAGTAAAATGGGCATTGAAAGAATTCACTAATCATCTCCTGAAAAAGATACCAAAATGAAAATTTTTGGGAATACTATAGCCAAATTCCAGAGCTCACACAGCAAGAAGTACTGAAAGCAACCAGAAGGCAACAATTTAAATATTACGGAGCACTAGTCAGGATAAAACAAAATTTAGTGGCTTTTATATTAAAGGATTGGAGCACATATTGGATATGATATTCTGGAGGGCAAAGGAGCTTGGATTATACCTGAGAGTAATTTTTTCAGCAAAACTGAGTATAGCTTTTCAGGGGGAATAGATGGAATGAAAACCTTCTTAAATAGAGGACTTTCAACCATTCCTGATGAAAAGACTAGCGCTGAAAAGAAAATTTTACTTTCAGATACAAGACTTAAAAGAACCATAAAAAGATAAACAGGAAAGAGAAATCATAAGGGATTCAGTAAGGTTAAAGTGTTTATATTCCTATATGGAATCATGATGCTTGTAACTGCTAGGATTTTATCATTAATAGGTGAGTTTAAAAGTTAAAATGCATTACTATATAAATAGAGGGCCCAGGTGTGAATTAACTATGATGGTATGATGGCTTAAAAATAAATGAATTAAGAAGTGAGAAAGAGAGATGACTATGTTAGAATGGTATCTTAAAATTAAATAAGGGGTTCTCTACCGAAAGTCAGATGAAAAAATGCTTTAAATCACCATTGATTTGAAAAATGCAACTTAAAACAACTCTGAGATACCATCTTGCATCAATCAGGTTGTCTTAATCACAGAAAAAAATGACAAATGTTGAAAAGGATGTGGGAAAATAGAGACACTAATGAGCTGTTGTGCATTAGTTGTGAACTGATTTA
This sequence comes from Sarcophilus harrisii, assembly GCF_902635505.1. Taxonomy (NCBI): domain Eukaryota; kingdom Metazoa; phylum Chordata; class Mammalia; order Dasyuromorphia; family Dasyuridae; genus Sarcophilus; species Sarcophilus harrisii. The sequence goes on from NC_045426.1 coordinate 101,254,806, forward strand.
ACCGTTCTGAAGAACAATTTGGAACTATGCTCAAAGGGATATGACCCAGAAATGCCACTTTTAGGTGTCTATCCCAAAGAGATCCACCAAAAAAGAAAGGGAAAGGACATATACATACAAAAAATATTTACAGCAGTTCTTTTTGTGGTTGTGAAGAATTGGAAATTAACAGGATGCCCATAAAATGGGAAATGGATGAATATATGATTGTGGTATATGATTATGAAGGAATTCAACTGTGCTATAAGAAATGATCAACAAGATAGTTTCAGAAAAGCCTGAGAAGATTTAGATGAACTCATGCAAAGTGAAGTGAGCAGAGTCAAGAGAACACCGTACATAGTACACATCATAACAACAATATTGTGTGATGATCAATTGTGAATGACTTGGCTATTCTCATCAATACAGTGACCCAAGACAATTCCAGAGGACTTATGATGAAAAATCCTATTCATCCCCAGAGGAATAACTTATGGAGTCTGAATGAAGATTGAAGCATAATTTTTTTTTGGACTGTTTTCTTTCACAACATGACCAATATGGAAATGTGCTTTGCATGACTACATCTATAATCTACATCAAATTGCTTATTATTTCAGGGAAGGGAAGATGAGAAGAACAAGGGAGAGAGTTTAGACCTCAATTTTAAAAAAATGTTTGTTTTTATATATAACTGGAAAAAAGAAAATATGTTTTAAAAAAAGAAAACAAATGTAGGCATAGTAAACATGTTATTGGTTGATATTCTAGTTCTATATCATGCTGGTTAAAATCCACTTTTAACTGCTAACTATTACAGGGCATTTAAAAGTACCTAGCATTTATATAATGCTTCAAGGCTTGCAAAGCATTTTACAATGTCATGTTATTTGAGCCTCAGTGAGGTAGGTGCTATTATTATTCCTATATTAAAGATGAAGAAACTGAGACAAACTAAGGTTAAGTAATTTAGTCATACAACCAGTGTGAATCAGAGGCAGGTCTTGAGCTGAATTCATCTTAATTTCTAAGGCCCGCTCACTATCCTATACTCTATGCTGCCTTTTATAATTATAAGTGTTATAAATATGACATTTAAGTTCAATGTTGTATCATGACAATTATCATTTTAACTGACAATTATGTTTTATTTTATATAGCATTTCACATAGATTATTTCATTTGAGCTTCAGAACAACCCTATAGCAATTATTATCCCATTTTAAAAGTGAGTAAATAGAAACTGAGATAGGTTAAATAATTTGCCCAGGATCTACACAGGTAGTGAGTATTGGAGGCAGATTTAAAACCCAAATTTTCCTGTCTTTAATCCAGCATTGTATTCTCTATACTACCTAAACAAAAGTCAATTCAAGAGTACAAAAAAGTACTTTATAAAGTCACAGTCAACAAGAAAGATCATAGAAGACTTCTCAATGGAGGAGACTTTTGAGATAAATTTCAAATAATGAATGGCACCTCAACAAAATATGATGGGAGCCATTCCAGGTAAAGGAATAATATGAGTCAGTGGGTAGAGACACAAGGTCATAGTAGTGCTTATGTGGCAATAAAAAAAAAAAAAAAAAGATTCTGCTTTGATTAAATCCTAGCTTCTTAAACTTGTTTGCAATCTCATTTGGGGTCTTGTAACTGAATGTAGGTAAGAGTCACAAAATTATGATTTGTAATCAGCAAATATTTGATTTATATATCTATTTAATATACCTATATACCTGGGATCACATAAAAATTTCTTGGGCAAAAAAGGAATGAAAATAGGTCTTGAATTAGAATAAGAATCCCCTAAATGTGACTAGGGGGCTAATTCAGAGATGTTGGAGAGAATGAATGAGTGGAAAAGGGTTAAGAAGCCCAGGATTAAACTATAAAGTATATCCAAGAGAATAATATGAGCAATAGCTGAAAAGGTAAATTTTAGCCTGATTATGCCAACAAACTAAATTTTAACTATTTTCAGGTGGCAATAGGGGACTACTGAAAGTTTTTGAATGTAGGAATTACATGACCAGGTCTCTGCTTAAGAAGATTAATCTGATAGTGAAATGCAGAATGAATTGTAGGGGGAAGAAGTAAAAAGGAAAATCTAACGAGAGATTATTGAACTAGTACAAATATGTGGAAATGAGGAGCTGCACTAGGATGGTGACCATGGCAATAAAGAGGATAAAACAGAGGTTAGAAATGTCATGGAGATGGAATTGAAAGAATTTGGCAATGATTAGCAATGAGTAATATAGGAAAAAGAGAAAATTAAAGAGAAATCCAAGGTCATTATCTAGTTCAAGCTAGCTCCCTGAGCCAGAGGTATTACTAGAAATTTTAGTAGCTGGAACAAACACAAAACTCTCCCTCTGAGCAGCTTCTTAAAAATAAATTCAGTTTGCTAAGAGGCTTCAAACTCAAGACCCTGTAAGAAAGAAATGCTCCAGAACATCATTCTATGGGGAGACATAGACTAATTCTGGAAAGGCTATAAGGGGGATCAGGGAAGGGAAAGAATGGGGAGGAATTCACCTGAAATATGGCTGCTGAGCAGGAAGAAGCATGCCATCTGGTAACTTCCTATTTTAACTAATTATTCTAACTATGTGCTAAGCTCAGTTCTTTCTATGCTGCTGAATTAATATTAGTGCCATCAATACCCTCAAAATTTCAGAGATGAAATGCTGAGTTCTGAGAATAGCAAAAAAGGCCAGTTTGGAAAGAATGTAAAGTTCTTGAAGGGGAACAGGGTAAAATAAATTTGAAAAGGAAGGAAAGAGAATGACTGTTAAGAACTTTAAATGCCAAGTTTAGGAATTTGTTTTTTAACCTAGAGGCAATAAAGAATGATTGAACCATTCTTGAGCAGGAGAGTGACATGCTTAGACCTATGCTTTAGGGGAATTATCTTTGGACAGGGAGAGAATAGAAGCATGGAGACCAACTGAAGTTTCTTAAAATAGACCAAAAAAAAAAAAAAAAAAAAGGTGATGGGGTCTTGAATTAGAGTAAAAGTCGCCTAAATGTGACTAGGGGACTAATGTCAGAGATGCTGTGGAGAATGAATAAAATAGACTTAGAAATTGATTTTATATGATATATAGTTTCTGGAGTTATTTAAATAAAGATAATAATGGAATCCATGAGACCCAAGGTAGTGAAAAAGGTTGTAAAGAGAGAGGAAAAGAGGACCCAGAAGAACTTTGGGTGATAACCATATTCTAAATTATGGATGGTTGAAGTAAATGAGACTCAGAAACAGGAGTCATGTAGGAAAATTAGATAGCAATACCACAAGAGCATATTTAGAAAGAGATGGCCAGCAATGTTAACAGATGCAGAAAGGTTAAGAAGGGTGCCAATTTTAAAAAGGTGATTATGTTTATCAATTAGTAACCTTGGAAAGAGCTATTTCAGTCAAGTGCTCACATCTAAAGTTATATTACAAGAGGATAAAAAACAAGTGGGAGATGAGGAAGGATAAATAGATTTAATAGGAATTTGATTGAGAAATGGAAAAGAGATTCATAAAATGGTTACCAGAAAAGATGTCAGGGTCAAGTGAATGTTTTTTGTTTGGTTGGTTGTTTTTTTGGTTTTTCCTTAGTTTTGTATGTTTTTTTAAAAACCAGAATTTTCTAAGTATGTTTATAGGTATCAGGGAAATAAACAGTAGATAAGGAGAACTTGAGGAGGAGGAGAGATAAGGAACAAGCTCCTAAAGGAGATGGGAAGAGATGAAATTACTGCTAAAAATAGAGAGTTGAGGTTACCAATGAAAACAGACACCCCTCCCACTGGAATAAAGCAAATGAAAATGAGTTTGGGAAGAAAAGAAATTATTTCCAATTTTAAAAAGTGTAAGACTGTTTTGGGCACAAAAAAAGATGAAATAGTCTCTGAATTTAAGGAATTTACTATCTACTAATAGACTCTAAAATAGATGCTGAGTCCTTTGAGAAAGGAGGGGGGGAAATAAATGACCCAGCACCTAATAAATGACTGCAACAAATATTTGACAACCATGATATACATATTCAAATGGAGTAAAACTCAAAAGCAAAAGTGTTTACTAAGTGATGGGTCCACTGAAAGAACCTGGATGGGAAATTGAAGAACACAAGTGTGTGAACTCCTCCTCTTTCCCTGGTGTTTCAGGGGGGTATGAAATAAGGCACAGCCAGTATTGGAGAAAATGCCTAAGCATTTACTGACTTTTAAGAAAGCCTAGACTTCAAAAGGAAGCCAATGTTGATAAAATGTGACTCTCTATTAAAAGAATCTGGGTTTATGTTTGAGATCAGACTATTAAAACCTATGTGACCCCAGCCAAAGAACTTAACCTCCATAAATCTATTTGCTCATCAGTAAATGCAGAGGTTAGAAGTCTAAAATAAAGGGAAATTTGCATAAAATTGTGGGATTTTACATAATATAAGAAGAGTGAAGAGCAGCATGGAGCTTTAGAAAGTAGTTGAGATAGAGCCAGTGTGGAATAGTAGCACAAGACAGTGTTGTTCTTGTCCTTGTTTGTGTTCTGTATTGTTTTCTTTCTCATAGATAGGTGACTAAATTGGAGGATGAGGGTGGAAGGAATGACATGCTAGCCAAAAGATAGAGAAATATCATTTCACTGAGACTTCAAGTTTCCTATAGTAATGAAACATAGGTATGTTTTTCAAACATGGATTGCAATGGTCACACATCTGGCTCAGTAATAACAGCTATTAAGCTCACCAGAGACATGACTGAGATTGTCTTTGAGTCATCTTCTTTATTTCCTCCCAAGATAGCATCATAATATAGTCAGAAAGTCCATGAAATAGTTGGGTAATTAGAGTACAGAATCCTAAGGACCCACTAATGCAAGAGCAAAATAAGATTGTGACTCAGGCATAAAAATTCAGAAATTTTAGCAATAACCTTAGGGCAACCTATTTATCATTTCCTCAGGCATGTTAAGAGGCTCAAATAAAATAATGGATGTAAAGCATTTTACAAAACTTAAAAGAGTCACAAATATTAGTTATTATTAATCTAGAGTCACCCTCCAGCCTGGTGATGACTTCATTCTCTGAACTTCCTAATGTACTCCTATTTAATCAAGTAAGGTTTGTGGAGCAATACAGGGGTATATAGGTAAACACAACAACTGGGCTCTCCAAAAAATGTAATACTCTTTTAGGTTTAATTTATATTATTAATATAATATAGTCTGAAAACCAACAAAACAATAAATCAAGCCCTGATTTGTAGTATTTTTCTATTTATGAGTTTTAAATATTTGCCCTGAAAATATAAGAATCAACTTGTTAATTAAGGCTAGCATTAGCATTCTCCTGCATGTCTCCATTTCTAGATTGAGTGCCAAGCAGATGACAACATTTTGGAGCAGGGGCAACCTGGACTTAGAACTTAAATATCCAGAAGTTGGAAGGTTGTTTGGGAAATGGTTAGAGAAAGTATTTCCTGTTTAGTGTCTGTACCTCATTATTTTACCCTGAATTTCTACTTTAAATATTCAAATAGAGTAATGTTCTTGATATGATATGATGACATGTGATTAATATTGATTTATCTAAGGTGGGGGGAAGGAATTCAGAAGAGGAAAATTGGAGATTTAGAACAGGGGTTGAATAGATGACAGTTTTGATCCATGTTATAGAGACCTGGATATAACTTTAGTGGTAGTAAATGAGAGGTCATATTTTGGAAAAATTCTAAGAGGAGCACTTCTGGGGACCCCCAGCTAATGATAGAATTCCTCGGGCCTTTCCTTAGAATCATTTTTTGGAATACATGGGAGCCACCTGACAGTTGGCTGCTGGAGATCCAACCCAGAATGGACCTCCTCTTGTGAGAGGATGATTCGAGGAGACTGAGAGGCAGTTGCTGTTCTCTGACTTCTCTGACTGAGAGGCCGTTGTGTTGTCTGACCTCTCTCCTCTTCTTTCTACCTCCAATTTATCTCATTCCCAGTCCGCAACACCTGTGTCAGCAAAGGCTGCCTTGTAACTCCTTCAGATGCTAGGATCCACAGCTGTGGAGGCTCTCAGAGAATTGACCTGTCCCTTAACAATTTCTCACCTAGCTTACTACTCTCTAACTTGACTTTCAAATAGCATTGTAATAATGTTACTCCTTTAAGAAGAAGAGAAAATAAAATAAGTGCATGTCTAAATCCTGATCATCCCCTACAAACCATACAGCCCAAGACAACTTTAACTGATGAGTGTTCAGGGATGACTGTTATCTTTGACATAAGGGATTCTTGAGCCCTTTTTATTCACCATCCTCATCCACCATTGCTGTCCACCTGGCACTAAACTCTCACCTGTGGCTCTAAGAAACCCCAGTAAAACATCTTGGTAGATCAGCTAACCCAAATAGAGGGTAACCAACTGGTCTCAAATTGAGGAATTAGGGGAATGTCTACTTCAAACATGGGAAGACTTCCCCCAGAGTAATGGGGAGGGGGGATAAAAACAGTTTTCCAATGGCCATGAAGGTGTCTTAAGCAGGCACTGTGGAGTACTTAGAGCTTGATCAGACATCAAATATGTCAAGGTCATCCACTATATTCTAGTTCATTCCTCTTCTTGGCTTTTGTCCTGGACTGAATTCCAATCACTTGAAAAAAGAGGAAAGCTGATGACTTTGCACAACTCTGTCTCACTATAAATCTAATTCCTATACAAGTCGAGATGATGTTCCTACGATGTTATGTCTTCTTCAAAAATAAAAAATGAACAACACCTTGACACATTTTCTATTTTGCATTCTCCAAGTTAACTGTGTCAGGAAATCTAAGGAATGCTGACAATTTAGTTAGATTCAATTCAACAAACATTATTAAACACCAGCCATGTGCCAGGTACTGTAGCAGATCTTGAGGTGGATACAAGGATGAAAAAAACCTTAAAATAGGAAAGTGCTACGGAAATTATTGCTCTTATTATCATTGTCATCATCCTTATTGCTGTTGATAATGATGTTGTTGTAGAAGTAGTATATCATAATAGATACATTTTCAAGGTGGGGTTTTAAGAGGAGGAACACTTGAGTTCAAGTCCCATCTATGACACATATCAATTATATGACTGAGCAATTTCATTTAAACTCTTAATGCTCTAGACAATGATCAAAGACTAAGTTGCAGAAAAGATAGAAACCATCATTGGTAAGAAGTTTCCTTATCTAAGAGTTCCTTATATTAATGCAATGACAGGTCTAGTCCCTATCTATATATTATCATTAGAAGGAGGAAGAAGAAAAGAAGGAAGAGTAGGAGGAGGAGAAGAGGAGGAAAAGAAGAAATAGGGAGGAATTCAAGGAGGAAGAGGAATAATTATAACCATACATATGATGTGACGCATACAAATGAGTATAGAAAGGGGCAAAGGAGAGAATTAAAAAGTTCTATAAAAGTTTGAGGATAGAGAGCATTTTCAGCTGAGGGTAATTCAGACTCAGACACACACACATATTCAATTTTCCAAAATGTATCTTCAATATTCTGCATTAGAAGCTTAGACTTTTCTCTTTCCAAAATCAAGTGAAATGTGACGAGTTCATCTGTCTCCAAAAGCAGAATCAGGAGCAATGGGTAGAAGTTAAAAAGAGGCAACTTCAGGCTTGATAATCAAGTAAATTTTCCTAATGATTAGAGGCTAAAGTGATGAAAGAAGTGAAGAAATTAAATCTCTGCTCAAGAAAATTCACTTTGGCCATGTGTAGGATAAATGGGAGTACCAGTATTTCTGAAGCAGGAATATTCCTCAAGATGCTGATGCTATAATCCAAGCAAGAAGTAATGAGTGTCCTAAATGAGTAGATTAAAGGGATCAAATGTAAGAATTATTGTGAAAGTAGAAATAGCAAGATTTAGCAACTGATTAAATATTTGAGGTCAGAGAAATCAAAGAGACAAGGATTATGCTGGTGTTACAAACCTGGGGAAGTGAAATAATCATGTGACCCTTGAAAGAAATAAGGAGGCATGGAAAAGGGAAGGATGGGGAGAGGGAGAGAGTTTAATTTAGAACAGTTTAAGTCCCAGTTTAAACTGGGACATCCAGTTTGAAATGTCCAAAAGGCAAATTGTCATGTGAGACTAAAACTCAGGGGAGAGACTCAGGACAGATGGGAGTCATCTGCAGAAATATGATAGTTAAACTTATAGCATCTGATTAGGTTACCAAGAAAGAGAATATGAAGGGAAAAGAAAGATAACCCAGGTCAGAGTTTTTGGGAATTAGAAGGGATTATATATGTGATAAGGCAATTAAAAATATAGAAAGAGCACTCACAGAAACCTAGAACATTCAGGAGAGAGTGGCCAGTAAATGTCATATGCAGTAAACAGGTTGAGAAGCATGAGGACTGAAAAGAGATTATTCATTGGCAATTAATTAGAGCATTGTGAACTTTAGAGAAAGCTGTTTCATTCAAGTGGTGAGATTATATGCCAAAGGATTAAGGAGTGAGTGACAGAAGTAAATTCTGGGAGTAAAGATAACTTTTTCTAAGAATTAGGCTGAGAAAATGATGGGAGTTATAGGTAATAGCTTCAAGATATACTAGAGTCTAATGAAGGGTTTAGTTACTCATGCCAAGAATGGCAAAACTGGTGGAAGACAACATGAAAGGAAATTGTAGATACAGAAAGGTTGAAGATTCAGAAAAAAGAGATGATCCTTGAGGTTGCAATCTTCTAGAGGATGGAATCAAGCACAACCTATGTAAAGGAGCTGACCTTGGCCAGTTGTCAATGTTCTTCTGACTTAAATTGCATTCTATCAGCTTCATGTAATCACAGAATTGGAGAGGAGTGCAAAGTATAATGGGGGGAGGAAAATACCCCCCACTCTCTTCATAGACGATTACCTAAGGGTATAGCAGACCCTGCACAGTGACTGTTGGCTAAGCACAGGTCATGGCGGCACAGAACCACCTGGGAGGTCTGAAAAGTGTGAAGTGATCTGTGCAGAAACTCAACAAGCCTCTAGTACTGGCCACTTAGGTCAGATTGAAGAGAGGTACCAGGATCTAGGAAAACAACCTGTATATCAGAGATGTCCCCAATGTTGCTTTGGGGGAAGCAGAATGAATTTAGTGGGAACTCTGAAGGTGAAGGCAGAGCAAAAACAAAAGGCAAAACAGGAGTTTCTAGAATCCCCTGAGTCCAGATGGGAGATCAGCTTTACTCTTAAATAAAATCTTCCAAAGAAAAAAAAATTACAAGTATTATAAAGGATGGTAATGACCATTCCTTTCCTTTGACCACTCAAATCCATACCCAAAATGTCTCCTACATGATGGGTTCTTCTTCTCGAAACAAACCATTTCCACATTGGTTAGTTCAAAGGGAAGGTCTTTTCCCCTTTCAATAAATCTGAATTTTTAATTTTCATTTACTGACTCTAGTTCTGCTTTCTGAAACCAAACAAGTCCAAGTCCTCTTCCACGTGACACCCCTTCAAAGATTTAGAACTATCATGTCACCTTTCATCAGCCTTCTTACACTGTACAAAGTACTCTCCAACTCAGAGCAATCTGCTCAGAGAACTTTTCCCTGACAAAACTGTGCTCATGCCAAGACCAATAGGCACGTTAGTAACTTGAAACATTCTTCTTACCTGCCATCATCAGAAGTGATGCTCCCATCTACTGATTCTCTCCTGGGAGTCATTCCCAAGTAGTTAACAATTTTACTTCCACAATCCCAGTGAATTCATTCCAGACTGCCTGAGAGTAAGCCACTCTCCTCCTCTCTGCTGCCCACTGGTAACTCTCTTCTTTTAATGTCATACTCCAGAACTCTCCATCCTTTCCACTGTGCCTTCTGTGTTCCATAATTACTAAAGTCTCCTTTTAGATCTCTCTCTCTCCTATTTCTTCCTTCCATTTTCTGACACTCACAGGGACTTGGCTCTCCCTTCTCCACAAAGATGATAGAATATTGCACAGAGTACTTTTTGGACTCAACACACTGGTCCTAGAGAGGGATTCAGACTAGTTCTTACTTCTCATTACCACTTTGAAATATCCCTCTGCCATTCTCATTCACAGTCTCTCTTCTTTTAAAATTCACTCTATAAAAATATATCACCCTATCAACATCCTGGTGGCAGTTATCTACCACCCACATGGGTATTTTCCCTTCTTTCTCAAAGAGTCCAATGTTGGGCTTCCCAATCTACCTCTTCATACCAACTCTTGCCCTTTTAATAAAGGTCATAATGAAGAAACAGACATACACAGAACTGATATAGAGATAAGATGCTTCCTTAAATATCCTAACTACTCAGTTACTTGGTCTACTTAACTCACAAACCACTCCTCCATCACAGATACAGAAAGGGAAGATCACCCCATTGATCTGCCACCCCTAATATGTGTTCCACTTCCAAAATCCAGAACTTTGAAATTCATTTTTTCCTAATATAACATCTAATCATTTCATCTCTCTTTATGATTCATTCCTCCTAAATCTATACTTTCTTTTACTCCCATGTAATTTTCCAGACCATCAAGTCTACTTTGATGACACTCTCTTCCCGTTTCAGTCTCGAACCCCAATTCATATTGATTTCTGTTCTTTAATCCCTTTCTCCCTTGACTAACCCTTATGCATAGTTTGTCAAACCCAAACTCTGCCTATGCTATCATCTACTTCTTCCATTCCTACTTATGTGCTGCTTAATCTAACATGTATGAAACTGTAATGACTGGGTCTACTACAAATTTATGTTATCATATCTCAACTTGGGCCTCAGTACAGAAAGGCAATACTTTTATTCCCTAATTGATTTTATATCACATTCACCAAAGCTGCTACTCTAAATTTCCCCCCCCCCCTTCTCAAATCTCTCATGGTACTCCATTCCCCTTATCTCTTAACTGAAGATCTCAGCTTGTATTTTATTGAAAAACTGAGGCAATTTGTCACAAGCTCTTTCTTCCCCTCTTCTCATCTCATAAGCCATTAACATCAATACACACACACACATATCCAACTCTTCATCAGAGAAGCGCTTTCACCTCACCATGGCTCACACTCTCTATATTTTTTTTATCACATCTCTTCCTGCCATTTCCAGATTTCCACAATATCACTACTTACCTCTCTAATTTTCAATATCCCTTTTTCTACCCTGCTACTACACGCCATTTTAAGTTTCCTTCTATCTCTACTGCTAGTTATTATCTATAGCACCTTGTTCCTTTTCTCAGCCAAACTTGTAGAAAGAGTTCTCTCTACTCATTGCCTCACTCACTCTTTTATAAACCCTCTGCAATCTGACTTCCAATTTCATTGGTTAGTTCAAAATACTCTTTCCAAAGTTATCAGAGACTTCATAATTGTCAAATTCAATTACCTTTTTTCTGTAATTTTCTGGACCTCCTTGCAGCATTAGACAATGATAACCACCCTCTCCTTCCTGATATTACCTCTTCTCTTTCTGGGTTTTCATGACATTTTTTCCTCTTGATTCTCTCCCTCCTTATATATATCAACTTCTTATCAGTATCCTTTCTTCAGTTATCAGTCATATTATGCCATCTATTATTGTATGCAAAGGATCTTCCCTGAGCCCCCCCTTCTTTCTACACTCTGTTTTTGACAATCCAAGCTCTTCTTATATTTCTTTGCAATGACTAGCAAATTTATATAACCAGCTCTAATCTGCTCCTAAAATCCAGTTCTGCATTACCAATTGCTTATTGTACAGTTTTAAACAGAATGTCCTATAAGCATCTCAAAATCACTCTGTACAAAGCATAATTCATTATCTTTTCCCAAAAATCTATCCATCTTCCAAACTTCTTTATTTTTGTAAAGGGAAATGCCATCATTATAGTCACCCACCTTTAAAACTTCAGAGTTATCATCAATACCTCACATTCTCTCATCAGCCAAATCATTAGTTGTTAAATCCTTCACTTTTACTTCCACAATCTCTGTGTATCCATTCCCTCCTTTCTATTCATACATCCACCACTCTAGTTCAGATTCTTATAAATTCTTATTGACTATTTCAATAGCCTCCTTAATTTTGGTCTTCCTGCCTCTAGTACTCTACATGGATGCCAAAGTTACTTTCCAAAAACACAGATATACACACACCCCTTTTCAATTAACTTCAGTAGGTTCTTATTATTTCTTAGATCAAATCTATGTTTGCAATTTAAAGCTTTTCCCAACTTAGTCATATCCTACCTTTTCGACTTTTCACTTTACTCCTACTCCTGCACAACTTCATTTGAATTAATGTGAATTCACAATGCATATTTCCATTGGACTAGAACCAATTACCCTATTTTATATAATTATAAAATTTGAATAATGCAAATTTGAATATATTCAACTACTTAAAGGAATTCATTCTCCACACTTATGAGGATTTACGTGTAATCCATAGGCCAGTCAAACTGGTCTCTTTGTTCCTGACACACATAAAATAACAATTGATTTCCCATCTCCTTCTTTTAGTACTGGTGGAATGAAGTCCCTTTCCACTTTCACCTTGAAATATCTGGTTTTCTTCAAGGCTCATTTGAATCACTACTTTGTGGATAAACTTTGTCCTAGTTCCTATATTACTTTATTTCCAAGATTACTTTGAACTTTTTGTGTGTTTTTTTTGCTTATGAATATACACATCTTACATTCATGTTATCTCCATTAGAATATAAGCTGTTCATTCCAATAAGCTTGTGTTGGAAAAAGTCGTCTGTATCCTGAGAAAGGACTATGAAGACTAAAATGTGGATCCCAACAGTCTTTTTGAAAGCCAATTAATTAATTAATTAATTTGAAATTTTTGAAAAGTATATAAGTTGTTCAAAGGCAGAGATTGTTTTAATTCTGTCACTAGTGCCTAGAACAATGCCTAGCATATAATAGCTGCTAAAATTGCTTAATTATTGATTGATTTCTCAATAACTGGCACATTAAATGATATTACTGTTGCAATTTTTTTTGTTTTGCAACAGTTTTGTAAAGCTCTTATTAATAAAAATGTTTGATTCTTAAATCATATAAACTTTTAAGATTAACTTTTAGGGACAAAGTGACACACCATAACTGACGATAAAATGTGAAAAAATCTTAATTTGTAATTAATTTCTTAGGAAGAAGGTAGAATCTATATACCTTCATAAGATCATAAATTTAGAACCATAAAAAAGCATGTAGTTTCTGCCTTCCACCCAAGAAATGTATACTATCTAGTACCTGGTGGCATCACATAGTTATTTTAGTTCTAGATTTGTTTTCTAAAGTTTTATTGTGTATTCTTTTCATCAACATAAATAACAAAATGTAGGGGTAATTAAAATAAATTTGCTTGATTTAATAAACCTGAAAAACCCTGAAAAAATTAATAACGAACATTTTTTTCAAAAAGAAGAAAAGATTGGATTTTGTCTGCAGATGTAATCCAGATTATTTAACAATTAGGTTCATTGTTTGGCCTGGTTCAGAGGTAAGTTCACCAAGGCTGTGGGGTTGCATGTGTTAATATTAGGGGATTATAGATTTAGAGCTGGAAGAGACTTTAGAGATCATTTCATTGAAACCTCTCTTTTTATATGAGAAAAATAAGACATAGTGAAATTAAATGAATGGCCCAAAATCTAAGGTAATAATTCCCAAGACCAGAATTTGAACTTTTGACTCCAAATCTAGCATACTTTTCATTAAACTAAAATGACTCCTCATATATTTTGTCCAGTGGAAGAATAAAACCAATATAGGTCATTCAACATCTAGAGATAAAATATTTAGAATTAGGAGGGGGAAAAGGGTTTTGTTAATGAGATTATCATGAAATCAAATGTCAAAGGAACATTTTAAATGAGTGTTTATTTATCAAAAAATCATTTATGAAATCTTAGTTAATTGCTTTTGAAAGTACTGGCAGCAATAGACCATTGTATCATATAATTAAAACAAAGGACTCCACTAATGTTTGGCCTTGGTCCATGTTTTGCACTTTCATTTTAAATCCAAGGATAGGAAAAATCAGTGTGAAAAAGAGCAACATTAACACTGATTATCTTCAATTTGTGTGTCTTGTTCTTATGTACAACTTGAATGACATTTCTATAAAAATATAATAACACAGATCAGTGTTTTATTTCATCAACAAATCAATTAAATCAAAATTTTAATTATTTTATGTTATTTAGTGAGTAATTTAGTGTATAGTTATATGATTTTAGTGACCCAAAGTAAATAATTTTAACATTGTAACAATCTTTGATATGATAACTAGACAAGACCCTCCAAAATCAATCAGTGTAGACTTTGACACTCAGAGACTCCATGCTAAGGTGGGAATAGGTGCGAATGCTGAAAAATATATTGGAAAATATGGGTCAGGAATGAATAATGGGAAAGGCTAAAAAATGCAGACTATACTAAAGTTAAGCACCTATATATTATTAAAACTTTCATTGAGGAAAAAATCAATAAACACTGGACATAGCAGCAAATAAGACCAGAAAAATGAAAGTGATTATATTTTAACAAACAGGAAACAACTTATTACTAATGTGGAAGTCATTCTTGAATCAACTATATGTGGACAATTAGACTGCAACTTGTTGAAGCAATGATCATCATTAATACAAAACTAAAGAAAGAAAAAATATATTTTAAAAGATACAACATGCAATAGAAAGAACTCAACCATAAGCTATTCAAATAAATTACTGTGACAAAAATGAGTAACAGATAAAAGAAAAGACAATGACAGAAAGAGTAATAAATTCATATAGAAACTTTTCCTAAGTAAATCCAGTTCTATAAAATGGTGGAGGGAACAAATTCAAACATTCAAATTATCTCGCAGATTTGGATTTTCCCTCCAAAGGTGAAAATTACAACCTATCCATGCCACTGTACCCCCTTTGCAATTCTTTTCCACATTCTCTCATAAGTTTGTCAAAAACAATATACCCAACATGGTGAGGTCTTCTTTGCTTTGTTCTAGCATCATTAGGTTACCATGGAGTCCTTGAAGTGTCCATCAATTTTCCCTTGCACTCACTACCTGTCTAACCTTATCATTTATTTCCATGATAACATCTTTTATTCTTATTGTTCTTAAATGTGTCTCAATGGTTATATATTATAGCCTGTTCACAGGAACCCTGCACCTATCCATTTCCCTCAATGGGTATTTTGTCAACTTTTTTAGACTATAGCATTCCGTTTCTCATAACCATGCAGTAACACTTGAAAAACATCAACATTTTGAAAGATGGGTCTTTGTTTTGAAAGAAATGTGGAATCGTTAAAGAAGTTTTACTGAAGACAATCCAGCTTGTCCTCCAAAACAGAATATCAAAAGAGTCTAGATAGTGCCATCATTTACAAATACTTGACTTACTTGCCAAACAAAGACACTAGCCAAAGGCAAGACTAGTTAAGAATATATTCTCATTTGTAAAATCTGATGGAGAAGGATAATGAAATATCATGAATGGTGATACTGTTCAGTCATTTTCAGCCATGTCTGACTCCTCATGATGTCATTTGGCGCTTTCTTGGCAGAGATATTATATGATTTGCCATTTCCTTCTCCAACTCATTTGACAAATGAGGAAATTGAGGCAAATGAGATTAAGTGACTTGCCCAGAATCACAAAGCTAAGAAATGTCTGAGTCCAGATTTGAACTCAAAAAGATGAGTTTTCCTAATTCCAGGGCTAGCGCTCTACTGAGCAACCTGACTGCTCCATCATGGGTAGCATTTGTTTTATTAAACATAAAGAAATAATGGAAAATAAAGCCTGTTCAAAGAAAACTTGGTAAACTGATCAACTAATAAAGAATACATAAGGATGAAAAGAATGATAAAAGGGAAGAAAACATGAAAAGATCTTCAGAGAATTGTAAAAAGAAAACTTTTTTTATCATGAAGGATCATTATTTTTGTCTTTCATTTTTAAATACAATTGATGACATCATCAGTATTATCTTGACTTTTCTGTAAATTGGATTTAAATGAGGCAAAGCTACACAAAGTCTTCAGCCACTTTCTTCATGAGTCATCAAAGTCCAGTAACAGGACAAATGTCAGGATGACTGGTGAGGGGATGCAGTGAATGACCTTTGGCATCTTCAGTATCTGAGGAAGTTCTAACCTCTCCATAGGTAAAGTCTTCATATGCTTGAAGTAGACATTTCATTAAGACACTGATGGGTTTAGGGCCCATCAGTTACTCTAAACCTAGTTTAGCTTGTCTGCTAAAACAGTTTTACTGAAATGCACAGTGCATGCTACCACATCTTGGAGCCACAGATAATAGTTGAGTAGCAAAGGTGGATGAACAACCTTGAAAAGGACTCACCAAGCCTTCACACCACACTCTATGGAGGTATCACACATAGACTATCACATCATAGTTCCTGTTTTGCTTACTAAGATAGAAAAGTCACTAAAGAGAAATGAAAAGAAATTTGATTAAAGTATACATAGAGGAGATCTTTGCTGAAAACAGAACAATTGCTAAAATACTAAGGAATTGATTCAAAAGATTCCTGATGAGATGGGTCAAAGATAGAAAATATATTGAAAAAATGTTTAAAAATAAAAAGAAAATATATAGATCATTAATATTTAAAAAGGCTACCAAGAGAACATAAACCACTATTAACCAATTTTCCTACTTTCCTACCTATAAAATTTTATGACAATCATCTATATACACAATGAAAGTATCCTCAATGAAAGGGAAGATTTTTCAAGCAATACTCTACAAGAGACCACATCTATACTATCACGTAATTGAGTAAAATATGTAGGAAATAAATGATCCCACTGTGCTTATTTTTAATATGAAAAAGCACTAAATTTGGCAGGGCAAGATACTATTTTAAAGTCTCCTCCAAAAAAAAGGAATCTTTCATCTATATAGCAAAATATAGTATTAAGATATTTAAGATTCTTTGAAGGATAGAGTGTTGGTTCTGGAGTCACAAAGACTTATTTTTCTGAGTTTAAATCTGATCTCAAACACTTATTGGCTATGTGACCTTGAATAAGTCACCTGTTGATCTCATTTTCTTCATCTGTAAAATTATCGGGAGAAGGAAATGGCAAACTACCATATCTTTTCTGAGAAAACCCCAAATTGGGTTACAATAAGTCAGACATAATTGAATAGCAACAACAAGTATAAAAGAAAAAAAAATCATTCACTACTGTTATGGAGGAGACTCAGCACAGGGTTTAAGTTTAAAAGCGATTCTATGTAGACAGTGAGATCCTCCAAATGTTCTGGTTTGTCAATGATATCATAATGATTGTATCAAGTCCCAGAAAACTGAAGATTCTCCAAAAAGAAACCTATAACCATTCAAAAGAACCTCTTCATAATGTAGATCCATAATTAAAGATGAGTTGGATTACATTTAAGAAATAGCAAGATTTCTTTCAATGACAACAAATTTGTCCTTGGAACAATGTCAAATTTTTTAAAAACAGTATTCTTTTTTAAAAACTTTTAAAAGTTTTTTTTTTATTTTCAAAACAAATGCAAGGATAATTTTTCAACATCAACCCTTGAAAAACCTTGTGTTCCCATTTTCCCCCTGTTCCCCTACTCCCTCCCCTAGATAGCATGTAATCCAATATATGTAAAACATGGTAAAAATCTATATGTTAAATCCAATTTAGGCCTATATATTTAAACAATTATCTTGTCACACAAGAAAAAAATCAGATGAAAAAGTAAAAAATGAGAAAGTAAATAAAATTCAAGGAAACCACAAAAAAGTGTGAAAATGCTATATTGTGACCCACCCTAAGTTCCCACAGTCCTCTCTCTGGTTGTAGGTAGCTTTCTCCATCACAGGTCTATTGGAACTAGCCTGAATTATCTCATTGTTGAAAAGAGTCACATACATCAGAATTAAGCATTACATAATCTTGTTGTTGACTTATATAATAATCTCCTGAATCTGCTCATTTCACTTAGCATCAGTTCATGTAAGTCTCTCGAGGACTATCTGAAATTATCCTACTGATTGTTAAACCAATATTCAACCAATGTTATTACATGGTTTCAAGCCATGGAACACTGCAAACTCTGTGGAATGACATATAATTATCACATCGAAAGCAATCGAAAGGCTCATAGTAGATTGAGGGGGCTTCAAACAAATAACAACTAAGGAACTTCAAACAATTGAAATAAAGGGTATTATCAGAGAGATGTATGAACAAAAAGAAAAAAAAAGACAAAAGAGTGGAATGGATAATGGAAAGTGAAAAAGTCCTCAGCACATTGGATGGATTTCCTATGCTGAACTTATGAGAAGGCATAGATAAAATCTCATATGATAAGTTTCGATGAGGTGCCAAGAATTGCTGTAGAAACATCCAAACTCATGTAGTCACAGATACATTTAAGTATCTGATCATCAGTACCTACCATGAAAACTACATTTATAGAGCTAATTATACCCTCTCTTAACTTTTTCCCTGATTGCTTTATGTATAAACACTTTATCTCTCTAATGAGAGTGTAAATTCATGTATGACAGGAATCATGTCATATTTCCTTATCTTCCTCAGGAGACTAGAATGGGAACATAGCATTCAATTGATATCAATTCAATTGATAGTATATCTATGTATCACTTCACACTCTCAAATTAGTAAAGTCAAAAATAAAATAGCAAATGATGGAGGAGCTATCAGAAGATGAAAAAATGTATGTACTATTGGTAGAATTATTAATTGATCCAAATATTTAGAGACTGTTTGAAATTATGCGAGAAAATTTTTGTGCCACTTAACATAGTAATTCTACTATCCAAAAAGGTCAGTGACAGAATGAAAGATCCTATTTATAGTAAAAATATTCTTAACATTTTTGTAATAGGAAAAAAAAACAGAAATAAAGTGATTGCCCATAGATTGGGAAATGGTAAAAGAAAGAGTGGCATGTGAATGAGATAGAACACTATTGTGTTATATTCCTCAAGAATTTGGAGAAACATAAAGAAACCCAAATGAATTGAGGCTAAATAAAGAAAACAGAGGCATAAGAGAACAATTTTAGAAAACTATTATATCAAAGAAGACCACACAGAAAGACAATTTAAATACATTGATCAGTGTTGTTCCAAATGATCAATGTTGAAATACTCTACCTTAACCTTAGTAAAAAGATGTTAGAGCTAGAGGTTTAAATTACATATTCTGTCAGTAATGGACATCAATTGGTTTTGCTTAACTGATCTTTTTCTATTTTAGGGAAGGTACTGGGCAAAAGTGCTTATTGGGAAATAAATATGGTAAAAAAATAAAATGCAGCAATAAAACATTTTATAATTAAAAACAGTATCTAGTATGAAATCAATTGAACTTATCAAGTTGGTTTAAAATGTAACTGGAGAATGTAACAGGTAACATGCAAAATGTAATATCCTGGAAAGATTAAGTCATAATGGTAGAATAAGGCAGGGACTCCCCTGAGCTCCTCTCCAAACCCCTTCAAATACTTTTAAATAATGACTTTTGGGACAGCTAGATGCCACAAGTACTTGAATTCAATAGTTATGCTACTATGTGTTACTAGTGTGACCCTGGGCAAGCCACTTAATCCCAATTGACTCTCAAAACAAATAAAAATAACAAAATTCTACTGGACCAGCAGAACCCGTAAAAAAATTAAGACAGCTTAGAAGGTCAATAGGAAAGGTCTATTATAGCAGGGTAAGAGTGGAGCACAGTCCAGTACTGGCCATCCTGGCACAAACCACACCCCAACAAACCAGGAGCAGGTTTCAGGGAGACTGGATCAGTGACAGTTTCCATGGCCAAGATGACATGAGATTTGGCAGCTTCTACATTAGAAGTTCTGAGGGTTTGGAATATAATATTCCAGAAAGCAAAAGGGCTAGATTTACAACTAGCGAAACTGAGTATAATCCTTCAGAGAAAAAAATGAATATTCAATGAAATAGAGGATTTTCAAATATTCCTGATGAAAACACCAAAACTGAATAGAAAATTTGACTTTTAAATACAAGCAGCAAAAGAAACATAAAAAGACAGCTTCCCTCTTTTACCCAGGCTAGAAGTATAGCAAAAAGCCAGACCCTGTTCTTATGATCACAGAAGATTTGACCTGCTCTGTTTCTGACCTAGACCAGATCACCCTCTTTAGGCAGTCTGGTGATATGAGCTGTCACCATATTGATGTCAGACTTCATGTGAAAACCTGTTCTTTAGATCTGCTGCAATACAGAACTCCTTAACTCAAGTATCCAACAGCCTCAACCTCCCCAGAAGCAGGGATTGCTCCATCACACTTGGTTGATTCTATGATTATAATCTCAATTAGTTTGAACTTCCTCTTGAGGACAATACAAGTTTAAATTGTTTAAAATATAACACATCAATTCCATTCAACCAGCAAATACTTAATAAATGCTTACAATCTTCAAAAGAAATATAACGTTCTGGTAATCTTTTTTGCACCTCTTTCTGCCAGCACAAAAATTTGCCTTGCTTTTCTTTTCTTCCTTTTCCTTAAAACAAGTAATTTGGGGTTGCACTGGAATTTTTAGGAGACAAAAGGGAAGGGATACTCCTATCCTAACTTATCTCATCTTTATCCAAAGAAGGTCATGCCCCTTTTCCACAATAATATGTCTCAAATCTGCAGTACTGACTATATGTGTAATCATTTATCAGATCAAAGGCCTATCTTTAGCTGTCTCAAGGAGCCAACTTGGATGGACTTCCCAGGAATCCAATCAATTTTTAAGAAATAAAATATAGAACCTTTTGTAGCTATGGGACTTTAAAAAATCAAAGTTCCTCATTTTACAAATGAGCATACTGAAATCTTGGGATATATCTTGCTCAAAATCACATTTTGAGTCATTTACAAAGCCAAGATTGGAACACACTAGTGCCCTCTATGATGATGTGTAGGGGAAGCTGCTGCCAGGGGAATCATGATTCAAGGAACATAGTGCTCAACTTGGAGTCAAAGGATCCGGGTTCAAATCCTAGTCCACCACTTCTTAAATTGCTTCACATCTCTGGGCCTCAGTTTTTGCATCTATAAAGTGAAGGGGTTAGATTGGATAAGTTTTAGATTTTTTCCCAGTTCTAAACTCATGGAAAAGAAAATATGACTCAATTTAAGGAACATTGAATTATGGAATATGAGGTAGTCATGATCTGTATCTTACAACCATCACTTTGGTCCAAGTCCATAACAAAGCAACTTGTGTAATTAATGATGTAGTTAGCCTAAATATGAAGCAGTTATCATTCTGATAGCAAACATTTATGAGTACTCTTGCTACACATAGAGCATTAATCCTAGTCACTTTACCTGCCCTCAGGAATCTTTTTCTATGTCACAATTTATCTCCTATTGTATTTTCATTATGAAGGCAGCTAAATATTCAGTAGGTAAAATACTGGGCCTGTTAAGACTCATGTACCTGAGTTTAAATCTGTCCTCACTAGCTATGGGACCCTGGGCAAATCACTTAACTCTGCCTGCCTCAGTTTTCTCATCTGTAAAATGAACTAGAGAAGGAAATGGCAAATCACTCTAGTACCTTTGCCAAGAAAACTCCAAATGGAGTCCTGAAGACTAAAAACAACTAAATAACAAAATTAAGTTGTCTACCAATTGACCATATCATATATGTTCTCTTCCATTCCTCATTTAGAATAAATCTATATTTATAATAGTCCTTAATAACTATTTGATTATGATGATGAAATCTGCTGAGGGGGGCGATTTCCCAACCCATTTTTCAGTCTGGTTCTTTTAGCCACAAGTCCAAATTTGCTTTTGCCACTGCCTTCTGAATGGCCCAACAGCCTCCAAGATCCTTTTATTGTCTACAAATGTTGGTATAATTAAATCCAAGTGGTGGCTGTGAGTTATCATCGCATAACCCTGCACAGCCATTAGTCAGATTTCCAGGGTTGTAGTTTCATCTAAAGAGGTCACTCACTCTTTCCTTTCCCCTGGCTATCAGAGAGGCATTTTCTTTCCATTTCTTGGGTATGGAGCTTTTAAAGCAATGCTCATTTCAGGCAGTCAGCCAACCTTTCCATTTATCCTAGTGGCCTTGCAGTATCCAAATAGTCTTCTGCAAGAATTGCTGCTAAGCTGGAGCACCAGGTTATGAAAATATTTCAAGTACCAAAGCATCTTTTTGAACCTTGTAAAATAAGCCAAGGATGATGGGCTACTCTTAATAGTTTCTAGGATAGGCACCCAGGGAAAAAATGACAGATCCTTCTAAACTACTTTTTTTTTTTTTTTTGCTGAGGCAATTAGGGTTAAGTGACTTGCCCAGGGTCTCACAGCTAGGATGTATTAAGTGTCTGAGATTGGATTTGAACTTAGGCCATCCTGATTTCAGGGCCAGCCCTCTATCCACTGTGCCATCTAGTTGTCCCCAATACTTTCAAGAAAGGATGAATTTTCAAATATAAACTTCCCTAGTCTTGTGTTTTGGAGGCCTAGGTATAGTTTGTAGTGAGATCACTACCATCTAAAATATCCCTTATCCTCCCTACACAACCATGGATTGACCTAAATGGAATTATTCCCTGTGGCTTCCATATCATGAATTTCATTAATAAATGATGGCATGGAAATCCCCCTTCCTTTATTTCCTGCTATACTCTCCCATCTAATTCTTTAAATGAACAACTCTTAAAAAGATGCAAATAAAACCTACCCACTATTTGGACTACACACTGCCTAATGGAAAGTGGATTATTTCTGATCATGGAAGAATCTATTCTGGTATTTTCTTTCTTGCTCTTCTACACACACACACACACACACACACACACACATACCACACACACACACACCCATCACCACTACCATGACTATTTTAGTTAGAGCCACCTATTTAAAATAAGTCCCTGGAGTGCAGAATATGGAAAAGAGCAAGACATGTAATGAGAAAAAAACAGATTCTCCATTAATCTTTCAAAATAATAATAATGGTACTCTTTTATTGTTTTAATCAGATTTTTAAAGGGAAAAATTATTGAAACTATAGCAGTTTGGAGGATGGGTGTAGCAGGGGAGCAAAATTCTCAATAATGACATCATGCCTTGGTTCATATAATACTTATAGAACTGTTCTAAGTTGGCTATCTTCTAGTATAATGATAGGAGTTCTAAATGAAGTCAGTAGCATTACCTAATTCCCCACTAAATGCCTAATCTATATTTTTGCTATTTAGCCATAATGGTCCATATAAGTTAAATCAAAACATATAAATACAAATATGTTGTATATTAATGGATTTATTAACATAGATATAGCATATGAATTAAAAATTCAAAGAATACATTGTAAATTTTCAGCTCTTTAATAAATAAACCGCCATTATCATTTATGATTATACATTCACAATTTTACATTCAGAATGTAAAAATCACAACCAAAATATGAAACTGTTCTCCTTTCTATAAACATATCAATCTCACTGTATGCAGTAAAGTGTCAAATATTAATAATCATAAGAATTTTAAATGTTTAAGGTCATATTAAGACATTATTAAGTAAAAGAAAAAATTGTCTTAATTAATGCTCATCTTCTTCAGAAGTCTCCCCATTTTGAAAGGTCTCAAAAGCCAATGCCACCAGAGCAAAACTTCTAGTGATCCATTCAACAAGGAAAGTGCTGGAGTAATTAACTGCTGATATATCTTTCAAGCATAGCTAAGTTTAAGATGTTCATCACCAGAGTGGTGGCCACTAGGTTTTGGTTTGTTTTATCCTTAATAACTTATGGAGTACGTAAGATGTAGAGAGGTGACATCAAATCTTCACCATGAAAAGAGCACTCATACAACATTGCACATGGCAACAACAAGACTATATGATGATCAATTCTGATGGATGTGGTTCTCAACAATGAGATGATTCAGGCCAGTTCCAATGATCTTGTGATGAAGACAGCCATTTACATCAGAGAGAGGACTGTGGCAACTGAGTGTAAATCACTTTTTTTGTTGTTTGTTTGCATTTTATTTTCTTTCTTACTTTTTTCCTTTTTGATTTGATTTTTCTTGTGCAGCTAGAGAATTGTACAAATATGTATGCCTATATTGGATTTAACATATTTTTACCATGTTTAATATATTTTGGATTACTTGCTATCTAGGGGCAGGGGTAGAGGGAACGGGGGGAAATTGTAACATAAGGTTTTGCAAGGGTTAATGCTGAAAAATTATCCATGAATATCTTTTGAAAATTAAAAAGCTTTAATAAAAAATTTGTCTCTTTTAACAGTTTTCATGATCTTCCTTCAGTATAGCCATTATGTGAAGAGAGACTAGCAAGGGAAATAGGGTCTTCAAATGGAAGAAAAGACATGCCAGAGCTTCTAGCCTTCCCTACAAAGAAGGTTGAAAAGAGGAATCTAAAAAATGTAATGAGTTAAAGGAATGAGGCATGAGAGAATCATGGAGACATTTATGTAATCACTCTATCGATGGTATATACATGCCCATTAACACCTCATAAAAAAGTTGAGGACAGTTACTAGTTTTGAGAATTTGTTGACTCCTTTAGTCCTAAGGATAATGAAGTCTCTGCTTGAGGATGATTTAATTGGCTCAGGCTATTGTGGATATAGAGGCATTCCTTTACACTGGGCCAATAAAGAGAAGGGAAGGTTCAGATGAAGAGTTTGAGAGTCAAAATATTTTGAAGAAATAGCCACTAATGATCTAAAAGCAGCCCTAGGTCTGGATCAGTTCCCCTGAAAAAGCTTTTATGCCAGTTTGTGCTCATTTGCTGATGGCATACGTGGAAACATGATTCTCAAATAACAAAATGGCAGAAAGGCACTGTGAGAAGTGGGCAAACCCTGGAGCAAATTGACTCCAAGAACCATGATAGAATCCAAGCTAAAACTGGAACACGTTAGGGATGGAGAGAGAGAGAAAGAGAGAGAGAGAGAGACAGAGACAGAGAGAGAGACAGAGACAGAGAGACAGAGACAGAGAGAGAGAGATTTCTGACAATATTGAAGGTGATTTAACATCATCTTCACAATCACCTTTCCCTACACCAGAAGTTTATCTTTATTTTATGTGGTAATTTACATCATGCTCTCAAAAAAAAAACAAAACAAAACAAAACAAAAAAAAATCTTTGGACTTAGAAATCTCTAGAAGTCACTGGTTTTATATATTCATGTGTGTTAAATGCAGTGTACTTTTTATTTAATGACATAGAACAGTAAATTTCGCTATAAAATCTAATCCACCATTATATTACTCTTCTCCATTTAACCTACTGTGTGTTCCAGACAAACTGAACTGTTCACCACTCCTGTTTCTACTCTTCCCTACAACCTTTTATTATAGACAATAATGTAAATGAAAACAACACTCAAAAGGCAGCTGAACTTAGATTAAATGTAACAACTATTTTAGTTATAAAGATGATGAAACAAATCTCCTTTCTCTCAACCAAACTCTGTGAGTTGGTTTGGTTTAATTATTTTCCTTTATTATCAGGGAGAAATGGGGATGAGATAACATTTTGGGAATTATTTCAGTTTTTTAAAGAAAAGTCATAAGTAAAAATTTAATACTAAAATTGAAATGAGAGAATCTGTCAGATGCTGTCAGCAAAGTTTAAACTAAAGATCCTAAAGGAAAAAGTAAAGACCTCTTTTTTCAAATGTCTCAGGCCCCTAGGAGATCACCTGTGATGCATTGTGAGGGCAGGAAGAAATTCTTTTACCTACAAAGTGGGTGAAGAGGAGAGTTTCTCTAAATTAGGGATTCTCAAAGAATTGCCTTGAATCTCTGCTAGATATATCAAGAATTGAATGGAATTAACACATGCAAATCACACACCTATGCATGCCATTCCTGACTCTCTTATAGCCTTTTGGGATACATCACAGCAAAGAATAAATATTGGATGTATGAGCAAAATAAAGTTTGAGAACCACTTCTTTAAGCTATGCCGATGAATCGTACACTCTAGGTGTATGTAAGCACAGGTTATGGTGAGAATGAATAAAATGGCAATAAACATGTTCTACAAGAGGTCAAAATCCAACTAAACCATGGAATTGTCTTTTATTTTTCTCCTGTTGTTTTGCCTACATGCTTTTTTGCAGACATATCAAGTGGGAATTGAAAGATACAGTGCAAAGAACGCTCTCTAAGCTGTGAGAATTAAAGACAAGCATAGATATGCATTATTCAGCACAGGTCTATTCTCAATACTTCCTTGTTCATACTGGCTCCGATGTTGCAAAAGGCAAACAGGTTTCTACCCATAATCTTGTTGGCCGCAAGCAATAAAATTCATCTGCCTCTTATTTGCCATATTATCTGGAGGTGTGTTTTCTACCCAGATGACACCATTAGACACACTTTTAACACCTCTGAAGAGTCTCTAAAGATAGAAGAAACACTAGCTTCACCTAAATAAATTTGCAGACACAGTTTCAAGATAAAGATATAATGACATAAGTAACCCAAGATATAAGTAAGATTCCTTCAGGGGAAATGGCACCAAATTTTTGAGAAGACAGTATTTGCAAGGTTTTCATACTTAAAAGATCCAAAGATTACATAGATTTCAGTATTCTATTGGGTATATTACCTTATTCTATTGATTATTCCCTCTGATAATGCAGATGATGACCAATCCATGCCTGCCCATTCTCCTGACATTTGTGTGAATCTCAAAAGACCACGGTCCCTATCCATCACCTAAGGTATGTTCATATATTTCTCTGATGATATTTTTGATAAATTTCAAAGGAATGAAGAATTAATTATATCCCAATCAAACCATCATTGTTTTTCTATTAAATTTCTTATTCCTTTTATGGATCACCTTCTCCATAAAGAAAACAATCACTTATCATGATAATTCTTCTGCAATATGTTGCAGCTTTTCCATACCCACCATGCACTTCTCTTCACTCTAGTGTAGGGGATTTCAACTTTAACTCTTCAGACTACAATGAACAATTAATACCCTAATTCAACAACGGTTATTCACCAACACCAATACTGGTGTTGCTCTTGACAAGAAGTCCCTAAAGTGATGAATCCTATTCCTGAACTACTTTGGGATCTGATGTAATTCTAGCAAGACTTTTTTAATGTCCATTTTCAAGATAGTGCTGAAAACTTTTTAGTTATCTAATCTCTGCAGAGGAAGCAATTTCCAATATGAAGAAATAAGACAATCATTTTGTCATTAGTTAATATTATGAAACAAATGTGTTAGAGAGATGGTAGGGTTGAATTTTTTTCTTTCATAACTCAATAACTATTTCCAACTCCATGCAGGCAATTCCAGTTCTTTTTTCAGTTGACTGAAAAAGAGTTATTCTAGTAAAATTGAATCTGTTCTAGTAAGGATCTAAATGTATTTCTTTGCAAGATTATCAGGAATTTCAAAGGAATGAAGAATTAATTGTATCCCAACAAACTATCATTGTTTTTCTATTAAATTTATTATTCCTTTTATGGATCACCTTCTCCATAAAGAAAACAATTATCATGTGGTTGAGACCTTCCTGAATATTAAGAAAAGGATTACTAAGACAGTTACTATACCTGTGCTTCTGGTGGAAATTGATTTAACTGCCAAACTGGTGTCCCCATATTCAAATACACACAAGATCTATGATTTTTATCAGTATTACAAAACTTCCCTCCACTATTGTATACTTCAACCAGCATATGACTATTAAATAAGTCCTGGGAGTTGCCAGAGGTACATAGAGATTAAGTGATTTGTTAAGAATCCTACAGTTATTAAGAGTAAAAAAAATGGAATTCAAATAGAAGTCTTCCTAAATTCAGGATGAACACTTTATCTACATTCTCATCATCTCTATATGATATAATATAATGTACTTTTTTCCTAGCACAAAAGTCAGGTAAATGACTGGAACCCATGGAGAAAATATCCTGGCTTCATAAAGTTTTTGTTTATTATGAAATGAAAAATATTACATTGAAAGGTAGTAACCAAGAAGGAGAAAGTGGAATATACACATATGCATATGTATTTATAAATATGCATGCAGATATATACATACATATTTATATACATCATATGTATCTTCTGGATTAAAAGGATATAAACGTGTGTATACATCTGTATGTACTATGTTATGTATATGTTTTTGTAGATATTCAGATATAGATCCTTAGCAATGAACATTCCCAAAGCTGCTTTGTTCTACAAGTGCCTAGTTGATCACACTGGCCATTTCAGTAGAAACCTTTCCTAGCAGCATCCTTGTGCCAGCCATTGCTTGGCACTTTGCCTGCCACCAGGGAGATAGTGTGCATGCCAGATAATGTGCTTACCCAGCATTTCATATAGAAAGATAACTATTGGCTTTTCATCCGGAGGATTCACTCTTTCCATTGTTTTTCAAATAAGAATAGTCTCATGATCTTTTGAGACCAGTACTACATGGCCTTGGGCTCTACACTGATACCAGTGAGAGCCCAGAAATAGTCATGGAGAGAAGTATAAAAATGGAGAGGAATCCACTACCTCTCCCTCTTTCCACCAAGGTCCCTGACTAGCTGACTTGCAACTCAGCATCAGGCCAGCCAGTGGTGGATTTAATAGGTCATTATGCCAACTGAATGATGTTGGCCAGTTCAGCCAGTCAGGGGGAGAGCCAATGCAGGAACACAGAACTTCACTGAATTTGTCTTCCTCCTTTCCTTCTACTCAGTTGATATGATCCAGGTAGAATAAAACAACAGCAAATATTTGTAAAGGACTTTTTTGTGTTTACCCTTCTCTGTAGTTTCAGTGTTTAGTACAGTACCTGTCCTGGAGTAGTTATTTAATAAATGTTAATTAACTGAATGGGTTGCAAGACTGCATTTAACACTGAAAGAGGCATAGAGTCTAGATAAAAGTTGATGGCTGTCCTCATGGAGTTTCCAGTATAGTCAAAGGACACCTAAGATAACTTTAACTATAAAATGGCATGATAAGGACTTTAGAGAAGTATAGAACTGAAAGGTACAGGGTAGCAGAAGGAGAATAATATTACCAACTGGAAGTCAACTTAAACAATCATTAACAAGCTACCTGGGCTCATTAGAGTGATGCAGCATAGTTAAAACATTATACATAGTTTCACAAAGACCAAGAGTTATTGAACCTTTTGTTTGGGTCACCCATCTTTTTAATATATCAGGGTCTTTTTCTGTTGTGAAGACTGAAATAGCACTTCCAGTCCTTGCTTTCCTCAAAGGGATTACACAGAAATTACTACAGTAAGGGGGTAATTAGGTGGTGCAGTGGATAAGAGCATTAGCCTAAGAGTAAGGAGGTCAAGCCACTTAACCCCAATAGCCATAATAATAATAATAATAAACTAATACATTTATGACATTTTGATTTTTTTAAGCATCAGGAAGAATAGGAACTTGTAAGCTATGGTTCTAGAGATACCAGGAAGATCTTCTCCCACCAAACAAAAAAATCTCCCCTACGCCTAATTTTAATGTTGAAAAACCCATTATCAAAACTATATTCCTTTAGGGTAAAGTGTCAATCCTTTTGAAGAAAAAGAATCAGGGAAGATGCCACTGAGAACTAATTTCATCAGATCCCCTTCTATTGAAGAAGAGAGAGGAGATCTATCTCCCAGTTGTCTTGATCCATATCTAGCCATTGGACCCAGATGGTTCTAGAGGAGAAAGTTAGGTAGGCGACCTTGTACAGCCCTCTCTCACTAATCCAATTCTCTTACAAGTCATGACATTAGCTCCCTGATGTTATGGTCTTCTATGAGAATGAAGGACAAACAAGAGCAAACATCCCTTGTTAAAATTCAATTTTGGTAGAGGAATAAGGGCCAGATTCAAAGCACTTCCTGGAGAGAACATGGCTACACAGGATGATCCATGAAGACAGGTAGCAACATAAAAATTGTGACCATTGGTATGAGGGCATCACATGATGGGGCATTAGAGTAGGGAAGTGAAAGATATTG
Organism: Sarcophilus harrisii; assembly: GCF_902635505.1. Lineage (NCBI taxonomy): Eukaryota > Metazoa > Chordata > Mammalia > Dasyuromorphia > Dasyuridae > Sarcophilus > Sarcophilus harrisii. Next base: position 101,284,841 of record NC_045426.1, read on the forward strand.
AAAGTTTAGATGAGCTTGCATCAAAGATAAGTGTTATCCATTTCACAATAGCATTTTAAAAGCAGAATAAGTAAATCTTAGCCCTCCCCTTAAAGTTGTTTATTGGTTTTCCCCCTTAAATGTTTAGTCTTTAACCCCAATTGGAAACTGATTGCTTCCTGGTTACTCACCTTCCAAAGAAGTAGATACAGATATAGCTATAGCTATAGCTATAGATATAGATATAGATATAGATATAGATATAGATATAGATACAGATATAGATGGTATAGATGTAGGTAGATAGGTATTGAAGTAGACAGGTCAGAACTAAATATTATCTACAAGTGGCTGCAAACTTTGACTGGGGAGTAGGAATAATAAAAACAATGGCAATAAATTATTTTATAATTTTACTTAAGTACTTAAAATACCATGATTTGTTAATCATAGCTTTAGAAATTGCCCGATGTTTTTATTACTACTATTAATATAATAATAAAAAATAACATTTACATAGATCCTTAAGGTTTACAAAATGCTTTCATCTAAAAATCCTAGGGGGTAGGTGCTTCTATTATCCCTATTTTACTGGTGAGGAAACTGAGGTAGACAGAAGTTTAGTGACTTGCGCAGTGTCACACAGCACATTAATGTCTGAAACAGGATTCAAACATGTGTTCCTCACTCTCAGACCAATATTCCAACCATCATGTCATCTAGCTGCCCTGTCAAATCCAAATTTCTAACAAACTATCTGGTATCAGCGACTTTGAATCAACACAGGAACAAACAATTAAAATACAATATTTAATTTTATCCTAAAGCAAACTAACTGGCTTTTGTTTGCTATTCTTGGATATGTGTTTGTTGGCTCACCATTTGAGCTATGAATTAAAAATGTCATTAATCTCTCCTTATTAAAAAGAAGTTTTCTGGTCACTGTACTTTAGCAGCAGAAGCCTGGAGGCCAGTAGAAGAATATAAAGAACTGAAGCTCAGAACATGGTAGCAGAGAGGAAAAAAAAAATTGTCTCAAGACCAGTGGAGACGTCCTACAGCATAACCAGTAGAAAGCAGTAGAGAGCAATGTGATAATATTACCACATGGCAGCAACAGCCCAATAATATTAGAGATATGTGTTGCCCTGGATATGAATCTGCCCTAACCACAATAACCCCCATGATGGTATACTTAAAATATGGATTCCTAGAGTGTTTTTCCTTATGCATATTTTAGCCACATGTATTCCCTAGATATGTATCCTATAGATAAGGATATTGGTCATCTATGTTCTTTGTATAAATTTTCTCCCCACTAATGGTTTGGTAGCCTGTGTAAGAATGTATCCCTTGTGTCCCTGGGGCTTAGAGGAAACACAACATTTCTCTCATCATTTTATTTGCTGTGCTATTTGAGCAAATGTCTTTTGTTTTTAACTAATTTGTCCACCAGCTAACTGGTAAACGTAACTTCACTCATGAAGGCTTGTGAGCTTGTGTTTTTGAGCGGGTCCTGATCAACAGAGTGCTTCAGAACTGGGGTAGTTTTTCAGAGACTCCAAGTGTATAGATTCTATATTTCTAGCTATTAAGAAAATGGTCACACAATGACACTAAAACATTTTAAAAGATTTTATTAATTATCCCTCACATTTTTAGAGTAATTTAAAATTTATAAAGCACTTTGCTCATGACAGCAAAGTAAATTAAGCAGCCCAAGTATGGTTACTTCCATTTTAGAGATGAGGAAACTGAAGGTTAGTCATGTAAAAGACTTGCTGAGGGTAAGAGCTGAAACTTGAGCTCAAATGGAGTTGGAGTCAAGAAAACTTAGGTTGCCCATCATATTATAGACCTGTGCCAGGTGTGTGATCATGTATTCATCACCTAAACTCTCAGATTCAGTTTCTTCATCTGACAAAATGAGTGTCTACTTCACAGGATCTTGGAAGGATCAAATGAAATAATGCATATTGAAGTTTTATATAAGCTTTAAAATACTATAAAAGTGTGAATTTATTAGAAAACTTCTTTTATAGATTTAAATTCCATTAGAATTAAATGAACTCAACCAAGCTCTATTCCACTGCCACTTTGTGGCACGGAAATGATCATGGGTTCTCAAAGACCAGTGAGCCACAAGCCCTGGCAGAGTCTGCTGCAAGTCTAGGCCAAGCAACAGATTGAATGCCAGTTGTCTGAGTACCAGCCTAGCTTCCTGAGGAAAGACTCATCACCAGCATGTTGGTGATGATTCTTTTTGGCTACATCAAGTCATGAAAGCCACTATGTTCTGTATTGGTAGAAAGAATAGGTACAGCAATGCAACCAGAAGTCTTTGAAGTATTCATGTGAGAATTAAATTTATATTTTAACTGATAAAAGCATTACTGTATCCCTTAATTAGGATCTCTATCTGTTTTTCAAATTTTATAAAAATTCAACTTACACAAAATTTTCAACAACCAAATAAAGCAAAGTATCTATATGTCTTTAAGTAGCTATATGTGTGCTATTTTTTTAATTTGTATATGAAAAGTTGTGCATGGCACTAAACTGCTAATAGCTAAAGAAGGTACTATTCTAAGAGAACATGGTAGCATAATGTTACTAAGATTTAATATCTCCTCTCTTAGTGACTGTCATTTAAATTCCCAACTAGCAAAGGAATTTTTATGGAAGGTTAATGCTTCCTGTAACATTTATCCCGGATGGTAGAGCTTCTCAGATAATTCTGTGGGCTTTATTTTCTCACTGCTATAGAGCTTTATCTTCCCTGTAATAGCTTTCCAAATATCACATGGCCTCTGCATGAGAAGACAGTAGCGATTTCTTTGTTCTAGCAATGCCATTAATTAAATTCCAAATCTATGTTAAAGAAGGTTGAAGTTCAGATATAAATCCCTGAAGCAGGGTCCTAGCAGAGTGAACACTGGCATGATTGTGGCAATTTTAAAACCACCTTTGAGGGATCAGATTTTGTGGCCTATCCCCATTTAAGGTTGCATTGTCGTTTTCTTCCAAGAGCATGGTTTCTGCTTTATTGAAGGTATCCTTGCACACTGAGATGAGCTAAGGATGGCATAGTTCATTTCCTGCTTCCCTTTTAAATTTATACATATTTGCCCATCATATTCCTTTTACAATTGTTGACATTTAACCTGGTGTTTAGACACACGGTTCCTTCACATCCCCATTCACATTTCTTCCTCCATCCATCAAACGAACAATGAAGCTGATAGTAGAGCATCATAACTGTTTATACATCATGTTAAAAAAATTAATGTTTCAGGAAAAAATTTTATGGAAGGTTAAGAAGAAGAAACATAACTAAGATCTCAGACCTATACTATCCTGCTCCCTCTACCAAACCATCCTCCTCTAATTGTTTTATTATTGTTGTTGTTGTTATTGTTGTTTTGTTACTGCTGCTTTATAATTATATTATTATTATTATTAGGGTAAGGGACTACAATCTATTATTTTATCCATGTTGGGAATTTCCTTTACTAATGTAGTTTAGCTTCTTCTATATATTGATTAATTGATTAATTTAAACTTTTAAAGAGTTGCTTAAGACACTGAGTAGTTAAGTGACTTGCTGATGATAACACATCTAGTATATTTCAGGGACAAGATTTAAATCCAGGCCTTCCTAATTCAAAGAGTGGTCCTTTTTTCTACTATACCATGCTACATAGTGTATGTTATATATTACACAACATATATTATTCCTATCATAACTACTCACATTCCTAAAGTTCTTTACAATTTAAAAACTATTTTCCTCTCTATAACTTTGCTAGGAAAGTAGAAGTATTATTAACCACATTTTTTCGGATGAGGAAACTATGACTCACAGGGGTTCAATAGCTTATTAAAAGGATGCCTTTTCTAGAAGATCTCTTTTACTCAAACCACTTGTCCCCCTCATAGTATTACAGTCTTAACCTGTCACTCATTCAGCATTAAACAAGCACTAATTAAGTCCTTTCTATTATACATAGGACCTCATCAAAGATCTTTTTTTATTTTTTTCATGTTCATTTATTTTATTTTTAATAGCTTTTCATTTACAAGTTATACATATGGGTAATTTTACGGCATTGACAATTGCCAAACCTTTTGTTCCAATTTTTCCCCTCCTTCCTCCCACCCAAAGATCTTTTTTTTAGTTATATACTAACAAATGACCATTCAGTACATTCTGTTTACCTTTTTCCTATTTATGTGGCGCTCTGTATTCTCTCCCATTTAGATTCTAAATTCCTTGAGTTTACAATACAAACTGGGTCAATCTTGTAGCACTTTGTATAGCATTCTGGTCACCTAAATCTCATGTGGATCAATTGCTTCCACAACAGCCTTAGTATGGCTGATTAGTTGACTGTTTTAATGTCATATTCAAACCCAATTAATTGCCCAGTACATTGAACCAGTAAGTGAATATATTCTTGCCTAAGTCTGTAATATTTTCCTTTCTTACATCCATTTCTTGGAATCTCTTCCCCCTTAAAAATTTCATCACTAGTTCCACCTCCTCCAAAAGTCTCTCCTAATCTTTCCATTTGCTTTTACTCCCAGAGATTATATTGTAGATATTTTGTATTTCCTTGTCTACGTACATATGGTTTCCCACCAGTGGACTATAAGGGTTTTGAAGGCAGGACTTTATTTCTTAGTGACTATAAACCCACTGCCTAGCCTAATGCCTAGAACACATTAGACATTTATTATACTTTTGCTAAATTGAATTGAATTGAAACTATCAGATCTACCATGATCCAATTACTTCAATTCAGCTGTGCAAATTCCACCTGATAGTTGATGATGCTAAGGACATAAATGCTGACGCCTCATGATAATGTCATGGCCCTTTTCAGAATTTACATAAATCATCTGAATATCTTCTTCAGGAGACATGTATTAACAATCCCATTTGAGAGCTGAAGAAACTGGAAGAATGATTTGCCTCCTGCTAGACAATTCAGGGTCAGAGCCAGGGACCATAACTCAGAGCCCAAAGCTGTACACAGACCGAGGGGACACATGCAAAACCATTTAGACTTAGCATCTGCCAAAACACCCTTTTTCATATGTGTCCACATATCATCATTTGCAGAATGAAAACTCCTTAAGATCATGGACTTTGTGCTCTGAAATGTTCTGTGTGCTTTAGAATTCTTTATAGACATCTAATAAATGCTAAATAACTAATGAATCATAATAATAATACCTCTTCCTGTCATCTTTTTGCTGCAAAGTCAGTTAGGAAGGAAGATGGGTGGTAAGGAAACGACACTATTTCTTCAGATATTTGTATTTGAATAAAAGCACAAGGATTAGAGAAAATTGCTGGCAACATAAATTGCTCCTTATAAAATTATTTTCTTTCTTCAATTTCTCCCCAGTGTGGAACACTCTTTAACTCAAAATTACCTTGCTTTAGCAAGTCTCTGTCTTTAGTTTAAAATTATTTCAATGTGGTTAGTTGTCTGTATTTAATTTCTTTTGTTATTTCAATGGTAATATAACTTGCATTGATGTTGATTTATGTTAGTGTTAGCACCATAATGGGAGGTCTCTGTGGACCTGCAAGAATGCAATCTTGCCATCATAACCTCGAAACATAATGGCCCTACAGGCATTTAGGATGAAAACACTAACAGAAACTAGAAATGCTCATGTAATTAAGAGTAGGGATTGTCCACTTTCTACTACCATCTTTCCAGCAGCCGAAGATTCTTCAGGTAGAATAAGATAGCATCTGTGAATTAGCAAAACCTCAATTGTAAAACCTGTGAGATCTATATATCCAAGGGATCTCAAAATCATTACAGATACAGTATGGTCTCCTTCCACAAACTGGGAAGCTAAAGGAGAGCCTACATCAGAGATGGAATCAGATCTCATGCTGTCATTTTTATCCATGATGACCCAACACAATTAAGAGATAATATTATTTAAGAAGCTTTCATGTACTTGATTATGACATCATCTTTGCCATTAGTGATGACACCTAAGCTCAAACATAATTAGATTTCACAAAGCAATTTTTAACCTCTTTCTAATATACTTATCTGTAATTGTATATTATATTTATCTGTGATTGTGCTTTATGCTCCTATTTACTGGGGAACTCCATGAAGGTAGGGACCAGATCTTGCCTAAATACTGTATCTCTCCCAGTATAATTCTCTGCACACTGGACTAGTTTAGTCACTGATTGTTGGATTAATGATAGAACAGTCATTTTTAAAGATATCTTGTTTTTAGTGCCTTCTCCTTGTACTTTAATTATATATTTTTTAAATTATCAAGCATCTGTTTTTATCCTTCCCACTTCATCCTCAAAAGAAAAGAAAAAACTCTTGTAATAAATATGCACAGTTAAGTAAAATAAATTCTCATATAGGTCATGTCCAAAATTATGTGTCTTGTTCTATAAATTAGCCCACCACCACTCTATTAAGAGGTAGGCAGCTTTCTTTATCATTAATCATCTGGAATCATGGTTGATCATGGCATTGATCAGTTTTTATATCTTTCAAAATTGTTAGTTTTTCTAATGTTGTTATACTATAAATTATTCTTCTGGTTCTTCTCACTTCATTCTAATGTGTAGTGCCTTCTCTTTGAAAAGTCCTTTGGTATTGTCTTCAATCCTTCAAGCAGAAAATAGATGCCTTGACGAGCAGATGTCATCAAAAATGATCACCTCCTTCCTCAAAACAGAGATTAAAAACAATCAATTTTCTCAAAAATATAAAGGAACTCAATAAAATCAAATTTGTAATTGACACTAATGTAAAGTTCCACATCATCCTATCTATGGATCTAGACTTTTTCTTGTTCTTTTTTTTTTCACTGTGCTATTTCCAATTAACTCTTGCAAAGTAAAAGCTAGAAAGCAAGTCTCAGCTCTCATATCTGAGGAATTAGAGTCTTTTCACTGGAAGACTGCATTCCTGGAATTCCCAACATTTCCAGGCCCTTTTCTCCTCACATTGTAAAAATTAGAATCTGATTGAGATGGGGGGAGATGGGGATAGGAAAGGAAAGGTTCACAGATTCACTTCGTAATCATTTCTTTAATAACTGAAATTGGCAAAGACTTCCCAAATTTGGCCTCATGTTCAGCTTTGATTAATTCAAGGGTATCAGATGCCAGGAAGCTTCCTCTGACCCAATTTCAATCCCATGTTACAGCAACCTGTACTGGTTAAAGTCAAACTACCAAAAAGTGAATGTGTGAAGAGTAAAACATTCCCAGTTTAGTGGTAAGAATGGTCAGGAACAGTGCACCACAAATTCCATGCAAATGACCAGTCTCATTGTAGCTGAAACCAACTTCAGTGGAGGATCTCCTCAATTTGCCTCTCTAACAGGGGCCAAAGCCTTTGGTGGGGGAGCAGGCTTTTCTTTGGTGGAAGGGGGGGGATGTGCTACAAAATCAGCTTTACTGCCACCGCCTTTATGCCCACAATATAAAGCAACTCCCACAACACAGTGAAGATAAGCTCTTTAAAGAAAATATAAAAGCATTAGCTTGGCAATTCATCCGAACCTCATCATGCACCGTAGACATTTTTGAAGTTTAACAAAGAAAAGCACATCATTAAAGAATACTGCTCTATCACCATTCTTATGCAAATCCTTCCAGATAGTTGGGTGGAAAATTCCATCTAACACGCAGCAAGAAATAAATGTTGCAGGGTGGAAATTTCAGCTATACTGAGTGCATCTATCACTTGTATAATCCAAACTACTGTATGTGCCCTGACTACAGAATTAGTATTGATCCATTCACCATGTAAACATCAAGTACTTTCTATTATTACTTGAAATAGCATGCTATCACAATTTCTATTTCCTCCTTCTATCTTAAATAGAAGTAGTGCACATTAGCTCTTTCCTTCATGTACTCTTTTGCACAGCTATCTAACTACAGTGTTCAGGGTTGTGCCGAGTTTCCTGCCGACATCTGCAGTATTAGCATTAAAGCACTTTATTTTCAAGTCATTTCTGATGGAAGGCAATACAGTGCTCATTTACCCAGAAACCTGTTACTGGGACTTGTATTGGAAATGAGCATGTGTGTACATGCACACACAAACACATAAAGAATGCTTTGTTTTAAGATCTCTCCAGCTAAAACCCGCATGACAAGTGTATACATCCAAAGACTCCCAAACATGACTTAGAGCACTCTGGAGAGGACCTCTAAGGGAAAAGAAGTTTTCCAGGGCTGCAACTGTTATTTTGTTTGGGAATACCTAGCTAAGGAAGTTCATGTGTAGGCTTTGTACTCTATTGTTCAAAATTCCGGATGTATTAAGAAATATTGCTTTGGCAAATAAATGCTGATGTCTGAAATCATACAAACATGGAAGATATAGTGATTCTTCCTTCCCCCCTTTCTCCACTTTTCTCTATTCTACAGTTCAACAGCATGAGGAAATTTGGAGTAGGTTCCAGACCCCGGAGGGTCAATTTTAGCTAAAATAACTTTTGAGCTACATATCACATAATTCATATACTCTAGTGCATGCAGTATTCCCTGCACACCATATGTATCCTGACCTATTGCATACTGTTTCTTGTTATTTGTACCATGATAAGAATGGTATGCACTGCATGTTATTTAACTTGATTTCAAGTGCCTTTAGACCCCTACAGCTGTTCCAGTCAGAACACATAAACTTTCATTTATGTCAATGGGAATCCATGCATTACAACCTAACCTTGCCACAGAGACCAGTTTTACAGATTTACTCTAGTGCACTTATCTATAGGTCTGTCCAAGCTGTACATCACCACTGCTCCCTGCATGTTCAGACACATAGAATGTACAAGACCTGTCTTGGAAAAACCAAAGGCTCTATCCAAGAAATGGAAAATATCTGCGACTAGCTGAAGCACCTTTCTTTGGATCATCTCCATCTGTTTCAGTGTCCAAAACTCTTAAAATAAACCTAAAAATAAAAAATGTTCAAACTAGTAACAGATAAGGGACATGTTGCCATACAGGCACCTGAAGTAAATTTTAACAACAGATGAGTTTTCTAAAAATGGAATCTCCAAAAGGAAAATATTTAGCAAAGGGAATATATGGGCAGTAATGAAGAAACAAGACCATGATGATCTGAGAAATATCACCGTTGGGCTTCTTAATACAAACACCCGAGCCTCTTGGAGATAGATATAAAATGACTGTTTTCTCAGCAACAGACATCCAGGAGCATTTCAGGTAGTGAAATGAGATGCACTATCTATACCCTCTTCCTCATGGAACAATGCACTAATCTTGATAATGCACTATAAGATATTCCAATACCCTTATGGCCACTGTGTTCAGACAATAAATGTTTTAAGAGATGTGAAAAAACAAAACCACCATGGATACCATATGACCAGAGATTATTCTGTCATCAATAAATACACAGATTCTATTTGCATACATGTTAGTGGTGGCCATTGTGGGTCTCCACTAAAAGAACCATTTATCAGGTCCACCAACCTATTTTCTGCTTCTCCTACCAAAGCTCTTCTGCTTTATCTTTTAGTGACTCTTACAAATAATGTGTGTTTCACCTGGGCTCTGGTGACTGTGGGGCATGGGGCTGGTTATATGGGCCATGAGTCAAAAGATCTGCTAAAAGCAAATTTGCTTCAAACAGACACACACTCATATACACCTTTTAAAGGGAGGGAAAAGGTCCCTTACTTCCTTCCCCCTCAGGTCCCCATCTCTAGTTGGAAGCCTGTTTAACCTGTCAGACGACTGTCAAAATTATAGCAGAGATATCCTGGGGCAAGGTTTCTCTGGAAGAAGCTGAGATTACTTCCCTCCTCTTTGTTCTCCTCATCCAGGCTGTGGAACAGCTTTAGACTTCTGGTTTTTTTTATCTCCTCACAGGCACCATCTAGGGGCAAAGAGCAGACACAGCTTCTGACTGACACAATAGCAAGGCTAGCACCTCCTGCCCAGTTACACAATTCTGGACAATTTTCTTGCAGGTTCTGTTCGAAAGTCTGAAGGCATGTCCTCTGAGAGAAATGGGCTTGGGAAATCCATGTCCATGCAGTCCTTTAAAAATATATTTAAGCAACGTTATTGGTAAATATTGCTCCTAGTAGAATCATAGAATGTGAGAAATGGAAGGAATCTTGTAACAAAGAACATGAAACATCAGAGCTAGAAGGAACCACCTTGTTTGCTGCTTTCATTTTTTTCAGATAGGGAACCTCAGGCACAGAGTTGAACTAACTTACTCTAAGTCATATGGTCATTTATTAAAGATCAGAGTTAGGACTTGAAGACAGATCTCCTGCAAATGTATGGCATGGATACCATTTTAGCACATGTGTGTGCATCAACATCCACACACATGTGAAGAATTCTTCATTATAAGATGGTAAAATTCCTAGGATTTCAAAAACTGTTATTCTGGTGTTGAAACCTATCATCCTGTCTTAATTTCAAATATTTCTTGAGATTCTCAACTTCACTTCATCCATACATAAAAATGTACTCGTATATGTATATACAGAGAGAACCTATAATTTATTTATTATTATTATTATTATTATTATTATTATTATTATTATGTGTAATTCCCAAAAAGAAAAGTCCCTTTATTAGTGAAAATGTGCACCTACTCTTCCATATTTATTCTTAGAGAGTTGCCTAGGACACTGAGAGGTCAAATGATTTGCCCTAGTCTCACAGCTGGAATATGTCAGAGAGAGGACTTCAGCCCAGGTTTTCCAGACTTAATCTATTAGTCTAGCTCTTTAACCATTATGCACAGTGACCTACACCTTATATATTCTCTCTCTCTCTCTCTCTCTCTTTCTCTCTCTTTCTCTCTCTCTCTCTTTCTCTTTCTTTCTCTCTCTCTCTCATTTCTTCTTCTCTCTCACTTTCTCTGTCTCTCTCTCTTTGTGTCTCTGTCTTTCTCTGTCTCTGTTTCTGTCTCTCTATCTGTCTTTCTCTCTTTCTCTCCTATGTAATACATATAGATAGAAATAAATATTCAAAAATGTAAATATTTAGATATAAATATATAACTATATGTTTTCTCTCTTCATAAAGGCATATGTTTAAATACATGCACATATGTAAATATATGTAAGGCATAGATAAATAGATTAAGCACATAACATAGTGGAGAGAGCATGATACCCGGCATCAGAAAGACCTGAGTTTAAGTTTTGCTTCAAATACTTCCTAGTTATGTGAACTTTAGGAAATGATTTGACCTTTCTAAATGTTCGTTTCCTTATTTGTAAAAATAAGAATATCTACCTTCCAGGAATGTTGTAAAGATAATATTTATCAAGCAAATATTAAAGTGATATATAAATGCTAGCTAATATTGCTACAGGCATGTGTAAATAATATGTATTGTATGTGTGTGTAAATTTGTTATATACATTATAGTGTGTAAAACTTTGTGTATATAAAATGTTGACATATATAGAAAGATATATCTTATGTTCAAATAACTGTTCGCAAAGTCATTTACCAATACCAGTCATTTAAGAATCTCAAGAAATACCTTAAATTTAAATGACAGTGTTGGAGGGTTGAAATATTAAAATAGCATCCTCTCAAAGTACATGAATATAATAGTTAATAAAGATCCCTGTGACAGATTATCCAAAGCCAGGCTACAGCATGATATTCTGGAAGAAAAAAAAATGAAATGAGAAGATTTGAGTCAGGTCTTTACTATTTAGTAACTATGTAACTGTGAATAAGTGAATTTATTTCTCTGTGCCTCAGGTTCCCCATCTGAAAAATGAGGGATATTGATGAGATGATCTCTAAGGTCTTTTTGAGATCTGACATTTCACATTGTAGATTGCATGTTCATTCCATTTCTAGCATTCTGTGACACTACTGATAGTAAGAATACTCATGAAGTTGATGATTTTTTTTGTTTTTTTTTATTTTTAAAAGTATTACTTGGTTATGAATTTTCCAAACCTATTTTCATTTGGGGAAAAAAAAAACCTTCAGTTGTTTGAAAAGAACATCCAGGAAAATTGTCCAGAAGTGTGTGTCTGGGCATAAGGTGTTAGCCCTGTCACTGTTAATCTATCAGAAGCTGTGGCTGCTCTTTGCCTCTAGATGGTGCCTGTGAGGAGACAAAAATATCAGGTCTAAAGCTGTGTGTGTCACCAGATGAGCAGAACAAAGAACAGGAGAACTGATCCTAGCTTCTTCTAAAGAAACCTTGCCCCCAGGATATTTCTGCTGTACTTTTGACATGTGTCTGACAGGTTAAACTGTCTTCCAAAAAGATTTAGAGACCCAAGGGAGAAGAAAGTAGGGAATCAAGGTCTGAGCCCCATTATTTTTTTTTAAAGATGAAAGAGTGTGTGTGTGTGTGTGTGTGTGTGTGTGTGTGTGTGTAGCAAAGTCACTTCCAGCAGAGATATCCCAAGCCATGTCCATACAACCAGCCTAAAGTCCCTCAACCACCAAAACCCAAGAGACATATCACTATACATACAAAGTCTGTAAGAACCTCTTGCCTACAGATCAGAAGAAATGACCTTGATGGAAGAGACAAGAAATAGGGGGTGAGCAGGGCTGAAAAATGGTTCTAACCCAGGGAGGACCATGACTTCCACCACTCACATCCACATGTGCGCCTTTCTCTTCCACAGCAGAAAAAAGAACGCTCCTTGCACAGAATTCAAGCCCCAGCCTGAGCAGGGACACAAGCTGTTTTACTAGTTGTTAGGTGGAGGTTCTGCCCAGCCCCCAATTCCCTGCTGTGAGACTCACAAGTCCCAGCCCTCTCTGCTGCTCCTGCTATGAGCAAGTGTGTCCTGCTAAGCCCCCTGTGGCTACAGGAACCAAAAGGGCTTCACCCCAAGGTTGCTCCTGCCACATCAGCCGGCAGACAGAGCCAGCCCCCCAGCCTTCCTCACCTAGATGACTCCCCCTCTCTCCCGCCCTCAGCCTGAGCCACAGCTTCGGGATGGAAGTGTTTGCTTGTACACCCTGCTGGGTTTGATCGGGGCCAACTTTACATGACACCAACAAGCAGCTTTTTCTGAGTCACCAGATAGCCTATCCCTGGGAGCCTCCTAAAGGCGAGAGTCCAGCAGGGTTTAGTTAAGCGTACTGTTCACTCACCCACAGCTGAGCAGCTTCCTATAGGGAAGCCCAGCTGGGAGGCTGAAACCACTGAGCCAAGCTTGCCTATTCGGGGCTGGAGAGCTACCTCCCCAGGCTGAGACCTCTGGGCAAGAGTATCTCACTAGACACCAGACTCTCCCCCCTTTTGCTGATTCTCTTGGCCCATCCAGAAGCCATCAAAGTAAAGGTCCTGCACCCCCCCCAAAAAAAAAATAAAAGTCCCAGCTATTACAAGGAAAAGACCAGGAGAAGGATAGGAAAGATAGAAGAATGAGGAAGGAAGAGAAGATGAAGGAGAATGAAGAGGAAAAAGGAGGGAAGAGAAAGGGAGAAAGAAGTGAGTAGGAGGGAAATAAAAAAGGAGAGAGGAAGGGAGGGAAGAAAGAGGGGGGAAAGTAAGTGAGGAGGGAGGAGGAGACAAGAAAGAGATGGATTAAGGGAAGGAGAGGACATGGGGAAAGTATCAATAGCACATATTAGACCATCCCTTGAGCATAGCAGACAGTGTGCAGGAGCCACCTGGTGGCAGATGGAGGTCATGTCGGGCTAGGGGGAGGGGCTGCTCAGACATATGGAGTTTACAGAGGAGAGACCCTCCTCAGTGCACCCCCACACACACAGCCTTCCATATTCCTAGAGGTCCAGACTGAGCGCCAAGGCAAGGTGGAGGCTCTAGCCAACCCCTAGCTCTCTGCAACTAGATAACCCAGCCCCAGACCTTCCTGCTGCTCTTGCTAAGAGTCAGTGTGTCTTGCTCACTCTCTTGATGCTACAGAGACCCAAGAGGCACCATTCCAAGCTTGTTCCTCTCCTGTTGGCTGGCAGACAGAGACTAACTTCTCCCCACCTATCTTTGAGCCTCCGCCACATCCCAGGAATCCCAGTCCTCTGCTATGAAATCCCTCCCAGCCCTGCTGGGTAAGATCCAGACCAGCTTCTCCTGACACTGAGAAGCTCCCCCTGAGCCTCCAGACTTCAATTCCCTGGAAGTTTCCTAAAGGCAGATTCTATCAAGTCTTGGTTAAAAAGTAGGGCCGTCTCTCAGATGAGGGGAGATGCATCCGCCAGGGGTCTGACCACTTGAGCTGGAAGGGGGCCTTCCCAGCTGTGCCCCCTCCCCACAGTGAGAAGCATCTATCCCACTGATAACCAAAGCTACTGGCTGTCACTTTGAATGACTAAATCTCCAATGAAAGGATGCATTTAAAGTTCTTTGGAAACATAAGAGCTCTAAGATATAAATATTAATAATCATTGTTATGGCTCTCTCAAAAGGAAGGAAGATACAGTGTCTGGTACTGCAGGGAAGGGGAACCAGTTTAAGTAGAACACTAGAGAGAAGAAAAGGAAGACACTCATTTGACAGTTCCTTCCATGACTTTTCCAACTCTAAATCACATTGTATATTCTTTTAAAAACCCTTTAAGGCATTTATTATGTAATTTTGTGCTGTAATCTGTGTTCATAGTATATCTCCCTATTAAATTGGCATTTCCTGAAGGCAAAGATCCTGACTTGGTAAATTTTGTATCTATCCTAGCACCTTATACAGGATTCTGTTCATAGGAAGTGATTGGTAAATGCTGAATGAATGAATAATGAATGAACAATGAATGAATGAATGATAGAACAAATTCAGGATGAAATCAAGAACTTGGATCAGTATGGGACAATGCATGGGGCACAGGATTTGGATGATAATTCCTACACTAGCTACTTCACAAAGTTGTACTCTGAAGGTCTCCAAGTGTGATAGAAATGAGTTATAATTGCCAACATTCTTTCGAATCCTTTTCTCTGTGTTTTTGAGAGGGTCTATCCCTAAGCTGATTTGGACAGGGAAGATGGAAACAGAAAAGATGCTACATGGAAAATTAGGAAATTATGGTTTTAGTCTGGCTAAAGGTTAGAAATTCATGCTCACCAGTAAAATAAAGGAGATAAATCAACATTGAGATCTCTTCCAGATTGAACATTTGTTAAGAATCTTCCTGCCTATGTCCTCACATATTGTGGTACCCCCAGAACCCGGAACTAAAAATAGATTAATCTTTTTAAAAATATTTGTATGTAATTTCCTTAAGGATATCCTTGAAAAATTAAGTGATTAGCAAAATCCATGCTTACTTTGGAACTAGTAGTAGAAGAATGAATACTAAAATAAACATCATATCATGAGGCTTAAAAATATGTCACTGCATGATGATGAGCTTTGTAATCCCATTTTGTAAAAAAGTCTTGCTGGTTTCAAAGGAGTTGCCTCTTCAAGGATACATAAGGGCAATGGCAGCTTCAGATTCCAGCTAAGACCAGAGTCCAGAAATGTAATTTGAACAAATTAGTCAGTTATGACAACTGCAAAGATTTGGGTTGTTGTTGTTTATTTTTTGAGTTGGTTACTTGCCTCCATGTGGAAGGAGGATACTTGAATCCCCCCAAAATCTACATGTGACTATAATGCAAAGCACAACACTTGATGTTCCTCTCAATTACACAAAGACTTCTCATAGATCTGTCTGAGGTCTTTTACAGGGCATATGAGGTGCTAAATAAATACTTGGGGAAATAACATGTTCGAGTTGAAAAGAGAGCTTAACCATCATCTAATCCCGACAGAAAATTAAGGCTCAGAGAGAGAAGAAGCAACCTGCAAACCACAGCAAGAGAGGAAGACATTGGTGAACTAAAAGTTGGATTTCTTGACAATAGTTTCTTTGTGATTGTACATGGCTTTTCCCTTCACCTCCAACTTTCCACAGCAGCCAGGCACTCAAGCTCCCTGAAGTCTCTCCTTTTCCAGGATCACAGCTCCTTTGGTCTCTAATGCAGAGATGAAAGTAGATGGTTTGCAACTGCATGCTGACTCACTCTATTTTATTCCTGACAGACTTTGTAAGAGGAAAAAAAGTAGTTCACATCATAAATTCCAGTCCACCTTCACCACCAATCCTATTCACTCTAACAAAGTAGTTGTTCATTAGGGTCCAAGAGACTCTTTTTCTAAAATGAGAATACCCTTGGAAAGAAGTAAGAATCATTGACCCTTAATGTAAATTACTTTATTCTGCTAATCTCTAGACACCTGGTCATTACTATTTAACATTGTATAAACCACGAGAGGAAATTTTGGAAAGGAGGACTTACTGTTTGGGAAAGACCTGGAGATTCAATATAGCCAAAGTGGAGCATGGAATCACTATTTGTCTTAGAACCAGAGCAGATCAGGCAGGAAGTAGAAGAGACTCAGAAAAGGAAACAGAAATCAGAAAGGGCTACAAAGAAAAACTTTGCCTATTTTGTTTTGTTGGGTGGACAATTCTTACACTATTCCAATAATTCTTAATATACAAGGACTTGTCCTCTATGGGACTGAAAGTTATTGCAAAAGTTTCCCCAGTGAAGATCTTTATTGCTATTATCTATTAGTCTCCCTGATTTCTTTGGGGTTCCGTACATCTTACAGTCTTTTTTTTCTGATCCTATCCCTACCCTCTTACTTGAAGATTTCACTATATACACTAAGAATCCCTCGAAAATCCTGACTTCTCAGTTCTACAACCTCCTCTTCCTCAATCCCCATGACCCAGAGCGTTTCTCCATTTTGGCCAAGGACAGGCATTGTTATTCATAACATATCACATCATCCCATTCATAAGTGCCAGCTTTATGACTTCAAACTTCAAAGTCATAATCTCCTGCCATTCCATGTCACCACTTATTCTTCCTAAACCGATTCTTTGTCTTTACCTCAATTCTATTCCTTCCATTCTCACCTAGTCCATCACTCCTTCTCTGGCCTAATGTCACCCTTAACAGTCTGAATCTTATAGTTTGTCAATTCCCCCTTAAATTGTTCTGCAGTCCTGACTACTTTGGACCCACCCTCTTACAAGTAGTCATGTTTTCAACCGTGGATCACCCCCAACCATCTGCCTTATCTACTCATACTTCCAGATGGTATAATACTAATGGAAGAATTCCATTCAATCAATACAGCAATTTATTAAGCATCTAACAAGTGCTAGGGATATAAAGACAAAAATTAATCAATCCTTAGCCTCAAGAAACTTCATTCTACTGAAAATCATAACTATGCAGACAGGAAAACTGCATAAGAATAAAATTCTTCTTTGATTGCTTCTCTACACCTTTTCACTAATTTGATATTCAAAACCTTTTTCTCTCTCAATTTCCCAATGATTCCCTCATTCTACTTTCTGTTAGAGATCATTACTTTTGCTTTACTGAAAATAGAGGCACCCATCATAATTTTCCTTATGCCCCCTACTCCAACATCTCGAAACCCCTCTCCATGTTCATTTCTTATATCCTCCTTTATTTTTATCATGACAAACACACACACACACACACACACACACACACACACACATATATATATATATATATATATATATATATATAAGAGAGAGAGAGAGAGAGAGAGAGAGAGAGAGAGAGAGAGAGAGAGAATCATAATTAGATCCAGGTTTGAAGTAGTTATAGCTTCAATCAATATCCCCTCATATGAAGATTTTAGAACTAAACTCACCAAACATAGGAGGAAATCATAAACATGGAGGAGTTATTGGTGTGAGAAAAGCTACCATAGTGGAGTCAGAAATACGGGCCAGTTTTGTTCTGGTCTAAACCTGGTTTGAAGTGAGCATGGCTGGTATGTGTACCTCCTCAAATGGAGGGAGAAGAACTTTTGTGTTCTTGGCACAGATGGAACAATTAGTACGTCTCTTAGTTCATTGGCCAATGAGTTAATGGTTCCTAAAATAATCTTCCTTCCATTATCAGTTCATTTAATAGAATTCTACCACAGTAAGAGGAATGAAATAGACAAATAAATCAAACATTCATCCAACACTGACTTTATCATTTATATGTGACTCAGTTTCTGTTTAAACCAGTTGTATAATCTAGGGCAAGTTATTTCTTTCTTAACCTCAGGTTCTTCTTCGGTAAAATGAACTGGCTATACTAGATGACTTCTGCTTTCCCTTTCAATCCAATGGTTCTATGAACACTATGAGTCTTTCAAAACCTTAATTTTTTTTTCCTTTTTGGAGTCAACAAGGGTTGTCCACAATCATCACACAGTTCATAGTATCTGATGCCAAACTTGAACACAGGTCCTCTGGACTCCAGGACCAGTGTTCTTTCAACCATCCCTCCTATAGGCCTCAAACTTACTTTTCTAAGACAGTAGAGCACATAGTCCACATGTAATTTTTGAATGCCTTCTCTTGATCATATGTGCCAAACTAAAAGTCTATACTTTGCATAAGATTCAAATAAGACTAAATTTCCATATACCTCCAAATTCATATTTTAATACATTTTAATAATTTTCTTATTGTAATGGGCTGAGGTTTCAGTTGATGCACTGAGGTCCCAAGTACGTGAGGCTAAATAGTAATTGGGCTATACTCTATTAATATACATGATTGGATAAAGAATGGCCCCCTCCCATTCTCCGTGCAAGTCCTGATGTGTTGCATAGGAAATGACAATTTTGGTGGGTGGAGGCAGAGAGAGACAGGAAGAGAAGATGGGAGAGATTGAGCCTGGGTTCCATACTCCTAGCTGCTGGTCATGTGGCTGCTGGTCTAGTTAGCTTCTTGACTCAGCTACACACATTGCTATTGCCCATTCTCTTCCACCTCGGATCCTTCTTCACTGAGAATAAAGACTGATGATTTTCCCCTAACCTGAATTCCTGACTCCGGCTGATTTTAAAATACACGATCTTCACATCTTATACTATAAATTATGTTATATTATAAATTTAATACATTTTAATAATAAAAATATAAATTTTAACTCTGAGTAATATTTTACAGAAATTATTCATAAAATTTAGAAATGGAATCAGTTCAAGGTATGAGTACCTTTCTAATTAATTCTTAATCATTACAATAAATACTCCAGTACTTCAATAGGTCTATGATTTGTTTTATTTGTCTGCTCCTGTCAATGATATAGATTATAATATATCCATCCATATCTTCTTATCCCACTTGATTCTTATCTATGTCTTCCCCAAAATGTTTTAAATTGTATCTATCCAATATGCTAGAGTACTTCCTCCAGGCTCTTAAATATTCCATAGATACACATAAAATACTCAGACATTTGCAGGCTTAGCTTGAACTATATTACTGACCCACCTCATTTTCTCCTCATATATTATATCACTGCTCTTACAGAAGTCAACATTAGTAAGATGCTACAGACTATTCACTATCTAGCATGTTTCTTTCCACTGACCTTTAGGTCAGATACAATTTTGCTTCTACAGAGGCTAACATTCCATTATATGTATTATTAGCAATACCAGAATAAAATCAGTATTAAAACAATGGGGATTTGTGTCAGAAAACAGCTTGAGATTATTGAGAGCACTGCACAATTTCCAAATAAAATTCAACCTCACTGTTTTCCTCTTTATAGTGATTAGCAAAATGCCTGGAACATAATAGAAGCTGAATAAATGGTTGTTGACTTGACTTGCCTATTCAAAATATACATACTGATACCCTATCTCCACAGGTTATATATGGGTTTCTCAACCAATTGGATGTCATACTATGAGCAACTATCATATTCATCCATCTGGTCCAAGTTGATTGTTTTGCTTACCTCTTTTGAGAAGCCATGGATCTCATTAAGGAGTTCTTACAATATTGTAGGACTTGGTGCAACATAGTATCTTCCACAAGTAAGAATTTCTGTAAGATCTCATTATCACTGTCTCATCATTACCTTCTTCAATTTAGGCTCTTTGGAAATCTTCTGTGACAGTTCATTTGATTAACATACATGTTCTATCTTATATTCATTTGTATCAGTGAACAGAGAACTATGAAACATAGTTACCTCTAAGGTTGTATCCATCTTGTATTCTTATATCATTTTAAGTGTTTCAGAGGCATCTTTTTATAGGTAACATCTATGACTTCTTTTTGTTCTGAAATGTGTTCAAAATTAAGAAAGAAAAGAAGTCAAAAGTATGTGGATTGCATAGAATCCTTATGCCAGCATGTAATGAATATTTTCTTTATTAGAGTTTTGGAGTACTGGAAATATCCATTTCCATTATCAAACAAAAGATAAATTGACTATATATTAACTGAAAGAAAATAATTGTTACTGACTTAGGAGTCATCTCTAAAGCATTTATTTGTATAAAACTGTAGAATATTTGGAGCAAAAGTCAAAAATCAACACTAAATTAGGAGAAAAGGAAGATAAAAACTATGCGCAATTACAATTTATCCAACTACTTTATTAACTATTTTAATGTGATTTTTCTCAATTAAAAATTCTTTTTTATGCACTTTTATCTCTACTTCATTGGAAAAGAAAAAAAGAAAAATCTATTCCTATTTATTTTCAAAATTTGTGTCATCTACAGCATGATTTTTTTCTCTTTGTATTTTGTTGAACCTAATTGTTTTTCATAATTTCAGTTTCTTGAAGGTTTTTTTCTGTTTCCTCATATAGCTAATAAATATCAAGCTAAATAAATTCTTATCTTGGCCATACCCCAAAATATATATGTCTTTCTCCATACTGAATCTATTACCTTTCTGTCAGAAGACACGTAGTATGCTTCATCAACTGTCCTCCAGAATTGTTATTGGTCATTGTGTTGATCAGAGTTCTTAAGTGTTGCAAAGTTATTTGTTTTTACAAGGTAATTGCTATTCTATAATTGGTTCCCCTGTTTCCACTCACTTTACATTAGTTCGTAACATGTCTTCCATGGTTTCCCTGAACCTGTCCATTTTTTTCCATTTCTTTTGACACAATGGTATCCCACTAACATTCATGTACCATATTTTTTCCAACCATTTTCCAATTGTTTTCAGTTATTTTACACTACAAAGAAATGCAAAAAATATGATCTTTTTATTTGATCTCTTTGGAATATAGGCCAAGTAGTAGTATGGCTTGGTCAAGGGGAATACATAGTTTAGTAACTATTTGAAACCCAAACTATTTAAACTAAATATTAATTCTGAAAAATTAGAAATAGATAAAGGCAAAGATATTGATTCTAATTAGTACTGATTCTAAAGAACTCAATGCCTCCATGGATGCAGCCCCAGATCTAGAATCAAGAAGACTGAATTCAAATCTAGCCTCAGGCATTTCCTACTTGTGTAATCCTGGGCAAGCCAATTAACTTCTCTGCTTCATCATATATAAAATGGTGATAATAATAATACCTACCTCCCGAGGTTGTTGTAAAGAATCAAATGTGAAAATAATTGTAGGGCACTTAAAACAGTGCTTGGCATAAAGTAAATGCTATATAAATGTAGCTATTATTATTATTTTCCTTTCTCGAGGAAGTTTAGCTGATGTAAAATAGTTGTGACCATTGTGAGGCTAAAAAAGAGCATAGAAATCACTTCAATAAGTACTTAATTTCCTTGTTAAGATGACAACTGCTGTGGCTATAATTGTAGATATGGACATCATGGACAATATTGCTCTGAGTATAACCTCACTTGCAAAACATGACATTAAGCCTCTGCATAGCATAGATCACCTTTCAAAATAGTGAAAAATAGTATCACCATACCAAATAGTATGGAAACAGAAAAATGAGTCTGCAAAAAATTTACCATGAGATACACTCCAATAATATTTATAGATAAAGCTGTAAGGAGAACAATAACCCAAAGAAAAAAGAATATATTTGTCAATATTTTTATGATGTTCTATTTACATAATTGATGGCAATAGAAGCACCACTTTTAGATTTTCCAAGTGAATAACTGATGTGCTATATGAGGAAGCAGAAAAAAACTTTCTTTTTTTTATTTTTTTATTTTATTTAATAGCCTTTTATTTACAAGATATATGCATGGGTAACTTCACATCATTAACAATTGCCAAACCTCTTGTTCCAATTTTTCACCTCTTACCCCCCCACCCGCTCCCCCAAATGACAGGATGACCAGTAGATGTTAAGTACATTAAAATATAAATTAGATACACAATAAGTATACATGACCAAAACGTTATTTTGCTGTACAAAAAGAATCAGACTCTGAAATATTGTACAATTAGCTTGTGAAGGAAATCAAAAATGCAGGTGGGCATAAATATAGGGATTGGGAATTCAATGTAATGGTTTTTAGTCATCTCCCAGAGTTCTTTCGCAGAAAAAACTTTCAAGAAATTGAAGTTATGAAAAACAATTAGGTCCAACAAAATACAAAGAGAAAAAAATCATGCTGTAGATGACACAGTTTTGAAAATAATAGGAATAGATTTTCAAGATAGCTGAAAAAAGGGTTAGATACAAAAATTGTGGAAAAAAATTGAAGAAATTATTATCAGAAAAATATATCAGCAAATATTAGAAATATTATAATATATTTATAAGAATGAAAGACAGGGATGTACAAGGCCATCATTATTCAAAATTAAAGAAAAGAATAAGCAGATTTACAGAAACAATTTTATACAAAAGACCTTACCTTCACAATCAAACAATTAACTGAACAATGAAGAAAACATGTTAAAACAACGTATTTGTAAAGAAAAAAAAATCAATTTAATTTAATAGAGCAAAATGCAACTTTAAAATCTCACAAGGTGTATCCCATGCAAATACTAAGATAATCTACGTTTTTTTGACATATCTTAGTTATAGAGATCACTTAGTGTGTATTTTTATTTGAAATGGTTTTAAGTCAGTGGTATAGGTAAAATTCCTTTCCTCTTCCAAGTACTGTCACCAATCATTGAACTCCTAGTGAATACTGTAAAAAGACTACATCCACATCTATGTTGAGAGCAAGGAGGGAAATTAGGGGGTTAATATGACTGACAATTTTAAAAAAGGAACAAGTATAAGACAAATGATACAAAAACTTTTGGGATTTTCATTTTGTTTGTTTGTTTTGTAGTGCCTCCTCTCCTTCCCCTTCCTTTGCTAAATTTATGTTAAGTAGCTCCTTTCTGTAGAGAGAAGAATTCTTGTAGACACAAGTTACTCCCTGTAACAATGAATTATACAATATTTGGAATGACCACTTTTTTTAAAAAAAAATAAAGTACAATTAGAGTTCTGAAGACACATTATAAAACATTAGGTATATTTGCCTCCAACAAACTTAGATTGGTTGCCACCATTCCAGTTTTTAAATCTTGAGTGGAGCCAAGAAACATTTAAATAAAGCCATGTCAATCTCACCTCTTTTGTAGAAGGGTGGGGAAATATATCACACCTTTTTTGAGGAAAAAAAAAAACAAACAGAAACAGTCCATTTAGAAGTCTTTTGTTGTGGACAACAGAAGGCTCAGATTAATCATACTCCTGCTTGGTGATCCACATCTCCTGGGAGGTGAATAAAGAACTAAGGTGGAGCCTCCAATCCAGAGTATTTACACTCAGTTGAAGCAATGACTGATTTTCACTGTGGGTAGGGGTAGGGCTGTAATAATCTTCTGCAACCTGTCAGCATGACAACAAACAATGTGGTATTAATATATAAATCCTTAGAGATTTGTCAATATTACACATTACAATTGAGTTAAAGGTAGTTTTGTAGATTCCAAAGAATTCCATACCTAAGAAACATGGTTGGAAGAGAGCTTCTGGGTACCTGAGCCTCTTGATGCCAATGGTAATAACCTGGCCATCAGGGAGCTCATAACTCTTAATCAGAGAAGAGCTAGATAGCATTGTCCATTTCCTGCTTTGTATGATTGGAAAGCCAATGTAGTAAGAACATAGTCTTGCAGTAAGGCCAAAGAATATTAAATGGGCAGAACAAGTTCTACAACAACATTCATAAAATATCAAAGGACCTAGAGAAAAGTCTCTAACTTATTGGGTAAGACCCCCTGTGTGGGATTTATGAGAATATCTGGACATTTTTCATTCTCTCTTCATATGGCTACTACTTATGTTCTGGCCCTCAGCATCTTTCACTTAGATATTATTACAGATTCTTAATTGTCCACTCTACCCTAAATTTATCCTTACTCCAATTCATTCTATATACAGTTGACAAAAACAGATGTAACCATCCAATTTCAAGTCATTCAACTCTGGGGGCTACCTATTTGCTATATGATAAAATTGAAATTCATCCATTGGCTTTACAATCCTACACAATTTGACCCCAACCTATCTTCTTAGCCTTGGGTGAATATTAATCCCAATTCAGCTCTCTACAATCCATGCAAACTAATCTTCTTTCTGTCTTTCATACATTATACTCCATCTCTCATCTCCATACTTGGCATTATTTCACTTGCCTAAAATCCATTCTGTCTTCATCTCTGCCTCATACAGTCTCTCTTTTGCTTTAAGACACAGCTCCAGAAAGTCTTTTTCTGATCCCACTTTGTAGTCCTCTCGCTGCAAAACTTCCTTGTATTTGACTACTTTGTATATGTTTGTATTTGTTCATTTTATATTAATACTGTGTACATTCTTTTCTTTATTTTTAAAGTTTTTATTTTCAAAATACATGAATAGGTAGATTTCAACATTCACCTTTGCAAAACCTTGAGTTCCAAATTTTTCTCCCTCCCTGTCCTCCATCCCTTTCTTTAGACAGCAAGTAATACAATATATATTAAACATGTGCAATTCTTCTATACATATTTCTACAATTATCATGCGGTACAAGAAAAATCAGATCCAAAAGGAAAAAATGAGAAAAAAAAACAAAAAGCAAGCAAATAACAACCAAAAAAGTGAAAATATTATGTTGTTATCCACACTCAATTCCCACAATCCTCTCTGAGTGCAGATGGCTCTCTTCATCACAAGACCAATGGAACTGGCCTGAATCACTTCCTTGTTGAAAAAAGCCACATCCAGCAAAATTGATAATTGTATAATCTTCTTGTTGCTGTGTAAAATGATCTCTTGGTTCTGTTCACTTCACTTAGCATCAGTATATGTCTCTCCAGGCCTTTCTGAAATCATCCTACTGATTGCTTCTTATAGAACAAGAATATTCCATTACATTCGTATATCATAAATTATTCAACTATTCCCTAACTGATGGGCAACCATTCATTTTCCAATTCTTTTGCCACTATAAAAAGAGCTGCTACCAACATTTTTGCACATGTGGTCCTTTTCCCTCTCTTTTATGATCTCTTTGGGATATGAATCCAATAGACACTACTAAATCAAAAGGTATGCACAGTTTAATAGCCCTTTGTGCATAATTCCAAATTGCTCTCCAGACTGGTTGGATCAATTCACAACTCTACCAACAACGTATCAGTGTCCCAGTTTTCCCACATCCCCTCCAACATTCATCATTATCTTTTCCTCTTACCTTAGCTAAGCTGAGAGGTGCGTGGTGGTATCTCATGCTGTGTACATTCTTATATGTATTTGTCTTGCATCTTGTAAAAATGATTATTTCCTTCTTTGCATTTGTTACCCCCAGTGATTAACATAGTACCTGAAATATAGTAGAGGCTTAATAAATTTAAAGGACACCAAAAGTTTTAGGAAACTTTAAAGTTTTGATAGATGAGAACTACATTAAAACTTTTGGGATATCCAATATATGTCATTTTGATTGATTAATTGAATATACAAATAGGAAGAGATGGCATAGATGTAGTATAATCCATGCTAGTGGAGAGAGTACCCACATTAATGAAATCACGAGTACACTAAAGTATCATGGATATAATTATTGCACCCATGCAAATATATGCAAAATACTCTGAATTTCAAAACAAAATGGGAAACATTGTTTCAAGGATTTTCCACCTTTGATAGCATCCTTAGGGGAAAAAAAGCCACTGAGGTTACTAAAACTTAAAAACATGCAGGCCACATTCTTGTGACCTGACTGCAATCATCTTGATTTAGTAATAGAACAGAAATATACCCAATGATCTAGAGACCAAGTGAGCCCTTCTATAATACTCTGCTGATATAGCTGGGCATTGTATTAAAACTGAGTTCAGCTGCTGTTTTCTTTTTATTATTATTATGACTAAAGTGTTTTGTCTCCCCATAGACAATCATCCACAGAATTTCATTTGTGAAAAATAAAGTCTTCTACTTAAAATACCTCAAAAGAGTACCCAAATCCCTTCAAACCACACATATACAAACTTTGAACCTAAAAGTTTGCTGGAATCATTTTATTCAAGATTTATTAAAAAACGCTTTGTTCCCCAGCTAATAAAAAATGTATGTCAAGTCTACATGCTCAAACTGAGAACAGTAGTTGGAATTAAACACCAAATCTCTAGAATAATTGTTCCAAAACTTTGGGAATGTAGTCATGTTAAATTAAGTCTGCTGGCACCTTTTAAAGCCTAAAGAAATCAACCCAATCTTTGTTTAATGCATTATACCTTTCTAGAGTTGATAGAGATCTCAAAATGTAAGCATTTAAAAACTACCATGTCTTTGAATGTTAGTGAACATCACTATTCATTACCTGAAACACTTCTTTGTCATTATTTCTCAATTTAGTCATGAAAGGATGGAACAAAATATATTCCTATGACTAAAATTCCTGAATTTTTATCGGCAAAAAGCAATCACAAGGTTATTTCTAAGTGTCTAGTCACAGAACATTTTTCAAGATGTTACTCAACAAATATAGAGTTGTTTATTTCTTGGTTTTTCAAAATTAGTCTTAGTTAAAGCTTTCTGACTCTGGTTTTTACAACCTAAATCAAAAATGTGGTATAGTAGAAATACCGAGATGCATTGAATTTTCACTCTGCTACTTATAATTGTATGATTCCAGGCAAGTAATCTTCCATCTATAGAATGAGGATCAAAAAATATCTGCTTCATCTACCTCACAACATTTATATAAGTTTCTGGCCCTATGTTTGGTATGTGAATTGCAATTCTAATCAATATGAGTTCTGTATCCAGGAATGCAAATTTCAACCAATATGTATCTTTCCATCCTGGGTGATGTTTTCCATCCATGTTTTCCCATAATTTCTCTACAATTTACCCAATGCACCAGAAGTTTTCATTCGATTCATTTCATATTTTGTTGATAGTTCTACAGTACTAAGATTGTCAATATCTTTCCTCTTATTCCCACTTTAAGACTGGTCCACATTCTTTTCCTATCACACACATCCTAAATGAAATGTGTACTTTGTAGTGGAAAAAAAAGCATTTGATCTGGAGTCCAAAAGAATCTGACAGGCAGCTGTGCTACTTTTTACTTTAGGACCTATAGGCAAGTCAATCTCATTGAACCTCAATCTACTCATCAGTAAAATGAGAAGAGGGTTCTGTTATGCATGAATCAAAAGAGAAAGGTCCTATATACACAAAAATAGTTATAACAGCAGCTTTTATAATAGTTAAGAACTTAGTTTAATTTAATGTCTTTCCCTTTTTATTTTTTCTCCCTCATCTTTGGGTAAGAGAGAGAGCAGGAGAGATATATTAAAAAATTAAAGTGCAAAAATAAAAGATAATTTTTTTTAATTTGATGACTGATCTCCAAGGTTATTTCCAATTTTAAAATCCTATAGTATTTTGTGCCACCTTTCATGGGCAAGTTATTATCACCAATATGCAATAACATACTTACACCCTCCATTTATCTTTCCATTACTCTTTGGTTTGCATGCCTCCTGAGATCATTATAATCACTGACTATGATATCATGGCTATATCCCATCACTAGGTAAAAAAAATGTCCAAAAAAAAAAACTCTATTCCAATTAGAAGCAGGTTGAGATCACTGAAATTATAATACAATTTCATAAATGCAATCCAGTTCCATTTTCCTATTTAAATCTAGGTCCAGTTCATTCTTCTTCTGTAGATCCTGCCCAAGACAGAGGTATTAGTGGATTAACTCACTGGTTTGACTATCCAAATACATCACGATCTTGACAATGTCCAAGTCTTATCTGCTTGGCTTTTTCTGCATAGATTTCAAGCTTCATTTCACATGAGTGTATATGAGTTTCATTGAAGAGGTCTTTCTGTCTTTTGAAGATGAATGCAATAAGTTCAATATCAAATTATAATGAATATCTGGAGGATGTCACAACTTGTAGCAGATACTGTTAAACTGTTTTGTGTCCTGAACCCCTGTTGCAGCCTGGTGAAGCTTAGGCATCCCTTCTCAGAATAAAGTTTTAAGATGGATAAGATGCATAGGATGACAAAGTAAACAAATTTTATTAAAACATAGTTATAAAATTTTTTAAATAAAAAGTTGACAGACCCCAGGTTAAGGAAGCACTATTCAAGTTTAGAAATTTTACAAGACATCTTTAATGAGAATGGGTAACATCACTGGACAGCGCTCATTTCCCTGTTTCATTTTGTTTTGTTTGCTTTAATGGAGACCCATTGAACAAAGTTATCTCAGTGGTAGCATCTCTCTTGTAATCTTTTATGATCTTAACCTTTGAGGAGATTGCCAAAGGCTGTACTTTGGCTCACTGAGTCAATTTTTTTAATCAACAAACAAGCACAGCAGGATCTTGTATTCTTGATACCTCTAAGTCAGCTATGTGAGTATGAAGACGTGATTTGCAAAATAAAATCTTTTTAAGAAGCCCTGCCCACTTCATTTTCATGTTTTTCATCAAGAATTCCTTTTATTCATGCTGACACCATTGCTGTAATGAGTTTATAGAGATGAGAAAGCTGGTGTCCAATTCCGTAGTTGTTGATATCTTCTTAGGCACCTTCTGAGAGGAGGAAGAAGAAAAGAAAAGTGATATGTTTGTGTTTTTTTTCTCATTTGGGGGAAATCTTTGAAATATCTCAAATATCAATCACTAAATCCCTTTAAAATTGTGATACCTAACATTGATTTATCATATATGGATAGTATAGCATGAAAGGGCATTGATGGGACAAAATCTTTAACATTGAATGGAATCTCTACGTTACTAAGATCACAAATCCATCAAAATATCAAATTTTTGGTCATTACTAGCTGCTCTGACTTTCATCTTATTAAGTGCCATTTCTACTTCACACATAGAAAAATTGGGAACTAAGATGGTAGAATCCAATTATGTTTCCAATGTTCAGCAATTACAAGAATGTTATAAAAATGCTACTATATCTGTTCCATTTCTTGTTTACTTTTTGCCCCATTTTTTTCTGTAAATATCTAGATCATTCAACTGTTTCCTGCTATGCTTTTTCTAAGTTCATTTTCCCTTCAACTATTTTAACTGCTGTATTCAGTAATATTGCTCATAATATTCCTTCATCCTCTCCCATAATGCTTTGCAATGAATTTATATTTTAAACAAATGATCAGCATGACTACTACACCTTTCCATGTAACAAGGAGAGCAAGAAATTGTTTGGCAACTTAGGAACTAACTATATTCATCTGACCTCATTATGTTTTGTTGTTATTGTTCACTCATTTTTTTAGTTGTTAGCAACTGTCTATGAGGTCATTTGGGGTTTTCTTGGCAAAGATACTGGAAAAGTTTGCCATTTCCTTTTCTAGCTCATTTTACAAATCAGGGAAGTGAGACAAGCAGAGACCCTGTGTCCTGGGTTACACAGCTAGTAAGCATCTGTGGTCAGATTTGAACTCAGGAAGATATGCACTCTATCCACTGCACCTCCTAACTGTTCCTTTTTCATTATAATGAGTGTTTTATATTTGTTAGTCTTTAAAATCATGATAATTGGAGTCAATGCCTTTGCTCTTATTATTTCATATTGGATCTACTGAGCAGAGTTTTGCACACAAAGCCAGGGAGATGAGTGAAATTCTCCATTTGTTACAAAGGATTGAATATCAAAGATAGAGGAACCCATAATAGTTTGTGCAATACATTCCCTCTTCTCTAGCCCTTTTTTCTTCTTGGCTACTGGGTTCATTAAAGTATAATATATGCAAATATCTTATCTAGGGGGAATTCAAGTTTTATTATAAATCACACCCCTCAGGTTTTTCTCTCTCCTGCTTATTTTGTGTTTTCTCATAGAAAGAGAAGTCTATTGGTTAACTGCAACAGCTGGCTTTCCCACGAAGCACAGCACTGAATGCCCTGTTGGGTTTATTCCAGAGTAGCTATACCTTCCCAATCTCTAGCCCTTCTTAAATAATCATAACCAATGCAATCAGGCTAAAATAGTTTTATGTATCAAGGATGATGAACAAGAACATAGAAGGGGAAGGGAACAGAACTTTAAATGAGGAGAACTCAGCAAAGCAGATAAATAGCCATTGGTAATTTTCTGACTTCAAAGGGACAGAAAGTTTCCTCTTACTTAGATATATTCCTCTCCATAGAATCACAGTAGAAGAGGGAACATCTCTGGAGGTAGAAGATGAGAGATGGGACTATAATCATCATCTCTCAATCTTTCCAGATACAAACACTGAGAAAGACACAAATAAAGGATGCTCTTCCCTCCTCATATATTTCTCTCCCTCAAGATTGGAACTTTTTAACCTGGGGTTCACAGATTCTGGATCCTATGAACTTAATGGAAAAAATTGCATCTTTCTTTTCAGTAACTAAAATTTAGCATTTCTTAAATTAACTTGTGTTAAAAAATTATTCTAAGAAGGGGTTCATAGACTTTAGGAGACTGCCAAAAAGATACATAACACACACCAAAAAAAGAAACATTTTCCAAAATCCTGCTCATAATGAAGTTCCAGCAACTTCTCTGCTTGGTTTCAACTTCATGAGAATCATACTTCTTAAAACCTCAGCTTCATAGAGATTGCTTCCATTGTGGTACCCAATGCCTCATGAGCATACTCTGTTGCCTCTTCCCTCTAATTTGAGGGCAGAGTAAAAAACTTGTCCCAAAGTTCCTGTTATATATGGCTCAGAATTTCCAATCAACTCTTTATTTCCCTTCAGCTTCTCTTCCTTAGTTTTCATTCCATGAATACCATGCTCCTGGTCCAGGTACCTTCCTTTCCAGGATTTTTTTGGATGCTGTTTTCCTACCTATTAGATTAGAAATTCCTAGAGGGAAAAGATCATCTTTCCTTTTCTTGTTTACATCCCCAAAACTTAGTACAGAGTTTAGAGCATAGTTGTTCAGCCTTTTCAATCATGTCCAACTCTTTATGATCCCATTTGAAGATTTCTTAACAAAGATGTTTAAGTAATTTATCATTTCCTTCTTCAGCACATTTTACCGATGAGGAAGTTGAGGTAAACAGGATTAAGTGACTTGTTCAGAGTCACACAGCTAGTAAATGTCTGAGAACAGATTTTTAACTTAGGAAGATAAATCTTTCTAATTCCAGACCTACTACCCAATCCACTGTACCACCTAGCTGCTCCAGGTAAAATCATTTATTGATTGAGTTCTATCTCCTGTTTTCTTCTTGCCAGAACTCTGTATGAGCCAATATCAATCACTTACAGAAAGAGAGATCAGACAAAGAAACAAAGAGAAAGAGAGAAAGACAGAGAGAGACAGGGAGAGACAGACAGAGAGAGAGGGAGACCAAAAGACAGACAGAGAGAGAGAGAGAGAGAGAGAGTTTATTTCCAAACCATCTAGTACTATTAATTCTATGATTCTAATATTTGCTAATCAGGAATATATACCCATTTCCCATTTTTCAGAATAAAGTAATATGTAAATAACATTTTCTCACCTTTATCATTTCTCTTTATTTAGAAGGTTTTATTCCATTTTTGTTTAACCAGCCTGGGACCTAACTGAACTCTAACTGAAGCTTTCAAAATCCACCCACATCATTAGCTAGTCATTTCCTAACTATTACAATGCAGCCAACTTCATTTCCTGATGATGTGGTTCTGTGTTCACTATATCCAGCACCAAGAAAAAATACAATATGTAAAACATAAGGAATCTGAGTTATGTATAGGCCTTGGGTGTTATCACCAAAACCATGTTTTACCACTCATTCTCCCTGAATCCATATCTAATTTGACATTGGAATCACCAAATGTCAAGATAACACTTGGATGATGTTGTTAAAACCTTCCCAGAATTGTTCTGCTCTTTTATCTTACTCAAGAGATGATACTCACACTCTAATAATCTCTATGTTTTATTTGTTTGTTCATGCTCAACATGAACATTGCAAGGTGAGAAGACCACATTTTCCATTATATGATGTTTCTTGTTGCCTTGAGGTGCTAATGTCTTCAACCCCTTCATTCACTGATCTAAAGAGAGGCTCTAAGCAGGCCCTTGCCTGCTTAATCAAGATATAATTTTCTTATGTCATATTGTTTCATTAATGTAGCTGTAATGCCATATGGATAGTCATAAACTCAGGTTCATATTGTGGGGAATTTCAATGGTAACTGATATTGAGAATAACTGAAAACAGTTTTGACCTAATTAGTTGTTAAAATAGTTGTTTCTCCATACTGATGGACCCAGACAAGAAGCAGCACTAAAACAGTTTTCATCAGGACAAATATAAATAGTAAATCAATGAAAACAATATCAACACATATTCTTGAATAAGTTCAGGGACCTTTCATCCCCTTCATCCCTACACTTCATAAATAACTTGGGATATAAGGTCCTGAAGAAGACATATACTCTAGGAGAATAAATTTTGAAACAATCATTCTGCTGCCACAGGTGAAGGTGGGAAACTTCAATGAGGATATGCTTAATGCTACTTCATGAAAATGGCCAGAATAGGCTGCCAATTTATTGTTATTGATTAAAAATCTTAAATTGTGTAGCTTAATGTATAAATTAATGTTTCAAGATGATCTAAAAATGATGGGATTTTTAGAATTTGCAGAATTAGAAAAAGGGATGTACATGCCTGAAGGTCCTTCTATGTTTTTATTTGTTTCATGAATCACTGTGTTCAAATAATTCATCCTTTGTTAGCTAAACTTCTGGTGATAAGTTTTCCTTTGCTTATATAGGTTAATCTTTAGACAGCAGATATATATTCAAAGTCTTTTAATTCACCTTTCAAGACTCAGGATTTTTTATTCATAAAATGGAGATATTACCACCCAAAAGCTACTATGAAAATGGAATGAAATAATGAAAATAAAGCTCTTTGTCTCTAAAAAGTATTACATAAATATGACTTGTGATCATTAGCTTTTTAAACCCATATCTATAAAAGCAAAGTACCATGGAGAGGAAGAGAAGATCTCCAAAGTTTCTCTGGATCACATGTCTGTGTTCAGTATGTGAATCCAGAGAAATTCCATTTTGAGAAATTCTGTTTTGTTCACACATATATGTCCATTCTTTCCCATTGGAACCTGCAATGCTGGGAAAGCTAGATAAAGCAGTGGATAGAGCACCAACCCTGGAGTTGGGAGGATCAGAGTTCAAAAAGGGACTCAGATACTTAATACTTACTAGTTGTGTGACCTTGGGCAAGTCACTTAATTCTAATTGCCTCACCAAAAACAAGAAAAAAAATTTAAAAAAGAACTTGCAAAGTAAGTAACTCAAATTAGGATATATTCTGAGATCCTAACGAGCAACATATTCTGAGAAACAATCTAGCCTCTCCACAACTTGTGAAGCAGTAACCCCTAAATCTGAAACTAGGTAAAAGTTACTGCACCAGGTCAGCCTTAAGTTTTACCTTGACCAATAAGCAGTTTCTCCATCTCCTAATTTGTTCTTCACCCTTTGAAATCTATATAAACTTTGTGTTCCGGACATTCAGGGATAATTGCTTCTTTGAGTGAGATTCACCTGCTGGTGAATGCAATAAACCTTCATTGGTCCAAATTATACCTCTTGGTTAGTCGGTTGTTCTCCATCCCTAACCTCAACAAATTCAAAAGGAGAGCTAAGGATACAAAACAGCTCAGAACTATCACCTTCTTCCTCCATCTCAATTTACATATGAAGAAATTCAACCTTTGATAGATGGAATGACTAGCCTAAGATTACCAAGTTACTATCCAGTATAGTAAAAACTAATATAGACAGAATCTAGGGAAGAGGGTATGTAAGCTAGGCTTGAAAGATGGGTAGGATTTTGATTACCTGACACAAGAGAAGGTGGCTGTCAATTTCAGTCCATTTACAAAAGAAAAAGTATTCTATAATATCTCACCCAGTGAATGAAAACTTTGTTTCTGTATATTCTGTCAAGAATCCAACACCCAAAGCAACCATTAGGCAAAGAAAATTTTCTGATACTCTGAAATCAGAAATATTGCTATGGCAGAGCATAACCTTTGAAGAAAAGAGATGACAAAGAGTCTCACGAGGTATTGTTTCAATAACCTGAGCATGAAAGGTGTATGCACTCTGTACCCTCACATGCTACCTCTGGACAACTGTACTGTGCAATAAAAGAAACTTTCGCACTTGGTTATTGATTGCACAGATTCCAAAAACAGGACTCTGACACCTCATAGCTATGTGGCCAGGGGGCAAGTCACTTTCCCATTTTGAGCCTCAATTTGCCCATCTGTAAAATATATTTCTAGTTCCTGGGGTTGTTTATGATCAACATGTTTTACAAATCATATAACTAATAAAATTGTGTGGTTTACAACATTTGATATGTATACTTATATGTGTAAGTATACATATTTATTTCTGTAAACAAACCTAAATGAGACAATAACCAAAGGGTCTCAGACCTTATGGTGAGTTAGTGGGGTATCTATCCCAAGCATGTAAAGACTTACCCTTGGGGAATGGGGAACATCAACAGACTAGGAGAAAATCAAGGAACATTTCCTTCAGTAATTTTATCAAAAAAAATTTTTGTCTCCTTTGAAAGATCAAAAGCATTGCTACTGAAACATGTGTAAGCAGAGAATGTCTAGTACTTTCCAGGGAAGACAAAGAGTTTCATTTAAATGAGCTATTAGGTGACTATTTGCCTCATCTTTGGTTAGAAGAGAACTAGTACAAATATATTTCTCTTTCTTCATCTAGCTTCCTCTTACCATCACTGACTCCCTCCCCTCTTAAAGCTAACTCTATTCTATTTAAGGGCCACTTTCTCTTTATTTATGCTTCTTAGAATTTCTAGTCTCCTTTTAGACCCAGAACAATATCACTTCTATATGATATATTTGTTTATTCCATCTTCTGCTTATTCCTTCCTCCCCAAATTATTTGTATCTATTTTATGCATGTTTATATATGTATATGTTGTCTCACTGACAGAATGTGATCTTCCTGAAGATAATTATTCCATTTCTGCCTTTGCATACCAAATGCCTAGCATGTTTGGCAGATAGTAAGCACTTAGAGATGCTTTTCTTAAAAAATCCTTTCAAGGTAAAGATAAGCTAGAATACATGACAAGAACTGAATCTGGTATAAGATGAGAGCCTCTTCCCTCTCTGTACCTTCTATCTTGGTGATCTTATTGCCTTTAATAGAAAGAGGGAAAAGAAGAAAAGTTTAATAAAATCAAAGGGCACTTAGCCATTGGTGGACTAGAGGATCAGTCATATCCCTAACAGCCTGTAACCTTCCTAAAGAATTAGAGATAAAGGCAAGTGCTCTAAGAAATGTGAGCTCTGGCAAGTCAAGTGAAAACCAGCTATGGAAGAAGAATACAACTCTTGAGAAAGAATACCTTCTCATCTCTTGGAGACTATCTCTCTCTCTTTGACTTCCCGCTTTCTTATTGACCATGGAGTTTGGCACTGAATGTCTTGCACTACAAGGGATTAGTTCTAGGAATAGTAGGGAGGCAAATGTCATTGTATCACAAGGTACATAAGATGTAAAAATAGAAATATGGAAGAGTACCATGTTATGAAGGTATTTTAAAGAGACAAACAAAGGATTTTTATTTGATCTTCTAGGTAATAGAAAGCCATGAGTCACACAAATCATGAGTCACACATTCTATGTATGACTACTAATATTCTCCCTCTTTCTTTCCCTCCTTTCTTCCTTTCCTCCTTCCTTCCTCTCCTCTTCTTTTCTCTTCTCTCCTCTCCTCTCCTCTTCTCTCTCTTTCTCTTTCTTTATCTCTTTTCTCTCTGTCTCTGCTCTCACTTTTCTCTCTTCTCTGTGTCTCTTTCCCTGTCTCTTTCTCTGTTTACCTATCTCTCTGTGTCTGTCTCTCTGTCCTTTCATCTCTCTCTTTTCTTTCTCTCCTCTCTGTCTCTACTCTCTCTCTTTTTCTCTCCTCTCTGTCTCTCTGTCTCTGTCTATATATTGGTGTGCATACATATGTATTATATATGTAAATATACAATGCATATATATACATATATATATGTGTATGTATATATACATACAGCTATATTAGTGTAGTCTATATTTTCCCATTCTTCCCACTGATATTCTATGTAGTTGTGCCAGAATGCACCTCAAGTTTATCTGGTAAACTTACATGATTCCTGTCCAGAGATATCTCAGTAAATGCCTTTGCTTTGAATTAATTATATCTTCTGTTTGACTTTTAAAAGTATATACATGAAAGGGAAGATCGGTGACATGGTGAATGGAGCATCAGCCCTGAAATCAGGAGAACCTGAGTTAAAATCCAATCCACTTACTAGCTATATGACTCTGAGTAAGTCATTTACCCTAATTGCCTCCCCCTCCCAAAAAAAGTATGCACCAAAAAAGCTTATAGGAATTAGATTTGTTCTGAATAAATTCTGAGAGGTGAACTAGGATTAGTTAAAAAATAAAAGTTGCAGGAAGTCTGATTTGGAAATCACATGAAGAACTTTTTGATAATTAGAAAGTTCAAAAATGGAATAGGTGTCTTCTTAGATCATTATACACTGAATTCCTTCCACTATTACACTATATCTAGTTTAGGAATCTACTTTTAAAAGAGTCAGAAGAAAATGGAGATGATCCAAAGGAAAGGAACAAGTAACATAAAAGTCGAAAGGAGTTAAAGTTTGCTCCCCTGGAAAAAGATAAAGTTAAGGGATAATTCATTCTTTCAACTTAACCAAAAGTTCTCCTCGCTTCCTAACTCCCTTATTGCTATTCAAGGTATCACCATCCTCCTAGTCCTCCAAGATTACAGCCAACGTGTCAGCTACAACTCCTCTCTCTCTCTCATCTCCATCTCCAATCAGTTGTAAAGTCTTGTCTTTCCTACATTTGAAAGGAAATGTCCCTTTCTCTTCCAACTTAAGCACCACTATGGTGAAGATCCTTATTCTCTCATACCTGGGTTAGAACAATAACCTTCTGATTGGTCTTCCTGCCTCAATTTTCTCTTAATCCAGTCCATTCCCCACTCAACTATCAAAGTGATCTTCCTAAAGTTCAGGTCTGACCATATTCCCCTGATCTATTTAATAAACTCCATGGCTTTCTATTACCTAGAAGATCAAATAAAAGATCCTTTGTTTGTCTCTTTAAAATACCTTCATAACATGGTACTCTTCCATATTTCTATTTTTACATCTTATGTACCTTGTGATACAATGACATTTGCCTCCTTTCTATTCCTAGAACTAAATTCTCCAT
Source organism: Sarcophilus harrisii (assembly GCF_902635505.1). Lineage (NCBI taxonomy): Eukaryota > Metazoa > Chordata > Mammalia > Dasyuromorphia > Dasyuridae > Sarcophilus > Sarcophilus harrisii. The sequence continues at coordinate 101,322,385 of NC_045426.1, forward strand.
CTGACTGTTTAGAATTCCCTTCACCCTCATCTCTACTTCCTGGTTTCCTTAGATTCCTTCAAATCTCAGCTAAAATCCCAGCTTTTTTAAGAATAGTTTCCCTAACCCCCCTTAATTCTGATGTGCTTCCTCTGTTGATTATCTCCACTTTACTCTGTATATATCTTGTTTGTATATCATTGTTTTCATCTCGTCTTGTCCACTAAGTTAAGGGCTCCTTAAGAGCAGGGACTTTTACCTTTCTTTGTATCTCCAGCACTTAATATAGTGGCTGACACTTAATAAGTACTTAATAAATGCCTGCCTGTTGATTGACTTTGTGAACATGGGCAAATCACTTAATCTCTCTGAACTTTGGTTGCCCAAGATATAAAATGAGAATAAATAACACATAATTCCTCCTATATAGGGTTGTTTTAAGGATCAAATGAGATACTATATGGAAATCATTTTATAAACTTCAAAGAACTATATAAATATCAGCTACTCATTACAAATCAAATCCAACTTCAGGTCCTTCATTTTATGCATCAGGAAATTAAGGCCATAAGAAGATAAATGACTTGCCCAAAAATCATACAAATAGCAAGTAGCAGAATCAGAATTTAAGGGTCTTTTTATTTGACTCCAAACCCATTATATTATACTTTCTTCCATCCTCATACAACTTTTTGGAAGGATTTTTCAGGATGTTTATTAGCTAGAGAAAGAGATTACAAAATCCAAATGTGATTATAATTCATTAATATCTTTAAAGCATTGGGGAGATATGAAATATTAAATAAAAAGAACTAAGCATCACTTATTAAGCAATAAAGAAATAGATCTTCAAATATCCTAGAAACAAAAGCATTGTCTAAAATACAGTGAAACTTGACCTTAAGAAACAAGTGTTTCTTGGGATTTGTCTGAAGGAAACCCTGAGCATTTGAGTCAGGAAACCTCTCATCAGGCAAAGTTCACAGAAGCCTCCAAAAGTAATGGCACTCTCCAATCACTTGTTGAAAAATTTATAAATCTTTGAGATTTGGGATTTACATTTAGAACTGAAAGAGACCTTAGAAGCCAATTGATCCAACCCTGCTATTTTACAGAGAATGAAAATGATCCCCAAGTGAAGTGACTAGCCTAAGGTCACACAGACATTAAGAGATACTTCCAGATTGAACCAAAATGCTCCAACTCCACAGAACAGACAGTGTTCTTTACACTGTTTTGGGAAGCTTTTTAACTACTTTGGACACACAAAAGCCCCCCAAACATCATCTCTTACACTGGCTGACACTAATCACTGAGAATAAAAATTCTATGAAATTATTATTTGGCTAAATATTGTTTGGATTCTGGGTGCTGCTCATGGAAGAGCTCAAGTCCCCTGATAGAGTAACAAATAAGATTATAGGTTTGTTTTTTGTTTTTTTAACCATGTTTGCAAGTGTTTGTTTTGTATTCGGATGGGAATCTTAAACTGAAATAAAGAATATCTTTATAAAAAGATGCATTCTTGGGTGACTTCCATATTGAGGGAGTCTTGAGGGACCTTCGATGACAAGATTTTAAGACCCACTGGTCAAGCTACATGTATTATAAGGGTATGACTTTTTTAATTGCTAACCTCCTATGGGAATATCCTCAAGTGAGGCATTCTGGGGTAGTGAAATTGGGAATTCTAGCTATGCCATGAACTGAGTGAGTAACTTTGGACAAGTCACCATTCTGGACCCCAATTTTTGTCATCCATAAAATGAGATTAGACTAGGAAATCTATAAAATCTTATCTAGACCTCTGAATCTCCTATATTTTTAGGAAGGACATATATAGCAATGCATCTCTATTATCAGACCCCTACAATTTTGTCCCATAAGGAATCCCAGAGTGGAGATTCCCTCAACTGATGTAGATCACAACTTGCCTATGATATAATCTTCATAAACAAATCTTCTACCTTATGAAATGACTAAAGACTAGACTGGGTTTTTCTTAAAGTGTCCTTTTAAGGGGCAGCCAACCTCTTTCTACCTGTAGTTTTTGCTACCTTTATGGTTCTATCAGTTCCTTTTATTGCTTTCCAGGGTTGGTCTATAGTCTTTGTTAGAGGAAACACAGTAAAACCTTATTACAAAGAGCTTCCGTGCATCACAGATTTGATTAGAGTGTGCATGGATAATCAAACTAAGTCCCTGGTGTGTAGGCTCATTATCTATAATGCTCTGCTGGCACTGTAGCTGAGAAAACCAATAGGAAAGGCATGGTCTCTTGTAATTCAGATTTAATTTTACCTTGTTTGGAGAAGGTAACAATATTTTGATGTAATACTATCCAAAATAAAGGTTAAGGTGTCACATGATTTGTCCTAAATATTTTCAGAATTTAAGTAGACACTTTTTCTTCTTCCTAGCCATCCATTGTCCCTGAGCAACACACACACACACACACACACACACACACACACACACACAATTTTGTCCACCAGAGGGCTCTTATCATTTTGCATCAGTGAAAGAAATCTAAAAATCAAAGCCAGTTCATAGAATTTAGAGCTAGAAGGGACCTACTTTGTAGGGTCATCTAGTCCAGCCCTTTTATTTTATAAAAGAGGAAACTGAGATCCAAGAAGATTATATGACTTACCAAGATCATATGGCAATTTTCAGTTTAAATTCAAATTTGTCTACCTCTTTTATAAGTAGGAGTTAAACCTGAAGACCTCTGAGATTACCTCCCAGTTCAAAATTTATGAATAACCTAGATAAATTCCCAGTCCATTGCTCATTTCACTACCCTACATGAGTCTCTAGGTAGGGTAAACATTAAGACCTTTTAGGCTGCATTGCTTTGTCCTTTAAAAATTATCTGTTAAGAGAGTCTAATTAAGTCCTTCAAGACAAATTCTGCCCTCAAATCAAGAAATTCTTTATCTCATGAAGACAGAAAACAGACTCTGAGGAATAGTGATAGGATCTGAAGTTGCTAACAACTCCAGATGATCAAGAAAAAAATTAGACTGTGAAACTCTAGTGATTCATTTGGCATTGGGGAATTTATAGCAATATTTTTATTACAGATAAAAACACTGAATTGCAGCTACAGTTTTGGAGTAAATTTCATAAGCCTAAAGGTGACATGTAGGAGAAAAGAAGAATAAAGGAATTTCGTGAATGAATTCTCTACTTTACTTCCCAGATTTAAGTGTAGAGCACTTGTTATTAGACATCATGGACAAGTCTCATTCCTACATCTGTTTATTGGAGGTATTGGTATATTTGGATACCATTTTATAAGCCCCATGGCTAGCCTGAAACATTAGTGAACAGATGGGCAGCTGGCAGTGATTGCAAAATGAAGCGGACACGCGTTTTGCAAAATGGGACTCTGCTTCTTCTGATTGGAGGAATTTCCTTGGGTTTGTAACCATTCCCCTGAGGTGGGAAAGATGCTGCTTAGCCAATTTCGTGTCACCCTCTTTTGTAAGTGGGTGTAAGGGGGTAAGAAAATCTTGAGATACATCCTATTCTATATTTCTTCCTATGAGATCTTATAAACAAGGTCTACAAACAATCTGATCTACAAACAATCTGACAAAGGCTATGTCTACTGATACCAATACAATTGTTTGAAAAAATAAAAATAAAAATGCTGTCAAACACTCAGGTCTACCTCATGCCAAATGACCACTTCAATTTATTCTCACTGACTTAACTATTTGTTTGACTGATGGAATCATTTCTCTTGAACTCCTTTAGACAGACATGAACAATAAAATCATTTCTGAAAGTCCTTTTTTAAAAATTTCATCACATAAAATGTTCACTTGGGTGAATGTCCTTCATAGTTCCAAATCCTTCTTGTGAAATTCTCCCTGTTAAGACTTCTCAATAGTTGAGTTTATTCAAACTTTGTGTGTTAAGAGAATTTATACAACTTTCTACTGAAAAGAAAAAGGTGATTAGAATCATACCTATTTAACAGATGGAGTGGATGGGATGAATTAACAGAATTGAACTCAAGAATTCTAGTCCTAGCTAAACCTGTGTTAGTAAACTCTTCTACCACATCCTAAGTGCGCATCTGGACAGTAAACAGTTGATGAAAGTGATGGTTTATGAAAATTTCTGAATCATTGCTTAAGACATAAGAATAGTAGATTATTGGCCAGGAACATAGTGCACCTAATAGGAACTGTTAAGAATGTCTTTGCCTGGAGTCTTACAAAAACTAATTAAAATGTTTTTAAACTGAAAAGAGAGATGAGGGAAAAAAATATGGTCCATAATCTCAACTAGACCCTCATTGCCAGAAAAGCAATCTTTTCATTCCTCCCTAACTGATTCTCTATTCCATGCTCCTTGAGGACTGTTCTAAATGTACTCTTCTTCCTCAAGCCTCCTCCAGCACCTCCTCCTCTGACCCTTTCAGCTGAAGTCCTTGACTCATATATATGCATAGGAAAATGAAGTCATTCATGAAGAGCCCCTTTCTCATTTCCTCATCTCACAACCTCTCATTCTTGTCTTACAATCCCTTTAACATTATCCCCCAATACTTCCTACATAAACTACGGTTTCCTACTTTTCACTGAATCTCCCATCCTCAGGGGTGTCAAACTGAAGTAAAAATGAATCACTATGAGCTGCATAATGACTTTAAAAAGTTAATATTATCTATGTTTTATTTTATTTTTAGTTATTTTGTTAATCATTTTCCAATTACATCTGATTCAGGTGACATGTCTGAATTTAACACCTCCACTCCACATATACTCTTGATATCAGTCCTTCCCATATTTTCCAGCTGATTTTTCCCCCTGTTAATCTATCATCTCTGTCTCTTAACTTTATTTTCTCCCATCTTGTGGTTCTTTACTTGCTATCAACAAATATATTTTGCTCTCCATCATTCTTAGAAAACTTTCCCTACATCCTCTCATACCAGCTATCATCTTTTATCTCTCCTCATTTCTCAGACAAACTCCTTGAAAAAGTCATCTATACTCAATATCTCTTATTCACTTCCTCTCATTTGGCTTCCGATCTCATCACTCAACTGAAAATTATCTCTTCCTAATTACCAATGTTCTCTTTTCAACATTCATCTTTGAAGCATTTGGTACTATAGATCAACCTCTCCTCTTGGATATTTTCTTCTCTCTGGTTCTCATGACATAACTCCCAGCTGGTTCTTCTATTTGACTCCTTAGTCTCATTTGCTAGATCATCATCCATGCCGTGCTCACTAATTGTGTGTGTTTTTCAGAGCTCTCTGATGGGCCATCTCCTTATCTCTTCCCACACTCTTTCACCAATTCAGATCTAGGACTTTGGCTAGAACTATACTCAGCATCGTTTTTTCCAACCTAGGTATTTGTCCTAAGAAGTTTGGAGAGAACAAACTAATTTTAAAACTAACTTGTATACTTGATTTGCTCTAGGATAGGGCCAAGGACTAAGTTCACCCTAATCAATTAAAATTCCTAAATCAGGGCCCATGACCCTCTCACTTTTTGTTCACTTCTCCAACCATCAGCTGCTCCAGGTTTTTAAAACTAATAATAATCTTGGATCTCACTAGATCTTTCCCTATTATCCAACAAAGCAACTACAATCCTACAGTGAGCAATCTTATAGTGGAAACAGAAATATCCTTACTCTCTAATGAGTAGTTGTCAAAAAGCCAAAATAGTTGTAGTCACACTATACAAGATACATACATTCATGTTACAATTCTTTTATCTAAGATCCCTTGGGTGATCAATTCCACTTCTCTGACACCCACCCCCTTCTGTAAAGTGAGGGTTAATACATTTATTATTACTGTTAGCATTCAGAGATATTGGAAGGAAAATGTCTTGGTAAATCTTAAAGCACTGTATAAATTAGTTGTTATTTTTAGTATCATTAGCTACTTAGATTGTTCCATGATTTGGTTTGATTTTTTTTCAGCGTGAAAATTCTCTCCACCTATGCAGTAAGATCATCCCTTCCCAACCTTTCATTTTAGTGATGAAAAAACTGAGACTGAGGAGATTAAATGATTTATTCAGTGTCACACAGAGCTAGAAAATAGAAAAGTTAGAACTGGAAAACAGGTCTCCTGACTCCAAATCTCCTGTTCTTTTTACTATAGTTATTTTATTTCTCATACAGCTGCTATCCAAGACACCAATTTGTTACAGATCTAAAAAAATTCTCTTCATAAAGCTGGCTGTATCCAAAGCAGCTTGAAGGGGGAAAAAATGCCCTCATTGCTAAGGGAAAATGTAAGAGACTTTAGTTTAGTCTTGAAGGATGACTAGAATTTAGCTAAGTGGAGGACAAGAGAAGGGCAATTTCTCCTTCTGCCTGGCCTAGCCAAATCCTTCTCATCTTTTAAGGCCCAGCTCAAAAAATAACTCCTTCATGAAGCATTCTTCAACTATTCTGCCACTATATTCTGCAAACGCTCCTAACAGTTCTGAATATGTAGTCATTTTTTGTTATTAGATTAATTGATAAGATTCAATAAATACTCAAAACTTGGTTAAAATTTTTAATCAAGTGTTAATTTCTATAAGTCTTGATTTGTTAAGTATACCATATTTTACATATGTTTTTGTGTTATCATTTGGTTATTTTAATGGAGTTATAAGTCTTCATTTAATATTTTTTATTTTTAAAAGAATGAGCAGAAGTATATTTTTTTCTCAATTAACCATGCTGATGGGTGCAAGGAAACCTGATTTTTGAGTCTATGTGGACAAAATTCACATTTATCTATTCATTTACTGATAGTCTTTCTTAATTACAAATTTCCTTACAGGAAATAGATAGCCTTATGAGTGCTAGAGTTTTAAGTCTAAATTTAAAGTTGTGTCCACAATAGAGAGAATTCCCTATATAAAGAGCAAAGATTTTAGAGTCAGAAGATTTTGAATTAGATCCCTGCGGACATTTCATAATCTTGTCACATGCCTCCAATTGTATACCCCAAACATATTCTTGTCATCTCCCCTGCTGCTATACCCTTCAGAACTCTAGAGTCCATATCCTAAGGATTGAATCTACTCACCTTAACAACACCCACCATAGGACTAAGCTGTTCTCATTAGTGAGTACATTCACTAAATTCACCTACGCTATCATAATTAAGCATCCCCTAAAAGAACCAGGTGGAACAGTGGATGAGGGCCTGCCATAAAGTCAGGAGGACTTATCTTCCTGAGTTCAAGTCTGGCTTGAGATTACTAGTTGTGGGCAAGGTATTCACCTTATTTGCCTTCTCTGTAACATAAGCTGAAGAAGGAAATGGCAAACCATTCCAGATTCTCTGCCCAGAAAACCCTAAATGGAGTCATGAAGAGCCAGACACAAATGGAAAACAACTGAGCAATAACAGCAGAAGGAGAAGACTATACTTCCCATAAGCATCGATACCCACATTTGCTCTCTTCTTGCCATCTGACCTAAAGCAAAGTATCACCACCACCACCATCATTACCTTCCACTCCATTTAACTCTTCCTTTAGAAACTAATACTACTATTACTTATAGGAAGAGCTTGTCAATTGACTCATCTATAGTTCCATTCCCCATCCCAGTGAATTCCCAAAGCAAACCTCCTCCCCCATTTTACAGCTCCCCTTTATATCACCCCTCCTATTAGAATATAAGCTGATTATGGTTAAGATGATGTAAGAGGTTATAAAGGAGCTCAGCTCTCCTATAGATATTCCAGCAAATCTCTTTAAAAAACAAAAAACATATGATTAGGCAGTAAACAAAATGTAGTGTAGGTTGAATCAACCTATAAGGGACATCCCATGCAACATGTGCAGAGCTACTTTGCCTTCCTGGTTCTAGTCTATCATATGTATTACTCAGCACCTGGGAACCTTAGAGATAAGGAACTCTGGCTGCTTCTGGCCTTCCATATGAACTAATTCAGTGCTGAGAGGGGCTTTGCATCCTGAGATAATGAGGGAGTCCCCTTTGTTGGCCTCTAAGCACAAATAACTGGTGACTCAATGAATGTTTAAAAGAGGTTTCCTCAGTGCCTTCTTTCATTTTGTTTTCAATAATAAAAATTGTAAAGATCATACAATCATATCAAAAGTGGCAGAAAAGGCTTTCTATTAAAAAACACAAATATAAGAAAAATAACTCTCTCTCTCTCTCTCTCTCTCTCTCTCTCTCTCACATACACACACACACACACACACACACACACACACACATATTGCAGGATTATTCTGAAGCTAAAATGAGCTAAATTAACATTAATTGTTATTAAAGTATTAGCTATTAAAGCAGTAAATAATATTTCTCTAAAACCAGAGTCAAAATTATAATAAAAGAAAGCTAAAAAAAAAAAAAAAAAAAAAAAAAAAAAAAAAGCTAGAAGTTTTCCTTTTATGATCAGGGTAAAGGGACAATTAGATGGTACAGTGTGGACAGAGCACTAGTACTGAAAGTAGAAGGACCTGAATTCAAATCTTGCTTCAGATAGTTACTAGCTGTGTGACTCTGGGCCAAATCCTTTAACCTTTATTACATCCAAAAGGAAAAAAAAGGATCAGGAGTAAAGCAAAGATATCCATTATCATCGCTATTATTTGATAATAGTCCTAGAAGTAATAGATCTAGCAATAAAAGAAGAAAAGGAAATTGAAGGGAGTATAAGTGTAATGGGCTGAGGCTTGAGTTGATGCACTGAGGTCCCAAGCACGTGAGGCTAAATATTAATTGGACTATACTGTATTAATATACATGCTTGGATAAAGAATGGCCCCCGCTCACTCTCTGTGCAAGTCCTGATGTGTTGTATAGGAAATGATGATTTTGGTGGGGGGAGGCAGAGAGACAGGAAGAGAGGCTGGGAGAGATTGGGCCTGGGTTCTATGCTGGTAGCTGCTGGTCATGTGGCTTCTGGTCTAGCTAGCTTCTTGACTCAGCTGCTGACATTGCTATTGTCGACTCCCTTCTTCCTCTGATCTTTCTTCATCTCTTCTAAGAATAAAGATTGATGATTTCCCCCTAACCTGAATTCCTGACTCTGGCTGATTTTAAAATACTCGGTCTTCACATATAAGGAAAGAATAACAAAATTATTGCTTTTTATAGGTGATATATGAGAGATATATATCATCGAGGATGCTAAAGAGTTAACTAAAATTTAAATGAAATAATAAATAAAATATAATCAAATGTTATTAGGCTATATATATATATATATGTGAATCTATGTATGTATGTGTGTATATATATGTGTGTATATGTATATTGTATATATGTTATATATCATTATTCCCATATCCAATCTATTGTCAAGGTCTGTAGATTTTACCTTCATAACTCTCTCATATATAGGCATACCTCAAGATATTGTAGGTTTGGTTCCAGACTACCACAATAAAGTAAGTAGTACAATAAAGCCAGTCACATGAATTTTTTTGGTTCCTGAGGGATATAAAAGTTATGTTTACATTATGCTGCACTGTAGTCTAGTAAGTGTGCTCATTATTATATCTTTTAAAAATATACATGCCTTAATTAAAAATACTTTATTGATAAAAAATGCTAACTCTCATTTGAGACTTCAGAGAGTCATAATCTTTTTACTGGAAAGTTTTGCCTCAGTGTTGATGGTTGATGACTGATCAGGGTCATAGTTGTTGAAAGTTGGGGTGAATGTGTCAACTTCTTTTTTTTTAATAATTATAACTTTTTATTGACAGAACCCATGCCAGGGTAATTTTTTACAACATTATCCCTTGCACTCACTTCTGTTCCGATTTTTCCCCTCCCTCCTTCTACCCCCTCCCCCAGATGGCAAGCAGTCCTATACATGTTAAATATGCCACAGTATATCCTAGATACAATAAATGTGTGCAGAACCGAACAGTTTTCTTGTTGTACAGGAAGAATTGGATTCAGAAGGTAAAAATAACCCAGGAAGAAAAACAAAAATGCAAACAGTTTACATTCATTTCCTAATGTTCTTTCTTTGGGTGTAGCTGCTTCTGTCCATCATTGATCAATTGAAACTGAGTTAGATCTTCTCTTTATCAAAGAAATCCACTTCCATCAGATTACATCTTCATACAGTATCGTTGTTGAGGTATATAATGATCTCTTGGTTCTGCTCATTTCACTTAGCATCAGTTCGTGTAAGTTTCTCCAAGCCTCTCTGTATTCATTCTGCTGGTCATTTCTTACAGAACAATAATATTCCATAACATTCATATACCACAATTTACCCAACTACTCTCCAATTGAAGGGCATCCATTCATTTTCCAGCTTCTGGCCACTACAAACAGGGCTGCCACAAACATTTTGAATGTGTCAACGTCTTAAAATAAACCAGCAGTGAAGTTTGCTGCAAGATTGATTCTTCCTTTCACATGAACATTTAGACCACTATAGGGATATTAACTGGCATAATTTCAATATTGTTATGGCTCAGGAAATAAAGAAGACCAAAAAGAGAGAAAGAGACAGGAATGTCTAGGAGATGGGGCAGTCAGAACACACAACATGTAGTGATTAAATTCACCATTTTGTGTGGGCACAACACAACCCACCACACAATTATAACAGTAACAACAATCATCACTTGTCACAGATCACTATTACAGTTATAAGAATGAAAAACTTCAAAACACTTTGCAAGAATTACCAAAATGTGAATCAGAAATACAATGTGAGATGTTGGGGAAAATGGTACCAATGGATTTGTTTGACACAGGCTTGCCACAAACCTTCAATTTATTAAAAAAAATTAAAAATATTATCTGGGATGTGCAATAGAGTGAAGCATGATAAAATGAGATATGGCTATATATCTCCTCTTCTCCGACACTACTAGCATCTTGGCTGTAGGTCCTCATCCCATCAATAGCTTCCTGGTTGTTCTGACTGTCTCCACTCCAATCCTTTCTCTATTCAACTGTCAAAAATGATCTTTCTAAAACACACATAACCCTCCTACTCAATAAATTCCAGGACCTCTCTATCACCTCCATAATCAAATATAAAATCTGTTTGATATTTATTCAAAGCTCTTCATAACCTGCTTCCCCTTACCTTTCCAGTATTGTTATATTTTCTAGCTTACCTCCCATGTATTCTTCAATTCAATGACACTATTCTCTTCACTATTTCTCAAAAAAGAAACTCCATTCATCAACTCTAAAAATTTTCCTTGGCTTTCCACCATGGATCAAATTCTCTAACTTCTCAAATTTCTCTTGACTTTCTTTAAGAGGTAGCTGTCTTGTCTTGTCTTCCCCCAGGAAACCTTTCCTCATTTCTCTAAATTCCAATGCCTTTTTTCTGTTTATTATTTTCTCCTAAATATTGCTTGTGTACATGGTTATTTGCCTGTTGTCCCATCCATTAGACTATTAAATCCACAAGAATAAGGACTGTTTTTGTTTACTTTCTTCATATCAATAGCACTTAGCACAATACTTGTGCTAAACACATAGTAGATGTGTAAAAAATGTTTATTGACCAATTAAAAAAAAACAGGGAGATAGAGAAATTTTATTTTAAATAATTACAGAATGAATACAATATTTCAGAGTCTACCTACAAAGACACACACAAGAAGCATATACAGTTACAAAATACTCTATGGAAACTAACACAAACTAACAAACAAATTGTTAGTTAGACAAAACTAATAGTACAAATAGTATAGAGATGCCAATTGTTTGTGATTGGAGCAATATGATAAAAATGACAATACTACCAAAATTAATTGAATTAGCATCAGCAATAAAATTACCAAAAGATGAATTTATAGAGCTACAACAAAATTTTTTAATTCATCCAAAGTAACAAAAAAACAAAACTCTCAAAGAAAAAGAATGAAAGCATAGGGAGGAAGAGGGCCTAACTAACAGTATGTGATATATACTAAACTATATCTACAAAAAAAGCAATCATTAAAAAATGGTACTAATTAAAAAGTAGAAAAGTTGATCAGTTAAAAAATGAGACACAACATCCAGGAGTAAAGGAACTTATTAGCACAGTTTTCAAAATCCTAGAAACCCAAAGAACTGAGATAAGGACTTTGTATCAAAAAAAAAAAAAAAAGGCTCAGGAAAAATAAAAAGCAATCAGGCAAAATTTGTTTTAGATAAGAGAATGGCAAACTGTAGATGATATGCTGGATTTGGTCTAGAATTCCTAGTTTGCTAACCCCTAGTCTACACTAATAATAATATACCATATTAAAATCCAAATGGATATATGACCTAATATAAAAAGTCAGCTCATTAGAAATTAGGAGTGTAAGGAAGGAAATATATTTCACAATTATGGATCAAGAGTTCTTGACTAAGCAGGAGACAGAGGACCCACAGTACATAAAACAGATGATTTTGATTATATAAAATTGAAAAGTCTTTGCACAAACAAAAATCAATACAGTTAATATTAAAAGGGAAACAGTTGATAGGAATAATCCTTACTGCACGTTTCTCTGATAAAGATGTTATATACAAGATATATAGAAAACTGATTCAAATATATAACAAAGGTCATACCTACAATAGATGTATTGTTAAAGGATGTAAATAATCAGTTCTCAAGGGAATAAATCCAAGCTACCATTGATCAAGCAAAAAAAAAAAAAGTCCCAATGCAATAATAGTAAGAGAATTGCAAACTAAAATAACTCTAAGATTCAACCTCACACCCAAAAATGAATGGAAAAAATTGTTACAGGAGATGTAGGGAAACAGAAAGACTTACCCAGTATTGCAAAATGATTGAGCCCTTCTGAAGCTGCTAAATTGTGCATATTCTTTGATGCAGAGATACCATTACTAAGCATATACTTCAATAACATAAAAGAGTGAAATGACCTATATATTCAGAGATAATCAAAACAGCATTTTTTTGTTATTACAAATAACTGGATGCCAAGAGGATGACCAACAACTGGGGGGTGGTTGAATGAATGGAATATCATTGGACCATAAGAAATTGCAAAGGCCATATTCAAAAAAATCTGGAAATACCTGTATGAATTGGTGTAGGTTGAGGTAAGCAAAACCAAGAGAATAATTTATATTCTCATCATAACAAGATTTAAGAAAAAACTGAACAAAAAAGGGACCCTAATCATTATACTGAACGGCCATGACTCCAGAGGACAGATGGTAAAACATGCTTAGTGGCACAAAGGATAAAATGATTGAGTCAAATCCAATCTTAGATACTAACTGTGTGACTCTGGGTAAGTCACTTAAATTTTGTTTCCTCCATCCTTTGTGGGGATCAAATGAGATTGTGAGTAAAGTATATAGAACATAGTATTTAGCACAGAATAGGCACTTACGTGCTTTTTTTCCCCTTTTTGACAGAGAGATTTTGGACTAGAGATGCAGAATAGAATACAAGTAAAAGTTTTCAGACATAGTAAATGCATAGATTTATTTTCCTTGACTTTGCTTAACTGGTAGAAGGGAGGCTGAATTTTTTGAGGAGAGAAATTGGAGAGAGGAAAGCCAAAGGGTCATGATAGTGATGTCAAAAAGTAAAAGAAGAAAGGAATGAAGAGAGCATCAGTGAGATGTTGTTTTTTAAATGCACATAAGTGAAGAGAGAAACATGACAGCTTTGGAACTAATTATTGAATTATTTTATGTTTTAAAAAATAATCTGTAAGTAATAGACACCATTTCATATATAATTCTCTTTTTCTGTTCTTTATATGTGGAAATATTCATGTTTGTCAATGTTGTCAAGTTCACACTAACAAAAAATTTAAATCCTGGAGAAAAAAAAAAGGAAGATCTTTGAGGAAAAGAACTGTCTCACTTTTTAATTTTTATCTCTTGTATTTAGCACGTGGTAATCTCTTCCTATATGCTTTTCATTCTTTCATCCACTCCATTCATTCTTAGCTTCATTTTTTTTATTCTGGAAAATAGGGATAACACTTACACAACCTACCTCACAGAATTGAGGGAACTGTGATCTCCCTGAGAGCAGGAAGCATAATTTATATATACATTGAATCTCTCTCCCTTCACCAGAGAAGAAGAGTTCAGCTGAATCTTGATGCACTGCACAATCATTATGGTACTCTGCTTGGAGGCAACAGATAATACAATTGTCCTGGATACCACATCAGGAAATTAACAACAGAGACTACTTAGAGAAAATATCAAAAATATTTGCTCCCCTCCTCACCAATGATAATTTCTTCATATCATACAGAGCTTTGCAACAGCTCTGCAACAGCTTTGCAACAGACAATGCTACATAGATCAAGGATTCTTAACCTGAAATTTGTAAACTTTTTAAAAAGATTTTGATACAGTATTTCAATATAATTTGTTTCCTTTGAAATCTAATGTGCTTTATTTCTTAAATTTTATTGTTTAAAACAATTATATATTTCATTTTATTTTATTTTAAATTGTATTGTTTAAAAACAATTTTCTGGAAGGTTTCCATCCACAGATTTCATTAAGCTACCAAAGGAGCCCATGAAACACAAAATGTAGATTAAGGAACCCTGTTATAAATGCATGAACAATAAGAAGAAACCTGAAATAAATGAATGTAAGATTCAAGCTTATGGATAATACAGGGTTTCAATATGGTTGGCTATATCTCTTCAGAGTTCAGAAATAAGGAAGGAATTGCAATTTCAATGACTTTAATTTTAATGGCCACTTTGCAATGGTGGTTCTAAAGAAAGAATGAATAAAAGATGACATGTATCTCTGCAGTGGCCTTTTGAAGCATTAGCCTCAGAGCTAGCTAATTAGAGGATAATTTTTTTTAATGAAATGATGACAAAGGAATCAATGGTACTGTCATAGCCAAAGTTCTCAATATTGGACTAAGAAGAAATGAACAACACACTCAAACTATGCTGAAGACCATTACCATAACCACAAGTAAAGTGCAGGAACAAAGCTGCCTAATCACTGATGCTTTTAAAATACTGAAGAAAGTATTAAAATACAGAGGGAAGAAACTGAGGGAAATCTTAAAAAGAAAATATAGACTCATAAAATAATTAGCTCAAGAAGGCTCAACATTTAGTCAAACCCCTCTCTTTTACAGATGAGAAAGCTGAGAGCCAGAATACCATTGTGATTTGTCCACGAGCAGAAAGCTAAACAAAGACAGAACCAGTGCTGGAGCATGGGTCTCCACATTGAACTGTGTTAAGTCCTATATGTTGAGTTTTGATCAGCATGAAAAGCATTACATAGGGCAGCTATAGTGGATATAGCACTGACCCTAAAGTTATGGGCATCTCGGTTCAAATCCATCCTCAGGAAGCTGATGCTTACTAGCTGCATGACTCTGGATAAATCATTTAACCCCAACTATCTCACCCTCTAAAAAAATTACATATAATATTAGATGGGGTTGATGTATTCTTTGTATTAATGGATGGATCTCTAAGTGAGGGAGAAGATGGAAAAAGGAAGAATGACAGGGATTGGACCTGTGATTTCATTAGCATGGGGATCTATATACGTGGAAACTGCTTCTACCAGTGCAGGTCAACTTCTTCTCCATAACTTATAGTCATTAAGAGCTGCCTCGACTAGAGCACTGAGTGATTAAGTGGCTTGGCCAGAGTCAAATGGACAGTATGTGTCAGAGGGGAGACTTAGACCCATGGTTTCTTAGATTCCAAGCAAATTTTCTGTCTATGATACCACAATGACTCTCCAGAATGAAATGCAAGTAACATAAAAACAAAACCTATCAATATAATTTTTAAAGAAAATAATGAAATTGAAATACAAAAACTTAAAGGGAGAGAGAGAACACATTAGTTCCTTTGCCCCAAGTCATTCATTAATGCTCCAGTATGAAACATTACCCCTCTTCCCTACACACATACACACATACTCTCAGTCATTCACTCACTCACTCACTCTCTTGTTAGGAAAAAAGAAAAAAAGTAAAGGGGCCAAAAGAAGTGTTTTAGATCCCTCTTAAAGGGCAGCACAAAGGTTAACTTCTCCCACAAACTTAAGTTACCAACTCATTCCCAATACAAAGGGACAGCTCCTTTCACAACATCCATCCCCCAGGAGTCTGAAATAACAGACACATCCTAAACCCTGAAACCACATCAACCTCCAGAAGATAGATACCAAGGAGCCGGGCCATACCTCCTCAGGAAGGGGCTGTCAAAAGTCCTGGACAAAGGCTCAGATCTCATTAAGGTCAAAAAATAGTTAAAGGAATTCCTTTGATCAATCCTGCCATAAACCAAATCACCAGGATGATAATTATTTAACTAATTTTCTCCCATTTGGGGACCACTAACCCAGGCCTGGGAATGTAAATACAAAGAATGTAGCCATCTTTTCCCACAAAGAGTTTATATTCTAAAGTGTAGGAAAAAATAAGGGACCATGTCTGTGAAAGGCTAGAAACTCAGAGTGTCTGTAGCATGGCCACCTGTAATGATGGCATTAATGAAAGGACAGAGAAGGAATCAGTGACACTGACCTAGCCAGTGTCTGAATGGGACATATTCCATGCAGGGCTTGTTCATTTGGGAGCGTACGTCTTCATCCTTTGGTTTTTACAGTTCCCCCTCAGTTTGCTGCAAGCCAAGGGGCCCAACTTGGCGCTGTCATGTCAATTAGACAATCAGGATCAAGGTTGGAGCTGACGACAGCAAAGCTTCTCTCTCCCACAAGGCCCGGAGCCAATGGCCCCATTTCTGTTGGCTTCACATATTAGGAACGTGGCCTGAAATGCCTGTCAATGAGTCAGATTCTCCACATGCCTGAGCTACTCCTCCGCTGTAATTCAAGCACTTGTGGAAACTGTGGTAATTCTTTCAGATCCATGGGGTGTGATTATTATACCGAAGGAATATAAAAACTCTTACAAAAGAACACTCCAGAGGCTTGAAATAGTTAATGCAACTGCCAGATGAGCTAAATCTGCACCAAAGCCAGGTTAGGATTGGAAAGAGACACACAGATTATTCTGGGGTGAAAGGGATGTCCAAATGACCCCTCACTAACTCCCTGTGGCAACCCCTCCAGCCTTTCCAAAACCACCCTGGGGTGTGGCCCCTGCTGCCCAGGGTACCAGGGAGGGGCGGGGGACATGGGACACAAGGAGACAAGTTCAAATGAGACCTCAGGCATTTACTGGACATGGGACTCTGGGAAAGTCATTTCACTCTGCCTCGGTTCCATCATCTGTAAAATTAGCTAGAGACAGAAATGGCAAACTCTAGTTTGTTCATGGGATCATGAAGAATGGGACATGGATGAAAAATGGCTGAATAGCAGCCGAGTGCCTGAAACTCTCCGTGATCTTCCCAGGTAGAACATTGTTCCCCTCTTTAAATTTTCAGACCCCATGCCATCACCCTTTTGTACAATTCATATTCTACTTTGCATCATACTTATTTGTGTCCTTGGTATATTCTCCCTATTAGATTACAAACACCATGGGAAAAGAGATGCTGTTTTTATTTCATTTTTATGTAATTGGTGCAGAGCACAATTCCCTATACCTTCCTAGTACTTAAATGTTTCTAGATTGAGTTGAAGAAAGACTTGTGTTCTCGTTCTCTCTCTCTCTCTCTCTCTCTCTCTCTCTCTCTCTCTCTCTCCCCCCCCTCTCTCTGCCTCTGTCTGTCTCTGAATGTCTCTCTGTATCTCTCTGTCTCTCTGTCTCTCTCTGCGTCTCTCTGTCTCAGTCTCTCTCTGAATGTCTCTGTGTCTCTGAATATCTCTGTCTCTCCGTCTCTGACTCTGTCTCTCTCAGTTTCTCTGTGTGTCTGTCTCTTTTTCTCTCTTTTTGTCTCTATCTCTTTTTTTGTCTTTATCTCTTGTTAAGATCATGTATTTTAAGATCAGCACGAGACAGGAATTCAGGTTAGGGGAAAATCGTCAGTCTTTATTCTCAGTGAAGAAGGATCGGAGGTGGAAGAGAATCGGCGATAGCAATGTGTGCAGCTGAGTCAAGAAGCTAGCTCGACCAGCAGCCACACAACCAGCAACTCGGAGTCTCAAACCCAGCCCAATCTCTCCCAGCTTGTCTTCCTCCCTCTCTCTCTGCCTCCACCCACCAAAATCGTCATTTCCTATACAACACATCAGGACTTGCACAGAGAGTGGGCAGGGACCATTCTTTAACCAATCATGTATATTAATAGAGTATAGCCCAATTACTATCTAGCCTCATGTACTTGGGACCTCAGTGCATCAGCTCAAACCTCAGCCCATTACATTTCCTGCTTTCTTTTATTTTAGAACACCGGTGGTCATGCCATCCCTGACTCCTCAGGGAGGTCAGAGCCCCCAAGGGGAGGTGATCACAGCCTCCCTAACGCTTTCGAAGTCTTGACTCCTGATGACTGGAAATCTATAGCAAGGGTATGCCTAGAACCTGGACAAAATTACATGTGGCTTTCTGAATATAGTGAGCTCTGTAGGATACAAGCCCAACAAAATAGTCAAAATGCTGTTCATGCTGCGATCACCTATGACCTACTACAAGGTATAGGTCCATATGCAGACGTCACAGCACAGGTTAATTATTCAGTAGCAGCATATGAGCAAATTGCTGCTAATGCTATCAAAGCGTGGGATTCGATTCACAATAAAAATGACAAAGGTGAGGCCTTCACAAAAATAATGCAAGGGTCAGATGAGCCCTTTGCTGACTTTGTGGGACGTTTGCAGACTGCTATCACAAGAACTAATGGGGAAAATCCAACAACAGATGTTTTAATAAGGCAACTTGCTAAGGAAAATGCTAATGAGGTGTGCAGAAGGATTATACTAGGACTGTCCAAGGATGCTCCTTTAGAGGAGCTCATAAGACGCTGTGCCACAGTGGGCACAAATGCCTTTTATAGCCAGACTATGATGCAGACTTCCCAAGATCCCAACATGGGTAGACAGGGTCCCTTCCAGCAAGGGACTTCTAGAGAGACACGTCAATGCTTTCAGTGTGGTAAAGTAGGGCATCTGAAAGCTCAATGTTGGTATAGAGGCAGAGTGAGAAAGCAGGGTGGGAGAACAAGACCCAGTATCCCATGTCCAAAATGCAACAGAGGCTTCCATTGGGCCTCAGAATGTAGACAGGTTCAGGGAAACGGGATGAGGGGCCCAGCCCCAGGGCCCCAGGCAAAAACACTTGGGGCATGATGGCAGCCAATGGTGCACCCAGAGAGTGCCTAGACGGCCAATACCCCAATATGACCAATCAGCCAGGAAGCCATATGATGGCAGAAAGGGATTACACAATCAATCAGCCAGGAAGCAACCTGATGGAAGAAAGGGATTACAATTAGGGAGAATAGAGTTGTATGCAGCTGAGACAACTGAGATACCCCTGGAGAGGTGAAATCTGTTCCTCTCCAGCCTATGGATCCCTTGCCTCCAGGCACAGTAAGGCTTGACCATTTTACCTCCTGAGGATCGTACAAAACAGTGTCCATCCACATACTGATGTGGGAAACTGGGAATTGTAGATAATATCCAGTCACCAATACAGGCAGACAATGTGTGACTTATCACCCAGGAGAAATAGTAGCATCAGGTTTACTCATACAGAATCCTAATAAGCAGCCTGGTGATAGTCACCCAGATTCTGATTCCAGATCACAAAATCCAGCAATTTACTGGACAGCAGCTGTAACAACTGACCGTCCGATCTGCACCAGTGTCTACCAATCCTTCCTGAGAATAAAGACTGACGATTTTCCCCTAACCTGAATTCCTGTCTCGTGCTGATCTTAAAATACACGATCTTAACAATCTCTCTCTCCCACCTCCATTCTCCCTCTTTTCTCCCTTTCTTTTTTCTCTCCTCTATCTCTTTCACTTTCTTTTTCTGTTTTATTTTTATTCTCTTTCTGTTCTCCCTCCTGTCTTTCTTCTCTCTGTGTGACTCTGTGCCTGTCCCTGTATCTCTCTGTTTCTGTCTCTCTCTTTGTCTCTGTCTCTGTGTATATGTGTCTGTGTCTCTAACCCTCTCTCTCTGTCTCTCTGTCCCTGTTTCTCTTTGTCTCTCTGTCTCTGTCTCTCTCTGTGTGTCTGTCTCTCTTTTTCTGTGTCTCTGAATCTGTCTCTCCCCCCCCATCTCCACCCCAAAACACACACACACTCGCAATTCCATTACTCAAGTGAAATTTGATGCACAACCATGAAGATTTGAACTTTTAGTATAGAAAGCCCCAAAATGCTGCCATCCCAAAGTCTTATTTAATGTGGCACACAGATTGCCCATTACCATATACTGCTTTGGGTCAATGTGTCTGTTTTCATTTTATTACACATATGTGACCCACAGTATAGCAGCAGGCATCTGCTTTAATAGATCAGTTTATCAATCAGTCCATCTGATTCACCTACTCCTTTGGTAGCCCTCCAGACCATATAGTTCAAAAAGAGTTGGGGAGAAACATGGCATCTAGGAAAAACACATCTACTACAGAATATGATTAAGAACTACTGGCCATCACTATAAAAGAGGGAAATAATAACAACATATGTAAATATTCAATATATTATTTAGATTAAGCAAAACAATGTCCTATTGATTCTTTTAATCTTTACCCAACTTCTAGAATAGTGCTCCCTATATTGTAGGCATTTTCAAAATATTTGCTGGATGTATGACTTTAGTGTTTACCAGTTTTCAAAACACTTTTATGTACATTATATTAGTCAAACAACAAGTATTTTAAGCTCCTTCTAGGCAATGTAGTTACATGTACAAATAACGAAATTCTCTGGTACCAAAGAGTTTGCATTCTAATAAGAAGACAACAAATATATATAATATATATATGTATGTAAGTTTATAATAAATATGAACCACTTAAATGCAAGGTAATTTGGAGGGTAGGGAATTGATATTTGAGAGGATCAAGGAAGATACAGCTGTGGACTTAAAGTTGAAGTGTGTACACACACACACACACACACACACACACACACACAAACACATACAAACACAAACCATTACTTCCCTTCTAAGAATAAGAAAACAGATTCAGAAAAGTTGAGAAGGACTCATCCAAATTCACACAGTTAAGTAAATAACTAACCTGGTTAATTTTTCCTGATAGTCCCTATTAAGACTTTAGCATTTTTCTTTATCAATATTATTTTAATTAATATTTTTAAAAATCATCCACATTTTCATAACTCTTCCTAGGGAGGCATTCTTATAACCAATAAAAAAACTCAGCAAAACAAAACAATATTTCAGAAAACTGGGGGTAAAATGTCTTCTCATGGATCTTCCTAGCAGTCAAGTTTAGTGTTATAATTATTCAGGATTCTACTTCAAATTTGTTTGTTCTTTCAATTTACACTTAAACTTCAATTCACATAATTTATTGTAGTTATGATAAATATTGTTATCCTGGTTCTGCTTATTTTACTTTGCATTAGTAAAGTTCATTATGTCTTTCCATGCTTCTCTGTATTCATTATATTCATCATTTTTACAGTACAGTAATATTCATTTACATTCATATGCCATAATTTATTTACTCATTCTCCAATCTATGAATTTCTATTTTGTTTCTATTATTTTGCTCCCACAAAAGAAAATGAGCTGCTATAAAAATTTTGCTGTCTAGAGAGAACCTTTCTTTTTGTCATTGATCTTCATGGGGTATATGCCTAAAATTGGAATCTTTGGACCAAAGGGTATAGATTTTTCATTCATTTTCTTTACATGTCTCCAAACTGTTTTCCAGAATGGCTCAACAAAACACTTAGTGTGCTCATCTTTCCACAACCCCTCCAGCATTGCTGATTCCTATCTTTGGTCATCTCTCACAATTTTCTAGGTGTGAGGTACAACTTCAGGTTGTTTTATTTTGTATTTCTCTTATTTCTAGTGATTTTAAACATTTTATATAAGGATTAAAAGTTTTCATTTCTTTTGGAAACTTTTTATGCTTTGATTACATATCTGATATAAAATGATTTGAAACATATATTTCTGTGAGTAGATTAATGTATTTTGGATTTTAGAGGCATATCACAGAAAAGAAGCTCTTTCCCTATTTACTTTTTCCTTTCTTATTTTACTTTCATCCATTTTCTTCATGTAAAGGCTTTTCATTTTCATGTAATCAAAATTATCTGTTTTTTCTTTTGAAAAACATCTCTATCTTCCCTTCAGATATGAATTCATTCCCTATCTATAGTATAAAAGTTGTATTACCTTCTCTAATTATTTTTATGGTATGCTCTTTAATATAGAGGTCATATATCCTTTTTGAATTTGTTATGGAATATTGTATAAGATAGTGATCCAAGATCACTATCTTTCAGAATTTTTAAGTATTTTTGTCAAATGAAAAGTTCTATCTAAACTATTTATTTTTTAGAGTTTAATATTTTGAGTTTTAAACAACAATAATAGAGTTGAATTATTTCTTTCTTATAAGCCCTAGACCACTGGGCTCATAAAATCTACTTTTCAATGTATAAATCGGTATCAAAGCATTCTCCTGATCTTTACTGTCTGTCTGCTGCTTTTTGGTCTCCTTGACTAGATCTTTATCCAGGTCATACATACTAATCATGGCTGTCCCCAGAGGCTCTGTCCTGGTCTCTCTTCTCTCACAATACTATTTCACTTGGGGATCTCATCAATTATCTCTAGCCTTGATTCTTAGATCTATTTATCTAGTATTAACCTTCCTCCAGATGTCCCATCTCACATCATCAATTACCTACTAAACATTTTAAACTAGAGATCCTATAGACATCTTAAATTCACTATGTCAAAAATGTACCCATTATCTTACCCCAAAAAACTTTTCTTTCTTCCTAATTTCCTTATTATGTGGAGGATGAGACCATCCTCCTAATTACTTAGACTTACAAGTGAGGTGTTCTCTACTCTTCCATCTTTCTGGTCCCCATCCCCTGTAACCAATAATTGCTCGATTCCGTCAATTCCAGCCTTGCAATATTTCTTCTTGATGCCCTTATATGTGTCCTCATCACCTCAGCTCTAGACTACTGAAAAAGCCTTCAGTCCATCCCCTAATCAGCTGTCAAAATGATCTTCCTAAAGCATAGATCTGACCATATCTTATCCCTACTTGATAAACTAGAGTGGGTCTATCTTCTGTCCAGATACAAATATAAATTCCTCTGTTTGACCTTTGAAGTCCTTCATGACAAGACTTCTTATCACCTTTCCAGTTTTCTTACTCTTTATTATTCTCCACACTACAATTCAGGGACACTGGTCTTCTTACCATTCTATGCATTTTTCACTGGATGTCTTCCCTTACTAGAATGCTCTCCCTCCTGCTTTATGACTTCCCTGACTTCTTCCAAGTCTTAGCTAAAGTTCCACCTTCTGCAAGAATCCTTTTCCAGTCCTTCATTTTAATACCTTTCCTCAGAGATTATCACTCTCCCACCTCAATTTATGCTATATATAACTTGTTTGTGCAGAGCTATTTGCATGGTGTCTCCCCCATTAAGACTGAATTTCTTGAGAGCTGGGACTAGTTTGTTTTGTTTTGTTTTGATTTTTCTTCTAAGTATTAACCACAGTGTCTGGCACATAATAAGCACTTAATAAATGTGTGTAGATTGACTGACTGCTTTGTAATATAATTTGTCTTCTCCTTTTATTCTTACCATTTTTTCCATTATTTCCTTTGATGTTGCATATCTTTTGTTCCTTCAAATTAATTTTATTTTAGCACTTTAAATTCACAAGTCTTTTACATGCATAGTTTCACTTGAGCTTCACAAAAAAATTACTATAACATAGACACCAAAAGTTTCATTATCCCCATTTTGCAAATTAGGAAACTGAGATTCAAAGAGCTGTAGTAACCTACTCATGGTCACACAGCTGCAAAAAGTCAGACTCAGGACCCAAACCTATATTTTCCAAATTCCAAACCCAGTCCTTGATTTTCTATACTAAACCACTTAACAGTTGAGGCTATACAAAAATAGAATGGACAATTTTACAAGGCAAGTGGTTTTCCCATAACTAGAGTTCTTCACATCAAAATTATATAAACATTTCATTTGGACTAGCTATTTTCCTTTCTACTACTGCCAGCCTATGACACTAAGACAGGTGAGATTAACCTATCAAGAAAGAAAGTATTTTCCTAGTGGAATTCTCAATTGTATTTTTCTGTAGAGTGGGCATATTCTCAATAAGGAAAAAAATAGTTCCTATAAAGATGGAGATTTAGGCTTCAATTGTGGCTCCATTACTTATTAGTTTTGTAACCAGAGACTAGCTACACATTCACTTTGGGAGGTAACTTCTCTGTGGTAAAAACTATGATGCTACTATCTAAATGGGTCCATCTCTATCACTGGAATACTTTGTACTTAGGGTCTGTCATACTGAGTAAACATTAAAAAATAAAAGCAATACATTTTATCTTTAATAGCCAAAGCACTAGATTTTACAGAAGACAGAAGGAAGGCTAAGTTATAAAATATGAAAACAAAAATATAGCACAGTTCTGTAAAGATGGTGTCCAAAATTATGAAGCTTAAAAGGAACTAAAGCTTAGAAAGAAAACTAATTTAAAGGGAGAGAGTGGGAGAGTTAAACTATATTCCAAGGAGAGTTAAACTATATTCCAAGTTTCAAAAAAGGGAGCAAACTATTGTGAAGTGGACAAAAAGACAGAGTTGCTCAACTGTAATTTTGATTCTGCTTTCTTTGTCAAGGAAAATAATCTTTGGAGCAGAAATTACAGAGTAAAATTGACTAAAAAGACTTAATACCCAAGGTAAATAGGGAGACTGCAAAGGAGTATCTTGCTCCCTATGTACTAATCTAGACCTACCCAACCAAGAACTTCCATCAGAAAAGATCTATAATAACAAGGAGACAGTCTTGTGGGCAATACCAGGGCAGATGGGCCAGGACAGCCCCAGTCCCAGCACCAATAAAGCAGGACTCTATTGCTTAAGCATACTACATCTTATGGATACAGATGAGCAGGGACACTCAGAGGAAATAGCTTAACAAATTCAATATGGGTATAGAAATCTATCTTATCCTGCAGGAAAATAGGAGGGAAATGGGATACAGGAAGGGGGTACACGATAAAAGAGAGGGCATATGAGGGAGGGGCAGGGTAAGAGAGAATGGAATAAATGGGAGGGAAATACAATTAGCAATAGAAATTGTAAAAAGAATTTTGTAATAAGTTTCTCTGTTAAGGGCCCATTTCTCAAACATAGATGGAACTGAGTCAAATTTATAAAAAATAAGAGCCATGTCCCAACTGATAAATGATCAAAAGATATGATACTATAGATTCATGCAAATTCTTTGACCTAACAATACCACTACTGGGCATAAATTACAAAACATTTTTTTAAAGGAAAAGAATCTATATGTATGAAAATATTTATAATAGCTCTCAGAGCAAAAAAAAAATGGAAATTGAGGGGATGTCCATCAATTGGGGAATGACAAAATAAATTGTGATATCTGATTATGATGGAATGTTATTATTCCATGGGAAATGCCAAGCAGCATGCTTTCAGCAAAAACCTGGTAAGTACTTCATGAACTCAAAACAAAGTGAAATGTATTGTATACAAAGTAATAGCAATATTCTGGAATGATCAGTTATAAATGACTTTGCTATTCTCAATTGTACAATGATCCATGACTACTCTGAAGGATTTATAATGAAAAATCCTATCCATAAAAAGAAACTGATTGTGTCTGAATATAGATTGAAGCATTCTCTTTCTTTATCATTTCATAAACTTAATTTTTCTTGAGGACTTTAATTTTCATTAGGGTAGGAGATTTATGGTTTTTTTCACAAATTGATTTTCATGGGAATATTTTAGATAACTTCACAAATGATTTCTTAATTGTGGGTGGGGATAAGGGAGAGAATCTAGAACTCAAAAAATTTTAAAACAAATGTAAATTTTTTGTTTGAATATAATTGGGGAGAGAGAGAGAGAAAGAAAGAAAGAAAGAAAGAAAGAAAGAAAGAAAGAAAGAAAGAAAGAAAGAAAGAAAGAAAGAAAGAAAGAAAGGAAGAAAGAAGGAAAGGAAGAAAGAAGGAAAGGAAGAAAGAAGGAAAGGAAGGAAGAAAGAAAGGAAGGAAGGAAGGAAGGAAGGAAGGAAGGAAGGAAGGAAGGAAGGAAGGAAGGAAAGAAGAGAAAGATTAAATAAATATCTTAAATAGGTCACATGAGTAATATATTGACCATCTGGGATTTGAACTTGGAAGCAAGTCTCTAGAAGAGTTCCTCAGGGATCTGTGCTTAACTCTGTACTGTCATTTTATCAGACTTTGTGTGTTTATCAAATTTACAGATGAACTAAAGCTAAAGGAGATAGTTAATTCATTGTACAAGAAAGTCAGAATTTGAAAAACAAAAGTCTGTATCAGCTAGATGAACAATGAGTGGAATTAAATAAGGTGAAATTTAGAAGAATGCCTCCTTATAGGATACAAGTTAATTGAAGGCAGGGACTATTTCAATTTTGTCAAGTACCTAGCACAATTGAAGACAGTTGCTTAATAAATGTTTAATGAAGTAAAGTGAATTGAATTCATAGTTGATCCTGAATAGGAAGGAGTAAAATGGGTCAATCTCTCTGTATTCTGCATAGTTTGAAGTCACTCAGCGTCAAGCCAAAATTCTGACAAAGCACATGGTCTCCAAGAGCCTGAAGAACTGAAGAAAAGGCATATGTTGAGGAGGGGGAAATGGGGAAAGGAGGGAGGGGAGTACACTTGCTTTTCTGGAAGAGGCTTTCTGCAGCATCAGGCAGCTCTCGCAAAAAAATATGTTGTTTATAATAAGAAATATCCTTAATATTCCCCTTTCCTGCAGTGAATAGTTTGCTATGAGCTGAGATACAACTTGTCCAGTTTTCACCCATACCCTCCCTACACACACACATACACACACACACACACACACACACACACACACACAATTCAACATGTGAACACTGGAGAGATAATCATAGGGGCCTGGATCTTACTTGGCTCTGTCAGAGACATCTGGCAGAAGTTTCTTGATGATTTGAATCAAGATACATACTATTCAGAAACAATGCATTTTGCAAGTATAATTTTTGTTATTTCTTTTCAGACAAAAAAAAAAAAAGATTTCACCCGCAAAAAAAAAAATAGCTTGAATATATTTTTAGTATCTCTACCAACTGTTGTGCAGGGTTGAGGGGATATTTTGCTCTTTAAAATATGAATAAAACAGTGATCATGGATAATTTGAAAAAGATAATCCTGGAAAGCTAGGGAAAACATTTCCACAGAGGAAAGGGAAAGAAAAATTAGTGTGGACATGATCGTGGCTTTCAAATATTTAAAGATCTACCATGTGAAAGACATATTGAACTACTCCTTCATGGTCTTCTTTATTGGATTATTACCCACATTCCACCCACCAAGTATAGGAGTCTCCCAAAGCTCTAGGCCACCTTCTCTCTTTTCTCCATGTTCTCTCCATCAGTGATTTCATTGGTTTGAATAGTTCAATTGTAATTTCTATGCAGATGGCTCCTGAACTCTAACCTCATATTACTACTGCCAGCTGGACATCCTGATCCATATATCACATAAGCAACTTTAATTCAACATGTCCAAAACAGAATTCATTACAAAAGTAAAAAATAAAATAAAAGTCTTTAATATCAAGGAACTCACAATCTAATGGGAGATTCAAATAATATTCAAACAATAATGTGCAAACAAGATAGAAATATGTTATATTATTGATAACCTTAAAGATCCTAGCATTAAGGGGAACTGGGTAGGGTTCCTTGCAGAAGGTGAAATTTTGTTTGGAACCTGAAGGAAGCCAGGGAGGAAAATAAGGAGGAAGCAAGAAAGAATTCCAGGCTCCTAAGATGAATATATGACCATATCAAATCCCTACTCAAAAATCTAGATTGTTTTTCTAGTTTCTCTAGGATAAAATATAAAATTCACAGACTGACTTTTATAGCCCTCCACAATCTGGTTCTCACTGCCTGTTCAATCTTATTTAAAATTATGATCCTTTACACTTTTCTTGTTGAACTGGCTGGCAAATTGTGCCCTAAATGATACTTCATGTTCTGCCCTATAGTTTTCCACAAGTATTAATTTATGTCTTGAACAAGACAGGTGATCAGATTTGAATCAAAAAGTCTTGGATTTAAATCTTATTTGAGATATTATGTGACCCCAGACAAGTCATTTAATTCTCTATTCCTGTGTTTCCTCATTTTAAAATATGGAAATAGGGAGGAAAGGTTGGAGTCAAGAACCTCCAAAATCTAGTTCTGAAGCTATGATTATATAAATGTCTACCCTCTTCACCCCAGTCTCTTAAAATCCCCACTTCCTTGGTGACCCAGTTTAGGTGCTGTTCTCAATGCATAGTTTTCCTGAATACCTTGGTTCTCAGCATTTTTTTTTTTTTTGCCTTATTGAAATGACATTATATTATCTTGTACATACTTAGCATTTACTTGCTTATGTATATGTCGTTAAATTCCAATAAAATATAAGTACTTGTAGGGAAGTGATTATTTTATTTTTTGTTTGTTTTTCTATTTCCAGTATCAAGTACAAGCATTGCAATGTCACCATTTAATAAATGTTAAATTAAATTGACCTTAGTATGTGTGGATCTTAGGGACAGAATCAGGATAAATGGATAGATATTAGTGACAGATATTTGTCTCCACATAAGAAACTTCCACCAATTAGAACTGTACAAAATCCAGATGGAATTGCCTTTTGTTATTTTGTTGTTTGGATTTTCAGATTTTCTTTTAATCAGATTGACTTAAAGTTTAATAATTTTGTAAACCTTTGCAAAGAAGCAATTTTAGGTTTTGCTTATTTTTTCTGCAGTCTTTTTGGATCCATTTTATCTAGTTCTCATCAAATTTTCAGTATCTTTTTTGTGCTTAGGTTGAGTGTGCTTCATTTCTAATTTTTAATGCATTTTCAAGTCAATAATGTATGTTTTGAAAGGGATCTTTACCTCTATCCCCCAAGGACTGCCTTAACTTAGTGTTAGTAATTTATATGTTGCTTTATCATCATAGTTTTCTCTTATGTAACTATTAATTGGTTATATTATTCATTTTTTACTCACTCATTATTTAGAATTTCATTATTAGCTTTATATTTATGTTTTGTGTTCTCAGAATTGATTACTTTTTTATTTTGCTATGATCTATTTTTACTATTTCTTTTTTATGTCAAGGCAAATATTTGTAATGTGGGACCTGTTACACAATTTTTGTAAAAGTT
This sequence comes from Sarcophilus harrisii, assembly GCF_902635505.1. Classification (NCBI taxonomy): domain Eukaryota; kingdom Metazoa; phylum Chordata; class Mammalia; order Dasyuromorphia; family Dasyuridae; genus Sarcophilus; species Sarcophilus harrisii. Next base: position 101,351,664 of record NC_045426.1, read on the forward strand.
CAATGTGGTGCTGAGAAATATGTATGTTCTTTAATAGTCTTATTTGGAAAAGGTCATGTCTTTTACCTCTAATTTCACCATAAAATCTATATTTTCCTTTTTGTTTCTTTCTGTTAGATTTTTCCAACTCTGAGAGGGAGACATTAAGGTCTTCTACTATCAGTGTGTTACTATCTGTGTCTTTTTATAATTAAAGTCATTATTTCTTTTTTGAATATAAATATTCTTGTACAAAAATATTTGTGGCAGTCCTTTTTGTAGTGGCTATATTTCAGTGGATTCCAGTGTACTGGAAACTTGAGTGGATAACCATCAATTGGAGAATGGCTGAATAAATTATGATATATGAATATTATGGAATATTATTGTTCTATAAGAAGCGATCAGCAGGATTATTTCAGAGAGGGCTGGAGAGACTTGCATGAAGTCATGCTAAGTGAAGTAAGTAGAACCAGGAGATCATATATATGGCAACAACAAAATTATACAATGATAAATTCTGATAGACATGCCTCTTTTCAACAATGAGATGATTCAGATCAGTTCCAATGATCTTGTGATTGGAGAGAGCCATCTACACCCAGAGAGAGAACTATGGTGACTGAATTGGATCACAAGATAGTATTTTCATTCTTTTTAGTTTGCTTGCTTGCATTTTGTTTTCTTTTTCATTTTTTCCATGTTGATCTGATTCTTCTAGTGCAGCATGATAATTGTGAAAATATGTATAAAAGAATTGCACATGTTTAACATACATTGAATTACTTGTCATTTACAGGAGGGAGAGGAAGGGAGGGAAAAAAATTGTAACACAAGGTTTTGCAAGGGTAAATGTTGAAAATTATCTATGCATAGCTTTTGAAAACAAAAATATTTTAATAATAAAAAGAATATAAATGCTCTGGCATTTGGAATACATAAGCTTAATAATATAATTGATTTGTCTTCTATGTTTCTTTTAACATTATATAATTTCCTTGTTTATCTCTTTTTATATTATAAATTATGAATTTTACCTTTTTCTTTGTAGAGAGCCTGATTGCAACTCTAGTATTGGGGGATTCACCTGATGCATTATAAATTCTGTTTTAGTCTTTCATTTTTATATGTATAATGCCCCTTTAAAGCATTTTAATTTTGAGGTTTTTTTGGCTACCAAGTCATACTTATGACTCATAGGGTTCTTGCTATACATAAAATGCCTGTTTGTTTTTTTTCAGAACTGCTATCTAAACATGGGTCTCTCATCTTATACTTGTGAATTTCATCTTAGATTCATTCTAAGACTGAACCTGTCAAGATCCTCTGGATCCTGACACTGTCATTCTACTTGTTTACCATCCTTCCCAAATTTCAACTATCTATAAATGCGATAAGTATACTATTTATACCTCCATGCAAGTCATTGAGAAAATGCTCAGCAGCACAGGAACGAAGCATGGATGAAAAGGTCTTATGAAGAAAATTCTGAAGATGCGAAGAAAAAAAATCAAATGAGAAAGAAAAAGGAGTATTATCTGACGAGACTGATATGGAGGCAGAGAGGACTTGTCTTAAAACTTAAATTTTTAAAAGACATATTGAAGATAGAAGCAAGGTCACATAACATAACAGAAGCTATGTACAAAAGTTGACAAAAGCTGTGAAAATAACTTCAGGAGTAATAAAGGACAGGATTAGGTGAGGCTGTAGAAGAATATTAAATGTAATCTTTTTAAGTAATCTTGGTAAAAAGAAGAGAATCAAAATAAGGGATAGAACCACTGCCTGAGGGTGGATGGAATAATGACAACTGATTAGAGAAAGCAGAGCTCTTGAATTTCTATTTTCCATCAATTTCTATGTAGAGGAGAATGACCCTTGAACAGGAAGTAAGAGAAAATAAAGGTGACTAATAAAAGTGTTCATGCTCAAAATAAGTAAGGAGATTATAAGTTGCTCATCCTTGATGAGTTCAGGTAACCTACAAAAGAATGAGGAGATATGATTGTTCAGCTATGTATGTAGAATAGGAGAGGTATTTCATAGACAAAGAAATTTCCCAATTTTTAAAGAGACAAAGAAAGAATCTTCAAACTGTAGACAAATAAGCTTGACTTTGTTTTCCAGGGAAATTCCAGAATGCATGATAAAAGAGATGGGTAGTGAACATAAAGAAAAGTAAATAGTTTTCATGAAGAATCAAGAAGATTTCATGAAAAAGAGATCATGCCAGACTTTTCTTTTGTTGGGGCTACCAAACTGGTAGATCAAGGGAATTCCATAAATGTATTTTGACCTAAGTTTTAATAATCCCTTTTTATAAAGTCATTTCTGCTATTATTACAGAAAATAATTGAGAGAAGTGAGCTAGATGATAGTACAATTAGATGTATAATTGGTTTAATGGTCAGAACGAAAGAGTAGCCATTAACAATTCAATATCAATTTAGAAATTGTACAGTAAAGAGCCCGAGAAATCACTACTTGGATTATATATTTATCAATAACTTGAATAAAGGTAGAGATGACATGCCTATCTAACTTGAAGATGTTACACATAGATAACTGGGTGATAAAGTCAGGATTCAAAAAAATCTTGAAAGGGTAGAATATTGAACAAAGTGAAATAAAATTAAATTAAATAGTAATAAAGTAAAGTCTTGTGCTTGGGTCTAAAACTATTTCATAAGTAGAAGATTGGATAGATATGGTTAAAGAGCAGTTTATCTTAAGAATATTTAAGAATTTTAATGGATTGCAAGCTCAATATGAGTAAATAATATGATATAGGATTCAAGGAAGTAAATGCTTTATGAGAAGGATAACTCAGGTATAAGGATTTTACAATTCTGATGTACATTTTCCAATTCAGAACATGTTTGGAGTATTATATTCCGTTCTAAGCAATAACTCTTGAAAAGGGCACTTTTAATTAGGAGAATATCTGGAGAACCTAAACCATGGTGATGGAGGGCATCAAGTCCTTTCATTCCACATGAGGATCAGTTGCAAAAACTGGGTATCATTAGGCTGGGGAAGTAAAGATTTAGAAGAGGAGTATGATAATTATCTTTAAGTATTTGACAGGCTGTCATATGGAAGAGATTAGATGCATGCTGTTTGACTTCAGAGAAAAGAACTAGGATTACACAATGAGTGTAAATTATAAAAAAAATCAATTTAAGCTTAATGTAAAAATCATCTTTCTAACAATTGGAGCTATCCAAATGTGAAAGAAATCTTGAGAGATGATAGTTTCCCCCTTCCCAAAGATATTTAAGCAAATGCTAGATGATGACTCTTCCAGCAAGTTATGATGAGAATTCTTTTGGTGGATGAGTTAAACCAGATGACCACTGCAGTCCCATTCAAATCTCAGATTCTGTGATTCCATGACTTACCCCATAGAATCTCATTTCATGGGATCCTATCTATTTTTTGTTTAAATATGATTTTTCAAAGGATGCACTAAGACTATCAAATCCTGAGCAGCAGTAGGAGAAAAGAAGTATAAAACACTACAAAGTAGGCTTTATTTGGCTATGAATACCTGGGTTCCTGTCCCTACTTCTTACTTCCATTATGACTGGAGCAACTTCTCTGGCCTCCAGTTTTCTCCTCTGGAAAGAGATAGGGCTAAATGAGATCATCTTTAAAGCCCCTTCCAGTTCTAAATTACGTAATCTGCATCCCTATGAACCAATGACAGATTATAAATGCCTATGAGCATCTCCATTAGAATGAAGAAACCAAATTGCATCTCAAGATCAGCACAGAGCATCTATAATTGAGAAACATTGCAGCCATACACCAGGAGATGGCAGCAAAGAGTAACAGCCTGGCTGAGTTGATGCAAAGAGCAGTGTCCTAACACCGGAGTACATCAAGGGTTCCCCAGTGTCAAGACTGAGATATTTCAGGAACAGATTTTTCCTATAGATTTTCATCCCCCAACTAATGGAGAAAGTATATCACGGGACAAGCAGTGAAAAAGTTCTTGTTTTTATGATGCTCATTGGTAAAATCTTTTGTTTTGAACTAGTGGATTATCTGATTGGTCTACTAAAAAAATAATCTAAACTTTTTAGTGGATGGTAAGCCATATAGTGATTTCTATATGATGGTTCTGAGAGAACCAAAATGGAAGAGAGGAACCAAGTAGCATACAAGGCCATGTCACTCATTTTGTAATTGATTAAAATGGAATATTTAAAAATTTGAACATAGAGTGGAGTACAATTTATCTTTGCTTACAAATTAATTCGTAAGCATTCATTAATAAGATTGTAAGAGGAATTCTATAATCATGAGATATTGAAGTGCTTATAATAACTTAGTTCAAGTTATTTGGATAGCTTTAAAAATACTATATAAAAACAATTATTACATTTGGCATTCTCATTTATTCCTTTATAAGTACTTTAATGTTCTTTCTAAAATTTCTAATTAATATTTTTTAAGAGTTTAGCTATTAGAACTCAATGCGTGGCCCAAAGGGATTGGGTTTTATGATCTCTCTCCCTACTCTGGAGATTTACTGCTAGGGACCCACAAATCCTAAATAAACCAAATTCAGTCTTTGGGCTAACTACCTAGGGAAAAAGTCAGACTCATTTTATTGTATTCTTTGACTTTTTATAACCACATCCTGTCACTTTGAGAAAAAATTACCTAAAGTTTAAAGCATGTCTAAAGTGCCCCTAAATTGTAAGACAGGTATTCCATGAACAATGGCAATCATGAACAGAAAAGTTATTTCTTTACTCCACACAAAAGTTATGCTTAACATACAAAAGAGCCACAAACTTCAGAAAGACTTAAATAAGTATTAATTACTTATAACTACTTTTTGTGCACTGACAAATTTAAATAAGCAGCAGTAACACCTAATGTCATATCCTTCCAGGGAGCTGAAATTTTATGTTTAAACGTTCATGTTTTATTTGTGTTCATAGGTTGAAAGATTGCTAAATAAGCACTGTTATATTTCACTCTGCACCCTGCACTGTCGTGTCAAGGAAGATTTTCTGTCAAGTCAGAATAAGAATTGAGCTCTTCTCTTTATGGTATGGATTCTCTCTAATGCAAAAACTCCCCTTTCTACCAATCAGTCCTTACCAAGGAACCCAGGACTTCCAGCCTTTTGAATTTACAAGGTAGCTTCCAAGACCAAACCTGTCCCCCTTGGGACCCCTTTTAGGTTACCTGTATACTACAAAAAAAAACCACTAAAGTATCCAGGAACCCTAAACACAGACTAAACTCCCTTACAGGAGCATCTGCTCAAGTTGGCACATGGAAGCAGTCAACATACAGGCAGGTGGAATGAAATGGTCTCTCTCCTCATCACTCATGGGAGAGGCTGAAGTAGTATTGATAGAATTCAGTGAGCTTGGATCACTCCCTCTTAAAGATCCAATGAGTCTGTGGAATTTCCTGCTCGGTGATTAAGGAGATTCCGTTATCATCACAAATAGCCATGGGAAACTTTGTCCTAAGAGTTTTTTCATCCTCAAAGAGCCCAAAAGCTGAGCTAGACAATGTGGTAGCTTAGGATAGAAGTTGGTTATCTCTGTACATGACAGTTACAAAAATATTAAAACCAAGAAGATAATGTAATTTAGAGGATAATATACTTCCTAATAGAAAGTAAGAAAAATGGAGTCTAATTCTATTTTAAAATTCTGAAAACTGGATGTCCATGACAGTTTGGCCACTAACTAATTATATTGCTGCTTGGTTTTCCTCATCAGTAAAATTATGTAGCATTATAGACTGTTGGCCTCTAAATTATGCATAAAGTTCCCTGCCAGCTGTATATTGACTTATAAAACTCCATATTAGAATTAGCATGATCTCATTATTTATTTATTTTGTTACATATTTCCCAATTTTATTTTAATGTGGTTTGGGCGTCATGACCAACATTTATTAAATATTTTAATCCACATTTATTAAATATTTCCAGTTTACAAGTCTCTGGGGCATTAGAATTTAAGAAAAGGACAAAAAAAGAAAAAAGAAAAACCAAAACAGTTTCTGTAAGGCAATGGGGAGCCACTGAATGTTTTTGAGTAGAGGACCAATATGATCAGCTCTTCCCAACTCTAATTTTTTCAATAACAGCTGGTGGCACAGTAGATACAGCACTGGTCATGGAGTCAGAAAGACCTAATAGACCCTTGCTTGCTGTGTGGCCCTGGACAAGTCATTTAACCCCTACTTACCTCAGTTTTCCCATTTGTAAAATCAGAATAATAATAATAATAGCACCTATTTCTCAAGATTATATAGAACCAAATGAGTTAATCACTATAAGGAGGTTAGCATATTGGCTGACACATAATAGGCACTATATAAATGCTAGCTATAATTATTACCATCATCATTAATATTAATGGTAATATACAAAATAACTAATAAAGATGACATAAAAAGTATCTACCTAAATTAACTAAGGTGCTGTTCCAATTATCGAGGTAACTTTATTTGTGAATATTGAGCCTCTCTGTACATCTTAAACAGTGTGTGTACCAGGTAGTTCTACTCATAATATTTTATGAATTCTTTTTTTAAAATAGTTCCTAATTTGAACTTGCCATTAATTTATCATGATCTTCCTGGGGAGTTCACAGTCATCAAATTTTATAACAGAAGTTTCAAACTCATGGCCCACCAAGCTCTCCCACTTGCAGCCAAAACCAGATTTAAAAGTAATTTAGAAATGTTTAACAAAATAAAAATACAATGCAATCCAGTAGTGGTTTTCTAAGGTAACATGCAACCAGCACACAGGGATTCATTTCTATTAGAGTTTGACACCACTGTTTTACAGAATTGCTCTCTTCCAAAGAGCTAAAATTCTCTAATCCAAACAATATTTCCCAAAGTTTTAAAATTATTCAATTGTCCCTCTCCATATCCCATTCTAATATTTGTCCTTTTCAAATATTATTCTATTTGTTTTTTCTTCTTATGGTTTGATTAACTTCATATTTGTTTCGCCTTCTGGAGACCTTTATTGATAAAGTTTATTTTTTTCCACCATAGAATCTAAATTAATTCATATAACAGTCCTAAAGTGAAAGACAAACTCTGTAACAACCTACAAGACTTTTCAGATGATTTAATTTTTTCATTAGGAAAGAGGGAATAGAGTCTCAACAACGATTTCTCTGTCCCTCTAAAATTAGCAAAGTGCTTTATACACTCAACACAAATTGTGGTCTGGGTGAGGGAAGAGTTGGAAAACTTAAGTGAGTTTTATTTGTTTGTTTGGTTGGTTGGTGAGTAGTAAGAGCTCATTTCATTTGAACCTTACAACAGCTCTATGTAGTACCTACTGAGGATGTCATTTTTCCTATATACACTTCCCCAATAATCAATCAACAAACTATTATATTTCAGGTACAGTGCTAAGCACTAGTGATGATAATACAAAGAATGAAGCAAAAGTTTTGTTCTCATTTTTCATTTGTATCCCAGATAAGTGACCCACCCCCCCAAGTAATCAACCTTGTCCTTTGCAGTATTTTACCATCAGATTTTATAGAAATCACCCAGAACAAACCTGATTTTATTCCAAATGATCCTCTACACATTGGGTAAATACAACTGTGGCCTACTTTTTAGTGCAATATAACCAAATATGGTCCTAGACCACTCGCCAACCTATTTAATGCTCTTTGGAAACATGCAAGTGAATTTATCCCTCAGTCCTAAACAAAGGCAGAAATCTGCTCTCTTAAGGACTTGGCTCCAGCTAGTCTAGGTTTTAGATAGTCAGATTTCAGATTTCTGGCACTAACCTCCTTCCCCAGTTCTGGTATTCCCAACAGCCTGATCCTACTATGGCTCCCTTACAATAAACCTCTCTCCTTTTATTATTTTCTTTTGAGTAGGCTTAAGAAAAGTACTTATTCTGTCAATCCTCACTCTATAAAAAGTTTCTCAGCAATGGGTAGAGACTGAAAGACTTAGTATTTCCAGATGAATCAAAGGGGTAAGAAAGAATAGATACTAACTAGAGCCCATTATATATTATGTCATTCCAGGCCAATAGAAACTTAGCAAACATTCAACTAGTCCTGCCAATAACTGGATGAATTTCACAAAATCAGTTTTGTCCATATCTCCCCACAGGCATTTGATTCTTAATAGATATTGAAGTCTTAAACTAACAGTATGAAGCCATATTGATGAAATTTTAGACCAGCTAATAATAATGGAAAATTTAAGGGAAAAGGGAGTTGATGAAAAGCACTAAAAGAAAAAGAGTTCATTATTTAAGAAATATACTTGACGAAATTGATAAGAAATTTGCCAGGAAATGCACTTAGATCCACATAATATACTACTACATGCCTCAGTGAATTCCAGCTGGATAATAAAGTTAAACATTAAAAAGAATCTTTTTTTTAAAGTATAAGAAATAAAATAATGTATTTATTTGAATATGAAGGATAAATGACAGTTTTAATTTTTAAAATAGAAGAAATTGTTAAGAACAAAATTGATATCCTTGACTCCATTAAGATAAATATATGTATCTATATTTATATACACTGTATATGTGTATTATATATACAGTATATATCAATATGTATATTGTGTGTGTATATATATATATATAGATATAGATATATATACAACAAAAATATAATTTAGGAAAAGAAAGAAAATAGTTACTATTAAAAACAAATGTGGTACATAAAAATTTGACATCTCAAATACATATACATAGGAATACATAGGAAATACATAGGAAACTAATAAAATATATAAAGATAAACCCCGAGAAATAAATGGATAAATAGTCAAGGGATATGAACAAGTAATTTATACAAGAGGAAACACAAGTTGTTAAAAAGTTATTCCAAAAACGTTCAGCATAACTAATAATCAAGGATGCAAATTTAGTTCAAAGCAAAAAATGCAAATTAAATTTAATTGGTTATACTGTTGTTCGATATTAAGTTTATAATATCATCTCTATTTTTAAAGGAAATCATTAAAGGACAAATAAAAATATAAGACATAAAATATGTTGCTATAGAAAATATATTTAAGACAGAAAGACACAAATTTATAATGTAAGGTTGAGGGGGAAATATTAGCAATCAGCTAACTACAGAAAATTAATAGCTACTATAATGATGTTTAGAAAATACTGAATTCATATTAGGAAAAAGTAAAGAAAGATAAACACATTACTAACATGATGATTAAAGAAACCATTAATGTTAGCATTAATTACATAGATATTTATAAGGATAGCAAATATATGTTAAAGGAAAAGTTAATTGGTTACAAAAGGATTTAGAATAATATTAACAATGAGAGAAATTCAATACCCCAGTTTTGGAATACAATAGTTCAGACAGGAAAACAAATTAGAAGAAATTTATAAAACTGAATAGTATACTTTTAAATGTTATTTAATAGATATATGTTGAAAACTGGATGATTTTATTTGCTAATTTGCTTTTGATTTATACATTCCAGGAAATTTGCAAAGATTGATTAAATCTATAAGTTGTACATGTATAAGTTGTATATAAATATATAAATATAAATGTATATAAATAAGTTGTAAATAAATATAAAAATTACTGTTATGATAACAGAATTAAAATAGTATGAATAATACAAATATCATCAAACATCATATCCTTATATGGATGCTTAATATGATATAATGTTAATAAGCATATCAAAATATAATAGATGAAACTATAACATTTTGTAGAAGCAAATTTATTTCCTTAAATGTCTAACAAAAGAGAAAAAAGGAAGATTTATACTTGATATTTCAACTTAAAATTGATTTAAAAAATCAGCAAATAAACCAAAAATAAGCATAAATAAAACACTAAATTCAAATGTGCATCTAAAAGAATTGAAAGCCAAAAAAATAGAAAACAATGAATTGGGTTTTAAAGTATCACTAATTGATAATTAGCTTACTTGACAAAGAAAAGAGAACTGAAAACTAAATTTAAAATATTGAAGGTACAACAAAATAGTAAAGAAATTGGAGTAATTATTAGAAAATTATAGAACAAAGTTGAGAATATAAAAAGATGAAAGGCTATAAGATATTATGTTCCAATACTGAGAAAATAAAAACAGGTTATACAATAAACTAATATCAGAAAAAATAAATAAAACTATATGTTAATAAACTACTACAATAAAAAGATCAAGTGGATTCACCAATGATATTTATCAACCAAAGAACAAATCACCTATATGCTAAGCAAATTGTTTTCAAAAACGAAAAAGATACAATAGTGTTCTGTAAGACAGATATGAACCTGATATCCAAACCAGGAAAGAGTATATTAAAGAAGCAGAATTTTAAACCAATATAATTAATGAATAACAATGAAGAATAGAAGATTAAAGAGAGAGAGAGAATAAACAATAAAATGGTAAATTCTAAAAGATCATTCCAAAAACCAAAAACCCTTTGACAAAATACAGTAGCTATTTATTTTAAAACTGTTCAAAAATATGGGAATGCAAGCATTTGTTTAATCTACTAGTCAAAACTATCTGTAAAGGGAAAATATTAGAGCCATTTCCACTGAGCACAAGTATAAGACTTATATTTTGATTTGATATATCTATATAAAAGTTAACAATACCAATAAGACAAGAAAAGAAAATTAGAGAAAGAAGCAGTAGTAAAATAAAGTTTAAAAATTTATAAACAATTTAATACTTCACTTTTAAAAATAAGAGAATTGACAAAATATTGTTTTAGATAATGAACAATTTGGACCAGAAAGTTATATAAGAGCAACCACAAAATTAACATATTTATCATCATTGTAGCTCACTCAATAAAAATTTAAAAATAGAAAAATATAATTTGAAATAACAACAAAATGTATTAAATATCTGGCAATCAATTTAAAATACAGAAAGAGCTTGCAAAGTCATTTATAAACCAATACTTATATAAATAAATCAAGAACTAAATAAGTGGATAAAGAACTAAAATTTGAATGTAAATAACCTGAGCTCATATCAAAAAGTGACACTATTTCCAAATTAATCTAAAGATTGATATAATACTAATCAACATACCAATTAGAAACTTTTAAGAATTAGAAAAAAGTAACAAACTTCATAGGAAAAAAAACTGACCAATAACATCAAAGAAAGCTGTTGAAAAGGGGGGGAAAAGGAAGGGAAACAATACACTAAACTTGTACCATTAAGCAGCAACTATGCAAACTTTCTGTTAGTGGTTTAAAAAATATGTAAGTGAAATATATTGGATAATAAGCTTGAACTAGATTCATATTATGATCTGGCATTCAGTAAACTAAAGATGACAAGTTACAGAAAAATTCATTATTCAACAAAAAATTTTGGTTAAAATGTTGAGCAATTTGTGGAAATTGGGAATAGAGTAGATCCTCACACTAGACACATCATAAACTGGAATTGGGTCAACAATCTAAATTCTAAAACTGTCAAACAAACAAAACTAGATAACAAGAAAATGTCCTATCTTTCACAATTGTAGAAACGGGACAAATTCTTTAAAAGCTTTAAATTATAAACAATAAAATGAGTGTATTTGATTACATAAAAATTTAAAAAAAGATTTTTGCACAACAAGCAATGCAAACAGAGATCAAAAATAAATAAATAATAAACATTTCCAAGAATAAGAGCAATTCTCCAAGAGATTAAAGATCAAACTAAGTGAGCAGAGAAAAATGAAGAAACACAAAGTATTAATCATTACATTAAAAGTTGTTTTTAGTAATCAGAGAAATTCAAGTTAAAATAACCTAAATCCACCTGACATTAAGAAAATTGCCCCCCAAAATAAAAAAATAACAAAAATTCAATGCTCAAATGGCTATAGTGGGTCAGGCAAAAATTTAGCCAACTTTTTGGAAAACAACGTGGAATTGTATAATCAAAACTATAAAAAACATGTGTACTTTGTGACCTAATGGTACCACTACTAGGACCTTTAGGAAGTTGATGTCATTAAAGACTTAGCTTTAAAAAATAATTTATATTACTTATAATTTTTAAAATACATAAACTTATAAACATACCAAATATCCAATAACCTGGGAATAGCTGAATAAATTATAGAATGGAATTTGACAGAATATTATTATTAGGTGAAAAAAATATTAAGAATTATAAAAAACATCCTAATTTTAAGAAATTACAAGAAACATCCTAAAACATAGAAACAAATGCAGAATGTAGAACCAAAAAACCTGCATATGGTGAGGCTGACAATCAGTAAATAGATTTATAAATATATGCACAATCATTTAGAATCTTTTTTATTTAATTTATTATTGATTTTCTTTTCTTATATTTATATGTGTGGTTACTTGTCATTGGAAGAAAAAATAAAATTTATATATGTTATAAATGTTATTTGTGTATAAATATCATTTGTATGTGTTAGAAATATAGGTATATGTTCATATAAATGTACATTTATATATCATAAATAACATCTATATATGTTAAATACATTATAGAAGAATATTTGAGACTAAGTCAAGAAACTATAAAAAGAAGGTAAAGTCTTTTAGTACAAGTATGTATGTATTTTAAAGTAGATGAAAGGGAAAAAATAAGAAAAGAAAAGAAAGGTGCTATTTGTATTGCCCTACAGCACTTCTGACTTAATATTTTACTGTTCATTTAACAAACACTTGGGTTTTATATTTTAATTTTTTTTAATCTTTGATTAAAAAAAAAAAAAGATTTGGAATTCATCTGAATCTTTCAGAAAGCACTTATCTGGGACAATCTTCAGGATTAGAGCCTCCTGCCTCCACCTGATGGCACTGTATGTCTATTACAGGAGCTATTATCAAAAGGGAGAATTTCATACCTAAAGTACTGAAACCTTGATACACTTATCAAAAGATTGACAGTCTTGTGACACTTATTCAATTCGATTATTTTTGCTTCTTGGTCTCCTTTGTTTTCTCACATAGTTTTTACCTTCCAGGCATTTCTGAAAATATAAAAGCACACATTGGGTACAATGTTACTAACGGCTATAAAATCTCTTAACATTTCCTTCATATATACTGGACCAAAAAACCTAAAAATCCTGTATAGTATTGATCAGGGGCACTCCATTTTAAACCCCAAATCAAGAAATTCCTTTTAACTGGTTTCCCTGGGCAAATCTTGGTAAAGTTTCAAATTCTGCAACCTAAATGATGAATAGTGATTATGTCCTTTTGTAACTTCCAGTCTCCACTCTTTACTTATCTGTTCTTGGGGCACTTGTATTCATTTTATCAGGGACTTAGATGAAGACAATATTATGTAATGGAAAGAGTAGTTGTTCTGAAATCTGAGGACCTGGGTTATCATTCAAGAATCTATGTTGCATCACAGTTTCTTCATGAATAAAATAAAGTCATTGGAGAGAATGCTTTAGAAAGCCCCTTTATGATTCCAGAATACTAAGGCCAAAATTACGTTTACAAAATCTACAAGAACATGAAGTTGAGAGAGATAGCTAATAATCTAAGATTGAAGCTAATGGGAATGAATATAAAGTCCTGCAAGTAAGTTCAAATTATCAATTGAATAAGTAAGGATCAGATGTGGCTAGAAAATAGTTTGTCTAAGGAAGAAAAAAAGACCTTTGTGTTTTAGTGCATTCAGGATAAATCAATTGTGACATGGTCACATAACTTCCAAAAGAGGTAGAGTAATCATGAGCTTCATGAACAAAAAGAATATTAAATCTTAGAATGAGGAAAATGTTAGGCTTCCTATACCCTGCCCTGCTCAGACCACTATTAGGGTGATGCTGTGGTCCATCATGAATGCCATATTTTAATTATACCAACAAAGGCTAAGAAGATGGGGAACTATGAAAATAGTGAGAATATAATAGCACTCTTTAAATATTTGGTGACTATCATGTGTCCTTGGCCCCAGGTGTTAGATCTCAGAACCATGAATGGATGTTTCAGAGAGGTAAATTTGAACTCAACATCAGGAAAATCTGTTTTCCTGTTAAAGCTGTCCAAAACTGAAATGAGATGTCTCTGGATGCCATGGGCTCTCTATCACAGAAGGTCTTCAACAGAAACTAAAAGATGATCTGTCTGAGGTGATGGAGAAACATTTCCATACAAGTTCAAATTGAAGAAGCTCTTTTCTGAGATCTTTTTCAACTATGAGACCTTCTTACAAGGCTCTTAATCTTCCTATATAGTCAGCCCTTCAGCCTAAATACTCCCAGATAAACCAAGCCCACCAACTTCCAAAGGTACCTGAAGAAGGCTCAGGCAATACATTCTGATACTCCCCTGAGTGCCTGATATCATCAGCGTGGGTACCCCTTCCAACACCGCAGATCAGAACCCTTTAATATCTTCTAATCTAATAGAATTTTCTTCATGTTCTCCCATTAGTCCTCTAGAAGGAGTACTGGAAGCCTTCCAAGTTAAAGTGCTTAAAGCCTCCCTCTTGGCCTTTTAACAAATCACAAGACCTGTACACCAAAGGGATAAAAGAAAGAGGAAAGGGATCCATATGTACAAAAATATTTATAGCAGTTCTTTTTATAGTGGCAATGAACTAAAAGCTAAGAGGGTGACCATCAGTTGGGGAATAGCTGAACAATTTATGGCATATGAATGCAATGAAATACTATTGTACTATAAGAAACAATGAAGGGGATGGTTCCAGAGACACCTGGGAATACTTATGTGAAATGAAGCATAGTGAAGTGAGTAAAACTAGAAGAATGATTTATACAATGACAACAATATGGCAGAAACAGTTTTGGAAGAGTTAAAATACAATAATCAATCATGATTCCAGAATATCCATGGTGAAGAATTCTCACCTTTCCACAGATAACAGACTAAATATACATTTTTTGTGTACATGTTTTTTTGACATGATCAGTCAATATGGAAATTTTTTGACTGTATATTTGTTACAAGTATTTTGTTTTTCTTTTCTTTTTTCTATCAATGGAGACGGGGGAAGTGAGAGAGAATACAAATTCCTATTAGCTGAAAAGTTAGAACAAAGTAAAAAAAAATTTTAAACATGTTTTGAGAATTAGTGCACAATTTCCCATAATGTCATCCATCCCTTTATCATCCTCCTATTTAATTGAATCTGGTGATTAAAGCCTCACCTATTTTTCATCAGCAACATCTATCTAAGATCAATAATTAATAGACTAATGATAGGCTGTCCATTCAAATTTGTATCTTAGTCTGGACAATAAGCATTCTTTATCCATTTAGTTTTTCAGCGTGAATTGCTAGATCAATCTCTTTAGAATGACCATTTGAGATGACCTTGTAATGTTCTGGTCCTTAATGTGATCATCACAATATCATCTTTAAAAAAAAGAGACATCTGGAAGTTTTCTTAATCTATAGCAGAAGTTGTTAACCTTTCTTGTGTCATGGATCTCTTTAGCAGTCTATGAACTCTCAGGATTAAGTGGGTGTTTGTTTTTTAATATATAAAAAAGCTACATAAGATTATGAAGGAAACCAAATATTTTGAAATACAGTTCACAAAATATGCTGAAAAAACAAGTTTAGAGGCCATAGGTTAAGAGCTTTTGTCATTGTTCTGTCATTTCAATCATATTCTCCTGTGACCCCATTTGAGGTTTTCTTGGCAATAAAATGCAGCAGTTTGCCATTTCCTTCTCCAGCTCATTTTACAGATGAGGCAACTGAGGCAAAAGGGTTATATAACTCACCCAAGGTCACACAAAGTGTGTGGGGGTCAGATTTGAACTCAAGTCTTATTGACTTCAGGCAGATACTCCATTCACTGTAGCACCTCGATGCCCATAATCTATAGGGAAATCCTTCTAAATATGGATCCTGTTCAGGATGTCTTCCGTGATGGTTTCTAATGTCTTTGGCCAGGAAGGAGAAGAGAAGCAAAAAAGCACTTATATATGTGCCAGCACTGTGCTAAATGCTTTTTATAAATATTATCCCAATTGATCCTCATAACCACCCTATGAGGTAGATGGAATTATTATCCTCATTTAACCCAAAGTTATGTGACTTGGCCAGAGCCACACATCTAATAAACTCCTAAGCTCAGATTTGAATTAAGGCCTTCCTAATTTCAAGCCCAGAGCTCTACCCACTGTGCCAGCTGCAAACATTTGCTAAGTCATTTCAGTCATAGTCAACTCTTCATTAATTCATTTGGGATTTTCTAGGCAAAGCTACTGGACTGGCTTGCCATTTCCTTCTCTAGATCATTTTATAGATGAGGAAATTGAGAGAAACAGGGTTAAGTGACTTGTGCAGGGTCACATAGCTAGTAAACACCTAAACCTATATTTGAACTAAGGCCTTCCTAATTCTAGTTCCAGAGTTTCTTACAGTACAGTCCCACCATCTGCCAGTATACAAGTCCCTTTAAAATGGAAGATAATACACTAGGTAAGCAAGCAGTTTCTAGAAAAGAAAATTTCCTAAATCAATGAGGTTTCAAAATTTTCATAAATTCAGCTCTCATGATTTCAAATCCAACCTTCTTTCTACTCCAGGACAGTTCTTGAGAAGCATCAAGGCACAACTAATTAGGATCACAAATTTAGAGCCAATAGGAACCAATTACTCCATTTTTCAGATAAGGTAGTAATACATGAGGTGACTTACCCATGATCACAATTTACTGTCTGAGGATGGATTGGAAACAGGGTTTTCATGATGCAAAGACCAATACTCTATCCACTACACCAGCTTGCTGAAGAAGTCCTACCTCCAATTCTTAACTTTGGCCTTTTTGAACTATCTAATCACTGGCAAGTCATTTAATCTCTCTGAACCTCAGTTTCTTCATCTGTAAAATAGAATTAATAATACTTAGTAGTAGATATTTCATAGGGACAAATAATATATAATAGATATAATATGTTTTATATATATATATATATATATATATATGGTGAAATATATGTATGTATCACTATATAAATTTCAGTCATCCTTCCAACTCTGTACTTTTATGATTCTATTACATGATCTATTTGGTCAAAGATGGAGGTGATCTAATCTAGTCCAATCCCCTCACTTAACAGAGTGAGGAATTCAGACCCAGAAAAATTCAATAATTTGTCCACATTTCATCAGTGACAGAACTAGATCTGACTTTCAAGCCACTATTTCTACTACAACATGAAGTTCCTTTCCTCTGAGCTCTCTAAGTTCCTTTGTCTAAAATTTCATGATATAACATCTTTTCCTCAGTTCTATTTTATTGACTTCCCCACCCCCTAACCACTAATATCTGATAGATAACAAAATATATTTTCTAAAAGTAGATCCTTAGGAAAATGAAGTTCAAAAAGCTTCATTTTAGAGCCAGTTTTATTAATTTCTTTTTACATTTGCTAATCTGTGAAGCATATAGAAAATGAGGTCATCTAAGCAGATTTTAATAGGGGTAAGGAGAGAAATAGATGTTCTAAATCACTTTCAAAGATTCATACATCTATAAAGGACCTAAGAGCTAATCTAATAGATTTTTACAGACGGGAAACTGAGTACCAGAGAGGCTGAATGATTTTCTCAGAATCACCTAGGAACAAGAAGTAGAGAGAGAAGTTAAATCTAAGTTGTTTGATTTCAAATCCACTGTTCTTTCAACCAAACCACATTGCCTTCTCAATACCTCAATAAACACTGCTAATCTTGGCAAGAATCTAAACTGAGAGGGCAGGGGGTAAGAAAATAACTTGCTCTCTGACTTTGATCTCTTGCTCATCTGAGTTTCCATTTCTTTATCTGAACTTAAAAATCTATATTCCTACTATGTAGCTCTAACGGGGGAGGTGGAGCAAATGAAAAGTAAGAATTTTCTCAAACTTCCACTCCAAAAGAACCAAAGACCAGTGAGCTGATTCTAAGGCAGAGGGGGCAACAAGGATGGCCATTTATACAGAAGTAGCCCACTCTTGGCCCCATAAACTTGTTTCTACCAAAGATTATCACATTAAGGTTACTCTTTGGACTTAAAGCAGGCTCATAAAGTGAGTGATGAATATGTTCGGCTAAGAGAAGCTGGAGGGATGACCAGAGCAAGCATTCAGCAACTGGAAAAGATGAAATGGGTGGAGACAGGATCGACTGGAGAAGAGATGACTAGAGAAAAATGAGTATATCATCCAGATTGACAGTGGCTGCCAGGTCACACAAATATCTAGACTTGAATGCTCCGGGAGGTTTTGCTGCAAATATAAAAGCTTTTGGAAATGCCTGCTGGCTCCATGGAGGAACAGCTGAGAGGAAATTTTAAATAGAACTATTTCATTAAAGTCTTGAATTTAGAGGCTTGCTCACACTCTAAAAGAGTCTGAACTGCCTAATCTAGGAGTGACTTACACTAGTCCCTTGCAGGCACTGGTTTTTATAATATATGGGTTTTTTATTCCTTTTTTTTTCTTCATTGGTTATGAGTAAAAAGCTGTATAAATTTATACCATGGAGGTGTGGTTGAGCCTATTTAAATGCAGCCACAAAAGAAATCGCCAGAGTTCCTTGGTTTGTGGAGACACCTTGAATAGGAATCTAATTGAATAAATCCACAAAGAGGGGGAAACCTTGGAGATGGAGGTGACTGGCTCTAGGAGAATGATAATTTGATGCTGCCCAAGAATGACCTCTAGTGTTGAGTAGAGAGTATTACGTCTGGGAAGCAACGGCTAACATGGACCGTCCTCACTGCCAAGGGTTGTGAGGTTCACCTGTGAGGGGGAATTGGGAGGAATAGTATATGTAAAATGAAGACGTCTGGGTCTGAGACATTTGAGCTTATCATAATCCAATAGTCTGTCATTATAAGATTCTATGGTTTTCTGGTCTTTCTATGGTTATATGAATCTGGTTAGCTTACCCCTGGACTGAAAATACAGGTTTTTATTCTGAATGTCCAGAGCGACTCTACAAGTTTAGGAATATGGAAGCCATTGCCGTTGTCTTTGAGTACCAAGTCTGAAGTTGATGGAGGATGTGTGATCTGTTCTGTGGTCCCAGGTCTATTTTGATCCTGGTCACAAATTTCTTCAGAAGGGAACTGGAAAAGGTAGAGGCCATAGGTCATATCTTCCTACACATTCTACTTGCAACAGCCTCTGCTTGAGATAAGCTGTCACTTGCCAATACAATCCCTCAGTACAACACTTAATTCTGCAGTGCTCTAAGTTCAATAAATATGAAGAATGCACAATTATAATCAGCCTCTCAGATTCTTATGTATAATAAAACGTACCAATCTTCCTGACCTGGATATATTTAAATCCCTTCTTTCAATATAAAATATAACAAAAGAGAACTGTAGCAACTTTGACAATACAAGAATCACCCTCTCTGCCCTCTCCCCTTTTTTTTCTTACTATTTCTCGACAGCCGGTGAACAATTCTAGAATTCTACTGGGGGCAATTTAAAATCCATTGTCCAGGGTCAGGCTGGCTCTCCCAAAATGTGATGGGAGGTATATTGTACCCCAAGCACTACTAGCTTGCAAGATGTAGGAAAGGATGCTGAGCTAGACGTCATTACAGTAGCACAGGGTTTCCAGCTGGGTCTCCAGTATGTCCATATGGACTTATAAATACCTGCTGTAAAAAAGTAAATAAGGAATTCATGCCATAGAAGGCAAAAAGTCCCCCCAAAGTCCTAGTTATTGGGAAATAAACATTTTAAAACAGTGCCTAAATATGATGCAATTCACAGAACCAACTATAATGATTTCATATACATTCATGATCTGGTCTTTTCTCTCTCACCTTGTGTTTCTAATCATGATCATAAAAAAAAAAACAGGAAAGTATAAAAAAAGATAAACTTTAAAGGAGCAAATTGAAAACACAACCTATGATTTCTAAATTGCTTAGAGACCTTAGGATGGAATGTCAAAGAAATAAAAAGAATCACAGAGTGTAATATTACCATTAAGGAGCAAGGCTCTAACTTGGACAAAAACGTCTGTTTAGAGGTGAACAGTTGAAAGGTTCAGTACTGTCAACATCTGAGGTGACATACTTCTTCCTACAGGCTACTTTTTAGACCCTACCATTATTCAGCATGGTACAATGGATTTGGATTTATGTGCAAATCCTGACTTGCACTTGCGCCACTTGTGTGATCTTGAACAAATCATTTCACCTAAGTCTCAATTTCCTTATTTTTAAAATAAGAAGGTTAGACAGGGTTTGCAGGAATGAATGTTGAAAATTACCTATGTATATATTTTGAAAATAAAGAGGTTTAATTTTTTAAAAATAATTAAAAAACAAATAGCTGAGAAAAGAAGGGGAGTAAAAGGTAAAGGAGAAAGGAAAACACATCAAACTAAATGTAGAATTTCAGATAATAGCAAGAAGAGACAAGAAGGTTTTCTTAAATAAATAACACAAAGAAATGGAATAAAGCAATATAAGAGAAAAGACAAGAGATCTTCTCAAGAAAATTAGAATCATAAAAGGAATATTTCATCCAAAAATGGGCAAGATAAAAGACAAAAATTGTAGGGATTAACAGAAGTAGAAAACATTAAGAAGAGGTAGAAATAATATACAGAACTAAACAAGAAAGATTTTAACATCACCAATAGCAACAATGATGTGGCTAATGGATCTAGAACCAGATAACCTGAAGAGCGAAGTTAAGTACATTGGAAAGAACAGTTTATGTCCCAATCCTAATAAAAGGAAAAGCAAAAGAATGTTCTTGCTATATCTTCAAGAATAAGATTAAAAAACAGCAATGGTTGAAGAAGAATCAGCCAAAAAAGCATTTATCAAAAATGTACTACAAAATTGCAGAGTAAAAATATAAGGTCCAAATCATACTTCATTGTAATCAAATCACATTACTTATTTACTTCCACTTATCTAACTCCTATAATGTATTTTTCTCTCCTTTTCATTTCTACTTTTCCTAGGTCATCATCTCCTCTCATTTTTTCTCTTAGATACAAGTTTTTCTACTACTATATTTCTGCTATTACTTAATAACTTTTGAGGAGCATCTTTTTTTTTTTTTTGTGCTGAGACAATTGGGGTTAAGCGACTTGCCCAGGATCATACAGCTAGGAAGTATTTAGTGTGTAAATTCAGATTTGAACTCAGGTCCTCCTGACTTAAAAGCTGTTGCTCAAGGAATATCTTTTTTAAGTGTTGTTGGAGATATATAGAATATACCAAGACCCATTCTGTAATAGCCATTAATTCCTAATAACATTTTCAAAGAACTCAAAAAAAAAAATAAAATAAGGAGGTTAGCCTAAATGATATTTAAAGCAAATCAGAAGATTTCAGATCTAAATCCATGGTTCCCAGATCAAAATCCAAGATTCGGTGTGAAAAGCTCTGACTTTGAACATTTTCTATGATCTTGAACAACTAGATGTCACAAAGTTCACATGGCTTTGGCTAAACAGAGAAGCCACAGAAGGACTGTCTTGTTTTTTGTATTTGTACCCCTAGTTTCTTAACACAGTACATGGAACATAGCAAGTACTTTTTTTAAAAAATGCCTTTTTTTTTAATTCGTTCATGCATTCATACTCATTATGTCTATTTCACAAGATTGTTGTGAGAATCAAATGAGATCCTGTTAAAGCCTTTCACAATGCTAAAATGCTATATAAATGGGAAATAGTAGAATCAATAAAATGTATTAAAGAAATATGAAAATATAAGCCCGTCCACTTCAATCTTCAAGATTTAAATTATGGCCTCACTTAAATGAGCAATAAAAAAGGAGGGACAGAGAACACAATACTTTCTTTCCAAATAAAGGCCTCAAGATGGATAACTATGGGCAAGTGTGTGTGTACACATGCTCACATGAGATTCTACCAGCATTAAGATTACATTTTGTGTCGGGCATGCAAATAAGCCCTCTCCCTCTCCATTCACGGGGGATATCTAGGAAACATGCATAAAGAAGGATCTGTTTCTGGATATAGGAAACCATGTGGATGTCAAGAAGAAGAGATGGAGATGCCAAACTCCACCCAGGACCTGGAGAGCGGCCTGCATAAACATATGGCCCGAACAGAAAACCATATGCACTGGAGAATCAGAACCAGCTGAAGAATTGTAGGGAGAGCGGACAGAGCCACAAAGGAAAAGAAACCCTCAATAGACCTTACCCTTCTGGTACTAATGATGGGAAGGGCAGGAGAGCCAGGAGGGCTGAGAGGAAGCTCATAGTAGGCTTTCAGAGGCTCTAGACAAAGCATTCAAGGTTTTCTACAATCCGCTTTCACTTGTTTTTCCAGGCCTATCTCACACTTCTCCTTTGTATGTACTTTACTTTCCTACCCCTTGCACCTGAGATGCTGGTCCTTCCTGAACACCCCATATTCCAAAGGTCGCTCCTCTATCCTTCATGTCCATCTCTTACCTGTGGCTCCATAAGCTGCCTTTTTCCAAGTTGAGAGTAAGCAATAACAGACCTCAAACCTATCTCTGAGTTAGAGAGATACTTACCTTACAGGTGGATGAGAACAGGTTGTTCCAGTTGTCAAGGTCATCCATTGTATCCCAGGCCATCACCAGCAGACGTGGCTTTTGTCTTGCAGCTGGACTTTAATGACTCTGGAAGAGAGAATGAGGTTGAAGACTTTCTGTAACTCTGACTCACTTAAATCCAATTCATGCACAATGTCATTGATCCTCTTCAAAAACAAAGGATGAACAACAATATTCCAGCCATATTGAGCTACTCTCAATCATCCATTCTCACCTGGCTCTCTCTGCTTTCTATTTGTATAGCAAAAGATCATCAGATTATAACTTGTAGTGTGAGTGTTGCTATTCCATTTTACAAATTAGAAAATTGAAGCTCAGAAACTTTTAGTGGGCAGCTAATAAACAACAGTCTTCTAAATTGACTCCAAGCCCAGTGCTTTTTCCATCAATCCATTCTGCCTCTATCAAAAGAGAGATACATTGAAAGAACTGACTGCATTCCTAATGTAGCAATCTCTTATAGGTCAGATGATAATAAATCATATTTGGAGGACGTATAGTTAAATAATCACTTATCTTTAAAATTTACCACGCTGCAAACTTTATAAGATAATGGTGTGATAGCAATGGCCAAAAATCAGGTTTGGGTTCCTTTAAGGAATGAGGGAATGGTCCCTCTGCACTCTTCTCTGGTCTAGAGGATTGTGTTCAATTCTAGACATAATATTTTAGGTAGGACATTGTCCAGGTCCTTTTGCCAGGCCTTGTGAAATGGATCACTCATAGTCTGAAGGCTCAAACAAAAAAAATTCCTTTAATAAAAACCTCCAATAACTACCAGATAAAAGGCAATCCCCAAGGCAGTAAAAAGCAGTCCAGGAAAGTAAAAGCATGTAAAAGCAATCAGCAAGGAGGTTTCCCCGGGCCTCAAGGACTCTCACACCAAAGTTATAAAACTGATTTTATATCTTCCTTGCCCAAAGGGTACATGGCTGAGTCTCAGATCAATTCACCTGAGGGCACAGTTAAATCAGACAGTTCCTAGTCTTCTCCACAGATTTGGCTTACAACAACCCTATTGATGCTGTGGAAGGGTGGGATATTAACTCAAGCATCCCCCATTCCATTAGTGTTCTGGCCTACAGCACGCATTAATGAACTAGAAAATGTCTAGTAGGTTACAGTGTGTTAACCCCTTTAAAAAGAAAACTCAGGAAAAGCTTGATTTGTAGTTGAATCATGTCCCCATTTGGGGTTTTCTTGGCAAAGATATTGGAGTGATTTGCCATTTCTTCTCCAATTCATTTTCTAGCTGAGGAAACTGAGGAAAACAGTTAAGTACATTGCCCAGGGTTACACAGTTAGGTTTAGACTAGATTCGAACTCAGGAAAATGAGTCTTCTTGACTCCAGATCCCGGGTTCTATCTACTTACTACACCACCCAGGGACCCTCGCTTGGTAGCTGTCTCAAAATATTTGAAAGTAAAAGAAGATTTAGGTTTATTCTGTCTGTCTCCAAAGGCCTAAACAATGAGTTAGAATCATGAGGAGTCCAATTTAAGATTTATATCAAGAAAATTTTTCTAATTAGAAGTATCCCAAAATTAAATTGGATGCCTTGGGAAATTACGGCTTCCCAATCAGAAGGTCTTCGAGCAAAAGTTAGATAAACACTTGTTGGATATATCAAAGAGGAGGAATAAATTAGACCAGATAAACACTGAAGTCCTTCTAAAATTTTGAAATTCTGAGGTTCCACAATGCTTGCAGAGGTCCTCAAACTTTTTAAATAGAGGGCCAGTTCACTGTCCCTCAGACTATTGGAGGGCCGGACTACAGTAAAAACAAAAACTTTGTTTTGTGGGCCTTTAAATAAAGAAACTTCATAGACCTGGGTGAGGGGGATAACCGTCCTCAGCTGCTGCATCTGACCCGCGGGCCGTAGTTTGAGGAGCCCTGCTAAAGTTTACAAAGTATTTTCCTCTAAATAACCATATAAAATAGGCAGTCCAAGTACAATTAGCTCCATAATACAGATGAAGAAACTGAGATTTCGAAACATAATGATTTAACAAGAGTTAATGAGCCTGTAGGCAGGATCTGAACCCAGACCTTTAGACAGCTAGTCAGCACTATTGGCAATCTTGTACATTGCCTCTTGTCTTTTTTCTTGGCAAAAAAGCAGCCCAGTTTTTCCCTGAGACATCACTGTTTCTTAACAATGTCAGCATGCTTCCATGATCCACCAGTCACCACCATGAAAACAAAACTGACATTCTCAACCCAAACTGGAAAAGCTTCAGGAACACAGCAGAGAGGGATTAAGGAGATAACAGTTCTGCTTTATTCCACCCGAACACCACGGATTTGTACCAAAGGGAAAAGTGAAGTCAGCAAAGCTGACTTGGGTGTCTGACAGTTCAGTCTGTGTCGCCCTTCCCTCTGAGTTAATACTGACCCCATGGCCCCATCATGCTGTTCAGGAGCTCAGGGCTGCCGAAGGAGCCATCCGTCAAAGAGGATGCAATTGGAAGGTCAGAACCATTTTTGTTCCTCGGAGAGCTCATGGCAGTTTCACTGATATCTTGGCCCAAGTCCAACTTGGATAATTAAATTTTACCTGCCTCCGACTCTCCTGTGATTTCCTATGGAGCAGGTATTCCTCCTTCTCCTTCCCTCACTCCTCCCTCCTGCACTGGCAAGCAGCTGCCTTCTCAAAGACCTCTACATTTTACTGATGGAAACCATCAGGTTTCTTCCCTCATGATGCAAATTTCATTATAAATATTCATACATCCTTTTCCCCAACGAGGGCTATTTTTTTCTGCGATGCCTATAGTCTGAAGTGTTATACCAGCTGAAATTGGGCAGAATGTCACATCTGGCTGTTCAGGGAGACTTGGGGATCTTTAGGTAATTCGTGAAAAGCTGACCCAGAAGAAGGTCACTTGTACTATTCCCCTTCAACCACCGAAGCCCCCTTCCCAGGCGCTTCCAACCATTAAGTACAAAGGAGGCAGTTTGGTTGCTAATCCGTTTTTTCCCCTTTCTCCACAAATGACAACACAAACACAACTTGGCATCTCTCCCCCACATTACCCTTTCTGAAGTGGGTTAGCTTATTCCATGACCAGAATCTTCCACATCCTATTATATCATTAACCTCCGACAGTCGCCTGCATCTGATTCCAAAAATCTGCCAGAGCGTTGCTGGCAACAGCCGGGAAGTGCAATAATCATCATTCAGCTTCTCAACAACCCTTGAGCATTGAACACTCAACAGAACGGGAGGGTCAAGTGGAAGACAACGCCCTGTAGTCCTATGAATGTGTTAGAGGATTTTCTCTGAAACCACCTGGGGGATACATGGACATTCTTGTCCTATTAGAATATCCAAGCCTCTCACAACAGCTGTTCCAACAACATCTCTAGACAATACATGCAATGTCATTTTTAAAACACAATTTTTTTAAAGCCCCAAACAATTGTTAAGATTTTTTTCTTCATTCCAAAAAAATGCCACCATATATTTTCCTACAGTCTCCAAGAAATAGAAATAGCTAAAGCTTATATTGTGTTTTAGATTTGCAAATGTTCTATGTATGTAATTTTATTTGATCCGCAACAACCCTGTGAGATAAATGCTATTATTATCCCCATTTTACGGATGAGGAAAGTTTGGCTGAGAGAAAGCAAGATATTTGTCCTGAGTTACACTGCTATTTATGTTTCTGAGGAAAGATTTAAATTCAGACTGACTCCAAAGCCAGAGCTCTATCCTCTACACTACTTATCTGTCCCCACAGCTTATTGGCAAGCAATCATAAAGTTCAGCAAGATAGCTAAAATGATGTTGTTATTTGGTAACACTAAAAGAAAAGAAAGAAATCATATTCATAACAAGAAAAGATTCAATCATTGAATGAATGGTGAGTATTAAAATCCTCATGCAGATTCTATAATTTGACTAATTTCTGCATTCCACAATAAATATCTGCATTAACATGACCAAAACATAAAAAATCACAGAATTATTGCTACTTGGAGTTCAAGGGAGCTCAAGCTCCCAATCTGAGGAAAAATCCTTTTTAAATGATTTGCTTAAAAGGAGGACCCTCTATTGGCTAAGGAATAGATTAGTTGATCAGTGGAATAGGTTAGGTTCAAGGGACAAAACAGTCAACAACTATAGCAACCTAGTGTTTGACAAACCCAAAGACCCCAGCTTTTGAGATAAGAACTTACTGTTTGATAAAAATTGCTGGGAAAATTGGAAACTAATATGGCAGAAACTAGGCATTGATCCACACTTAACACCATACACCAAGATGAGGTCAAAATGGGTTCATGACCTAGGCATAAAGAATGAAATTATTAATAAATTAGAGGAACACAGGATAGTTTACCTCTCAGACCTGAGGAAGGGGAAGGACTTTATGACCAAAGAAGAACTAGAGATCATTACTGATCACAAAATAGAAAATTTTTTTCCAATTTTCTAGAAGGGGAAGAAAGTGATAGTTCATACTGTAGTCAGCTGAACTTGACAATGATTTTTGTTGAAATGTTAGAGCTCATCTGAGTACTATAGTGATCTGAGACAATTCCAATAGATTTGGGATGGAAAATGCCATCACATCCAGAGAAAGAACCATAAAGACTGACTACAGATAGAAGCAAATTATTTTCACCTTTTTTGTTTTGTTTTGTTTTTTCTTTCTCCTGGCTTTTCCCTTTTGTTTTGATGCTTCTTTCCCAACATGACTAATATGGAAATATGTTTAAAATGATTATATATATGTATATACATATATACATATATATATATATATAATCTATATCACATTGCTTACGGTCTTGGGAAGGGGGAGATAAGGGAAAGAAAGAAAAAAATTGGAACTCAAAATTTTTAACAATAGTATTTTAGGGCTCATTATCAAAGCGATAATTTGTGAGCATTTAGAAAGGAAAGGAATGACAACAACACACCAACATGGGTTCTATTTTACTTATTTATTTGCTTGTTTATTCATTAATTTATTTAAAGCCTAATAAAAAGATAAAAAATAAAATAGAAAAAGAAATACAAAAAAAGGAAAATTCAAAAAAAGCATTGTCATGTGCCCAGAAGAACATCAAGGAGAATTTATATATATAACAATGAATTTCCCTTTCAGGAAAGCATATATAATGATGGAAGAGATTATTTTCATGACTTTCTATCTTTTCTTCCTTTGTAGGTTATTCTTTTGTCCTCCACTATATACTTTTAACTTTACTCTTTTTCTCCCCTTTCATCTCCTAAGTAGGCAGGGTATGTTAAGGGTGGGTGTATTTTAAAATTCCCTTTCTCTTTATATATATAGAGAGAGAGATGCATATGTATGCTTATATATATATATATATATATATATATATATATATACCTATATATAGATATATTCACACACACATATATATATATCTATATGCATATATATATACATACATATTATATATGCAAATGCATCTGCACATATGTAAACATGCATCAAAAACAATATTAATGTGGCTGACATATAACAGAGATCTCTTTCTTGATTAAATCTTTAAGTTTGACTTTGAGATCAATAATTATTAGCCCTACTTTTTATATATTAATAGCTTTTTATTTTTCAAAATAGTTGCAAAGATAGCTTTCAATATTCATCATTGCAAAACTTATATTTCAAATTTTTCTCCCTCTCTTCCCCCCCTCCCCTCCTCTAGAAAGAAAGTAATCCAATATAGATTAAATATGTGCAATTCTTCTAAACATATTTCCACACTGCACAAGAAACAAATATATCAAAAGGAGAAAAACGAGAAAAAAAAAAGCAAGCAAACAACAAAAAGGTGAAAATCCTATGTTGTGATCCACATTCAGTCCCCATAGTCCTCTCTCTGGAGGCAGATTTTTCTCTCCATCACAAGTCTATTGGAATTGTTGGGCATCCACTCAGTTTTCAGTTCCTTGCTACTACAAAAAATAGTCTTAATTTTTTTATTTCTAATAAATTCTATTCCTGATCCTTGTTGTTGAATTTGTGTATATCTCTTATTTCCTATCTCTGTTAAGTTTTCTATTTTAATTATACTCCTTGACTTACTTTGCTATTACTTAATGTTCCCCACCCTTTCCTTCCCTATGTAACCCATTCCTATTAATCTATACACCTTATCCCACTCCCCTTAATCTAAACACTTTTCTGTACCCTACTTTATCCTATGCCATTTTTCCCATTAATCCATACACCTTGTCCCACTACCATTATTCTACACAATTTTCTATGTGGAGTATAGAAAGGTGGGGCCATTTCTAAGTGGGGCCTTAGCCTTTACCACTTTCTCATTGATCTACACATCTTGTCCCACTACAATAATTCTATACATTTTTCTGTATCCCAACTTACCCTACTCCCTTCCTCTTATTTATTTATAGATTTTATGGGCTTATTTATTTATAGATTTGTGTATATAGATATATACATATATATACATATATATATATATATATATATATCCATACTATGAAGGGTATAGCACTTATATATAATGTTCCCCATTTAACCCATTCCCAATGTGAATTGATTTTCAGAACAAGCCCTCCTCCCCTCCTAGTGCCTATTGTTCTTCTGCTCCTCATTTGTATAACATAATTACTATTTTTACCTTTTTCTAGGCAGTTTTGCCTTTTAGAGTCAGGTTAAATTCAACTGCCCCAGTCTCTCTTTTGAACTACCCAGTTGCTGATGTCAATCTTAAACATGGTATACATTTCCATGAAAAAAAAAATGTCCATGTTGAGTCCCTTGAAATTAATCTTTGATGTTGGCTCTTTTATGTTAAATTTTCTATAAGATTCAGATTTGGTTGAGACAAAGTCCTGAAAACCTGAAATTTCATTGAATATCCATTTTTCTCACTAAATATTATAATTAGTTTTTCTGGATATGATATTTTTGGCTGAAGGTGTGGTTCTTTCAATTGCCAATATATATGATTCCAGAACCTGTGGTCTTTTATTGTAGCTGTGAAATTCCAATTGTAGTTCCCATATAAATTGTTTTTTGTTTGTTTATTTCTTGAAAAATTTTCTTTTTGATCTGAGGATTTCAAAATTTGGCAATAATATCCTTGTGTTTTCCACATATGATTCCTTTGAGCTAATGATTGACGGATTTTTTTTTCTATTTCTACTTTCCCCTTCTGTTCTATCACTCCAGTAGAATTTTTTTTTATTATTTCTTGCATTATTGTTTCAAGATTCTTTTTTTTTGGTCACATCTTTCAGGTAGTCTTATATTTTCTCTTTTTGATCTGTTTTCCAGATCTGTTCTTTTTCTTATAAGATGTTTCACATTCTTCTCTATTTTTTCATTCTTTATATTTTGCTTTGTTATTTTTTTGGTTTCTTATAGTTTCACTGGCTTCCCTTACCTAATTCTAATTTTCAAAAAATTATCTTCTACTTTAAGACTCTATATCTCCTTTTCTAACTAAATAACTTTTTTTCACAATCTTCTTGTTTTTAATTTTTTTTTAGTTTTTCCTCAGTCTCTCTCATTTGACTTTTGAAGTCTTTTTTCTGAATTCCTCTATAAATTCTTTCTGGACAGGAAACCATTTAATCTTATTCTTTGGGTAGAAAAAGGGGTTGTTTTTGTTTTTGTTTTTGTTTTTACTTAAATGACCTCCTCTGAAGACGAATACCAATCTTCCCTATTCCCATAACAATTTTTTGTGGTTGGAATCTTTCTTCTTTGCTTATTCATATTTTTTAATGCAAACTATTAGTTTAGTTTAGAACACATCTAATTGTGAGGTGGGGATAGTGCCTCTAGCTTCACTTCAGCTCTCACCTTTGACCCAGAACCCCAAACCAAAAGCTCTCCCCTCCTGCAAGTGCTGGCAGTTGGCAGGATCCCTGCCCCACTGCTTCTGCACTCACATGGTGCTGGTTCCTTCTCACCCTCTTAATCAGCCAAGGTTCACTTAATCTTCCAGGACTCAGACCCCTATTCCTCATGCTGTCCCAGAGGAGAAAGTCTCTGTGGTTCCAACTGAGGTTCCAGCCAAACCCAGTTAACCCCAATGCTTCTGCAGAGCTATTTCTATAAAACACTTGGTGTTTTTGCAGAGCTGGCTTGGAAGTGCTTATTCTTACATGAACTAAAAACACTGGTCCTGGTGTCTTCCAGTCTTCTTGGGTTGTCCCAAGAGGACTCCATTCTGCCCCAAATCTTATTTGTTTTTCACAGTTTATGTTCCCCCTGAGGTGCAAATTTGTTCTGTTTGTGGGAGAAATCTGGAGAACTTGAAATTGTCTGACCTATTCTGCCATTTTCCCAGAAACCTCCACCACCAATATATCAACTAACTTCATTTTCCTTTTTGACAAGTTTATTAAGTTCATAATAATAGCTCACATTTGTAAAGGATTTGAAAGTTGTTAAAGCACTTTCCTCACAACAGTCCTATAAGATATTAATTTTTCTTTTATTCTTAGGAGAAGATGTGGAAACTGAGGCACAAAGAAACTGCCTTGTCTAGTGTGTTCCCCAAATAGACATTACACACACACAAAGAAAAAAGAAAGAATGAAACAAAGAACAGCGTCAGAGTTCCATGCTGGTAAGTGTTTAATGACCAAAAAAAAAAAAAAATGCACAATAACAATTAAACTTTTAAATTTAAATAGATTTGTTAACATTTTATCCATCACTTTCTTGAGTCTAAATAATCAATGAAATAATGCAACCAATTGTGATGTATAGTATTTGCTGATATCAAAGGTGTAAATGTTCACACTAGAACTTAGTAGATGCTGCTAGGCTAGCTCTAACACAACAGAGCTGAAGTTAAGCTAGTTTGAATCTAGGTTTTTTTTATTCCAAGAACAGTGTTCTTTACCCTGCAATACACTTTTTCTCAAAGCAACTTAGGGAAATTCCATAGACATGGTATACCTAGATTTCAACAAAGCTCAAGTGACAAAAATTTCATGCTAGTCTATGTACAAGATGGAGCAATATTGATTATAAGCAATAGATAGTATAGTTAGGAGGTTTCAGAACTGACTAAACAACCAGAAAAAAAGAGGTTTCCAGTGAAATTCCCCAGAATTAATCTTTGTACTTCTGCTATTGAACATTTTTATAAATGACTTAGATGAAGTAATTTTACGAGATTTGTAGCTGATAGAAAGGCTGTTTTTTTTAAAGCTATTCAAGCAAAAATTTGATAGAATCTGGACCCAAAAAAATACTTTAAAATTTTACAATTATGGATAAAATGCTATAAGATTAAATTTAACAGGAAACATGTAAAGTTTTGAGCTACAGTTCAAAATACCAACTGTAAAAATTCAAGAAAGGGGAAGCAGAGATAAATGTCAGTTCATGTGAAGATAGTCTAGAAATTATAATTTTTGGAAAAGCTTGCAAGCTAATAAAGTGTTGATATTCAGAAATCCCACTATTGGACATACATCCAAAGAGTTCAAGACAGAAGAGATCAAGACAGAAAGGTCCTACATATACCAAAATATTTAAAGCATCATTTTTTTCAAAACAGAAACAAAGTGAGTCTCCAATGATTGGATAATAGCTTTATAAACTATAATCTATGGATGTAAAAGAATATTAACACAAAAACATAAGATTTATATGAACTGCTTAATGAAGTATTACCATAAAAACAATGTGTTCAATGACAAAAGTTACTTAAATAAGAAACTCACTCAAACAAAGTCAATTCCTAACTAAATGTTAAAACTGACTGAAGGCTTAGAGAAAAGGTGAGATAGAGTAGAGAGGTGTGGAATACTGCTATCAGTATCCAATATATCACTGGTTAAGTTTACCTGATTTTCTGTGTTACAAAGAAAGACTCAGTTGTTAGGAGGTGAGAAAAAGCTTATCTAGAAATGACTGTGACATGAAAAACAAAAGACAAACACTTAAAAAAAAAGAAAAGGGAAAGAGAATTGAGAATTTTAGTAGGATTTAAACCAGCATTAGTCAGCAATGACATGGCAGACACAAATGCTAATGATTCAAAGCTGCATTAATAGGAGCACATAAGTAGGACACTAAAGTCCTGTTTGGGGACCTCGTCATGACACAGAGATGACCCTGATTTCTCAAGCACTCAATGGAATGCAAATGATAGCATATACTACTTCCTGAAATTATGGGAAAGTTTCAAATTCAGACCCAGTACCAAATTGTATATCTGCTCTCTGAGGATAAAGTTTAAAGACATTCATCACTAAGTCAAGCACAAGATTTACATGTCAGTGGAAATTGTACCGTGTTTTAACTGAAGCTTCTTAATTGGGGGACCAGCGTGGACAGAACAAATCCAAAAGAGAATAACTAAGATCAGGAAGCAGCTTAGTCATATCATACAAGAATTAGGTGAAAAAAATGGAAATATTTAGGATCATAGTGGAAGAGATCCTAGAGAGCATGCTCTCTAACCCTCTCAAATGCATTATGATAAGAAAATTAAACCCAGAGATGCCCAAAGTCAAACCTATAAGAAATGAGCGAGTCAGAATTTAAAATCATATGTTCTGACTTCCAGCCCAAAATTCTCTCAATGTATTATAGTTAATCTAGTGAAAAATAATACTTAAACAAGGATATGAAATTGGGGAAGGTCAGGAGTGGGTATGGAAAGCTTTATGTATTTGAAAGGTTATGTGAAAAGGGGGTTAGACTTATCTGACTTGATCCCAGAGGGTAAAACTGGAATAAATAGTGAGAAAATCTGCAGAAGCAGATTGCAACTTAATAAGGAAAAACTTTCTAGTAATTCTAGAATCACAGAACCTCAGTTAGAATGAACCTCAGAAGCCATTGAATCTAATCTGTTTTGAACAATACATTCTCTACAATTTCTCTAAATAGTGTCCATACAAACTCTTACCTGTAGCCAACAATCTAGATATTCTTATATTCTATTTTGGACAATTGTCTTTTTCGCAAAGGCCCAATGATGGCAAAGGAATATGCCTCAGACTAAACTCTTGAGTCTGTTAGGTGTAGAGATGGAAAGCTAAAGTTGCTATGAAGATGAAGTGATCTCTATTTGAGGAAATAATTGAAAATATTAAGATTGATTTGATAAAAATTGAAGTAGAATATGACTGAAATATTTAAAAGGACAAAAAAGGTATAAGTTAATTTATTCATCAAAACCAAGCTTCTAAAATCAGGATTATCCCTTGTAATTTGACCTAAGTAAATAAAATAGAGCACAAAAGTACTATAGACACAGAATGATAAGCTTACAGAACTTATCACTGGAGGAAAGATTGATGAACTCAAAGGAATCTGGATCAGTTTCAGGCTAACAAATGTCTAATGAGATACTGAGAAGAATTTAGGTACATCTAAGGCTAATGCCCAGCTTTGGGAGACTCAATATCATGAAGGAAAGGTTGCCCAATCTTTCCCAAAATGCATCTTGGTGTCTCTGGATGGATGAGTCCTGGGTCTGACCACTTGGGACATTTATTTTGTTCTCCTTATTCTCCACAGAAAGATCACTGGATGTGAGTCCTGACTTGGCTATGTTCTGTGTGACATTAGGCGAATCACATCAAAATCTTTATAACTGACATTTATCTAGTGCTTTAAGATTTGAAAAACATTTCACATACATTACATTATCTCATTTGATTTTCATATTCCTTTGAGATAGATGCTGTTTTCATACCATTTTGTGAAGTACTGAAATTTCCAAAAGATAACAGAATCTATAAATGCCTGAGGCAACATTTGAACCCAAGTTCTTCTGACTGCAGGTGCAACATTCTACCTAGTATTCCACATTGCCATTTAATTGTTTTATGAAATGGAAAGTTAAAAATATGGCTGTGAAATTCAAAAGAGATAATGGATATATGGCAATTTTAAACTATAAAATGTTATTATATGTAAATATTTGTTACCTATTTGTTTGTATTTATACTAATCTATTATTAATAATACAATAATGTTCTTATTTTGTTTCTAAGTACTTGACTATGTATAATGAATCCCTCATTCATTTGGATACTGCAATGACATCCTATAGGACAGTAACAAGCACTGTTTGCTCTCACTTGATATTTGTAATAAAAGCATTGCCATCATTATCTCTACTGTATCTTTCAAAGAATTTTACACTATCTTAACCCCTTTTTGAAAAATTGTCATCTACCCAAAAAAGAAAACTTTAAATGTGATCTTGTATTCTCTAAATCTTTTAGTGTAACCAGATGTAAAAGTGGAGTCTGCTATTTGCTATCGTTTAGTCATTTCAGCTATGCCCAACTTTCCTGACCCCATTTGAGGTTTTCCTGGAAAATATTGCAGAAGTTTGCCATTTCCTTCAGCAGTTCATTTTACAGATCATGTTCGAAATGTATATCAAGTATGAATAGCCTTTACTTTCACAGAAAATATATAAGATGCAAAAGACTCCCAGGAATCATGAATATAAAAACCTATAAAGTACTCAAAAAGATTATTAGACACAATAATAGGTTTGTATTTTTAAAATACATGCAAAGATAGTTTTCAACATTTACCCTTTCAAAAATCTTGTGCTCCAAATTCTTCTCCTTCCCTTCCCCTTACTCTCCTTCACAAGATAGCAAGCAATCCAATATGTTAAACATATTCAATTCTTCTATACATACTTCCACAATTATCAGTCTTCACAAGAAAAATCAAATCAAAAGGGAAGAAAAGGGAGGAAGAAAACAAAATGCAAGCAAAACAATAACAAAAAAGATGAAAATACTATGCTGTGATCCACACTCAATCCCCATAGTCCTTTTTTTGGATGTAGATCCATCCCAAGTCTGTTGGAATTGGCCTGAATTACATCATCATTGAAAAGAGCCATGTCCATTGAAGTTAATTGTCACATAATCTTGCTGTTGTGTACAATGTTCTCTTGGTTCTTCTCATTTCACTTAGCCAATCTGAGAGGTGTGTAGTGGTACCTCAGAGTGGTCTTAGTTTACATTTCTCTGATCAATTCATTTATAGACTTTTTTCAGTAGATTCTCTAACCCCAAAGAGTTACCTTTTTCCTTTGGTTCATTGTTCCCATCTATAATACTCAAGGAGAAATCTCTAGATATTCTAATAATATCCAAATGTAGGTCACGGGGTTACCAAATCCCATACAGAAACTTGATGTACAAAATCTATATCAAGTATGAACAGTCTTTATTTCACATTCACAGAAAATATATAAGATACAAAGGACTCGCAGGAACCATGAATATAAAAACCTATAAAGTCCTCAAAAACATCATTAGACATGAAAATGTATTATAGGATTGCACAGGTATAAACTACATCAAACTGCTTATCATCCCTAGAAGGGAAGTGAGAAATAGAATTTCAAACTGAAAACTTTTAAATGTTAAAAGTTTTTTTACATACAATTGGTGGGAGGGGGGATAAAATATTATTTTAAAAATCTATTATGAGATCTCAACATGTTATATCTCCAAAATGTACTAGCTGTACAAACCTCAGAAAGTCACTTCAATTCTGAGTATTCTTTTCCTTCTCTCTAAAATGAAAATGTTAATATTCACAGGAGTATTGTAAAAAAAAGCATTTTATAAACTGTAAAGTATAATAGAAATGTGAATTATTAAGAATGATTCCAGGGTCAAAAAGAAAAGGTAATAACCTGGCTGAAAATGACCACTCTTAATAAACCTAGTATGATACATACTGCTTTTTCTCAAACCCAGGCATTTTAAAATTAATCCTCCTGGCCAGTATCATATCTAGCAAAAGAACCAATTAAATTTGTGCTTAGCTGCAGAGATCAGAACTAACTGGGAGCAATGGGCAGATGCGTTTCTATTTGTCACAAAAGTGCCTAATATTGGGTGATCTTCCCCAATACTGGGAAACCGTGTTCAGTTGTAAGGTACCAGACATGAAAGTCTGAGGCAGAATTGGCAGAACACATCAACACAGGCAAAGTACCCCTGTTTCTTAGATCCGATGCAATATAGTACTTGACCATGGGCCATACAAGTGCCTCAGGAAAATTCAGATATTACACCAAGCTCTTGACTGCTTCTCTCCTTTTTTTCCTTTATTCTTTTCCTTTAGAGTCAAAAATCATGTAATTGTAATTTGCATAAAGAGATATTGCCACTGGGCCCTGAATGGAAAGTGGATTTCTTCATCTCTACTCTGCCATTAAAACTATTTTAATTGTATTCTTTCTCCCACAACTAAAATTTGCCCACTGGACACATATCCCAAAAAGATGTGCTTCCAAATAAGGAGCCAAATGTGTGATATTCACTCCCTTGATCTTCTTAAATGAATGAAAGATATTAAACAGGTTTCAAGAGATATCATTTTAAAGATGTCCAGAACAGAAACTGAGAGGCCTTCAAAAGGTCTTCCCATTGCCCTTTATATAATTTTATTGAATTGTAAAAAGTAAAAGATGTATATAATATTTAAGATTTTTTGTTTTTGTTCATGAGGATTTTATGTCTAAAGGAATGATCATTGGGGAAAAAGGTGAATGCATAGCTGAGAAATATGCTCTTTTCCATTTTCAGTTTATATTCACAAGAAGTTCATCATATCTGATTTTTCTAAAATTCCAGTTAGATGCTTGACTTCTTTCTTTTTGGTTGGATTTAACTAGGACTAATAAGAATGAGTAACAGACTCAGTCACATACTGTGAGACTTGTATAAAACAAGGAAGCTAGTTTGGAATTGAGATTTTAAGTAGCTGATAAGTTAAATGCCTTCAACCCAATCCCCTCAGAAGAATTTCTTGGTGAGAAGAGCTCTTTGACCAGGGAGAGAGAGCCTCATGATTTTTGTAGGATGTGACTGTTTGGACATTTTCATCAATTTCTGGCAATGTGCCTAGGACAGCAGTGTCTGAATCAGGAGTCTGACAATGATTGAAAGTGATGAGAAAAAGAAGATGCAAGGTTCCTCAAGAATCCCAGGAGAAAATCTACACTATACCTATAGGGAAGATCTTGAGGACTCTAGAGAGAATACTTTCAAGAGTTGTAAGTCATCCCTTTACCACGTTTTCTCTAAACCTGATCCCTTTCCTTTGGGTTGTTTACATACTTTTGAGAGAATGTACCACAGATTTTTTCAGGGAATGCTTTGTATCCACCATACCACCATGATATAGATCTAATTCTAAAAGCTAATTAAGTTTGAATGATTAAGTAACAACAACTGATAATCATGGGTAGTAGTGGTGAGGGCTCATGAGCTACAACACTACTAACTCCTAGAAATGTTGAGATAGCTGTAATAGCAAGACTCTAGACGCCCATCCTGCTAGTAAAGATTGGGAAAGTCACTCCAGAATATATAATCACCATCCTGCTTACACTCACACCCATATGTCTTTCGCCTTTTAGGTCAACCCCAATTCCAATTCTTCTGAGATACCATAGAGTACATTTAATTGTGTTAGCCAATGGATTCCTCAATCAAAGTTTGGGTCCAAATTACAGAGACTTAAAAGTAAACTAGAGTTTATTAGAAGAATACAAAAAAAAAAAAAGTCAATTATCTGCCCTTTACACTGGTGGATGCAATCTCAGCAGACCTTGAAGAGCAGCCCCAACTGTCATTCATTGTGCCAAATCCTAAATTACTATTACTAGGATCTTGATATATCTTGTCAATATGAGCAATATGCATTCTTCGTCCATTTTGTTTTCCCAGTATAGATTATTGGGCTTAATCTCTTTGTAGGGCCTCTCCAAATCAATTCCCGGGTATCAATGCAATCAGAACTATATGATCCATGAACACATTGTTCCCTGTAGGGAACAATATTAGCATAGTGATTCCAGAATATAGAAAATAAATACAGCTAGAGATCTATTTTGGGCCTGGAAGAAGCTAGCCATAGTCAGTATCATTTATCTGATCAGATCCAGATGTACCTAAAGTTGGTAAGAGGGAGGCTTGGATTTGGAAGTGGATTTTTGGCATTCTTCTCTGGACTGGATAGGTTTTTTTAATCAGTGCATTCATTTATCCAAACTTAATCTCAATACAAAGCATTTCCAGATTACTGCACAAAGGCAACTATATGACCTGTTTCACACCCCAATTTTTACCTGAAAGCCAATTCCTATAATGTGTGGGGGGAGGCACATGTATGTGTTTCCTTGATCTGACTGTCTCTTTCCTAAAATTTCTCAAAGCACTTTGCCTGGACCTCTTTTTGGCAATAATAAGGTTTAGAGCCAAAAAAGACTTAGAAATCTAGTCCAACTATTCATTTTACAAGTGGGAAAATTGAATCCCAGAGAGATTATCACTTATCAAAGTCATTTCTCCCTTGTATCACAGTTCATAGATCACAAGTTCATAGATTTAGTCATATGAGACTTAACAGGTCAACTAGTACAAACTGTTCTTTTCTTTATAAGGAAATTGAGGGTCATAAAGATCAAATTATTTGTCCAAGATCATACAGTAGCAAAGACAGAATTTTAAGCCAGGTTCTCTAACTTTAAATTCAATACTTTACTGTACCATACTTTTGAAATTCTTATCTTTTCCCCCATTAATTTATAACTTCCTCGAAAGCAGAATCTTATACTGGATTAAACTTAGTATTCCCAGTGTCTGGCACTTAGTAGGTTTTTAATGTTTTTAATTGAATTGCAATAGATAGATAGCAGATGTTTCTGAAAATTGCTTTCTGCCTCAGAATATAAAATTGCTGTTTGTCCAGGTTCCCACGGTGAGACTAATATAACCCATAGGTTCCCATCAGAAAGCCCTATTTTGAGCATCTATTCATCTCACGCTCACTGAACTATTAGCCATTCCCTTGTCTGCACCTCATCTTATTCTTCTACACATCTAAAAAGGCTTTTTCCACCTATCTCTACCAACCTGCCAGAATCCTTTTTTAGTCATTTCTCAGAAATCAATCGACTTTAATCTGACACTTTGTCTCCTGGGCTCTTCCCCTGTTTCATTCAACCACAGTTGATCATAGATTTAGGGCTGGAAAGGATCTTAGAGATTACCTACTCCAACCCTGATATTCCACAGAGGAGGAAATAAACACTGATTAAGCACCTAAGCGATTCTTTCCCGCTACGCCAGTTCCCTAGTTGTCCCCATGTTTTTCAATACTTCAGAGGTTGTAACTCTAAGTACATCCAGTATCTGCCCACTGAGTTTGGTGAGAGCAGATTTACTGTTCCTAATTAACAGACAAACTCTCCCTCTAGGGAACTCAAAGATCACAAATGCCTGGAGAAGAGACATAAAGTCAGAGGGGGTCACTGACTCAATTTGCTTGGATTTCTAAAATAGGCTTAGATTTGACTTAATTTGAAATTTAGATAAATTCTGATATTTTCCATATTATTCTTGTAGTTAACTCTTCATAATGAGGTTGACTAAGTCCATAAATCAGCCTCCTACCTCAAAACAGATATAAAATAGCTCATATTCAGAGTACTTTCAGGTCTGCACTTTCTTCACAATGACATAGAGAGGGAAGTAGTATAAATAGTATCTCCATAAAAGTAAGGAAACTGAGGTTCAGAACAATCATAGGATTATAGATTAGAGCTTTATAGGATCTTAGAGATCAACAACAATCCAATGCCTCCTTATTTTAGAGATGAGAAAAATGAGGCTCAGAGAAATGAAATTAATTTCCAGGATGATAGTTAATAAGCATTTCAAGTAGGCATTTAAATCGAATAATCTTTCTCACTATACAATTTTGCCTCTTAAATATGAATCCTCTTTATGTAAAATAATAAGAATAGTTCACATTTGTATGAAGCTTAAATGTTAGTGGAGTGCATATATTATATCATTTTATCATCACAATAATCCTATGGGGTAAGTACTATTATACTCATTTTATATAAGAAACTGAAGTTCCGGGATGTTAAGTAATTTGTTCAGGGTATCATAACTATAACTAGTAAATTGGAACCTCCACCTTCCTTACTCCCTGCCCAGTGTTCTGTCTTTCTGTCACACAACCTCTTACATATATTTATTTGTACACATACATATACATGTATATAGAGAGATATATCAATCAATAAGCAATCATTCATATAAATAAATATTTATTAAGCATCTACTATGTACAGAACATTGATAGGTACTGTGGAGATATGGAATTTATCTAAATTAGGATTCCTTTCCGCAAAGGTTTTATAGTCTATTGGGGTGATAATATAGCAAAAGAGATTACTTAAACACAGTTTTACATTAGAAAGATAAAAATAAGAGGACTGTTTAAAGCTCAAGAAGTCATGGATAATTATGGGAGAAGAATATAAACATGAACAATGAAAGAAGAAAACGTAGGTTATTTGATGATACAGGGGAAGAGAGAATCAAGAAAGACCTATTTAGCATAGATGAAGCATAGAACACATGGAAGAAAGTAGATTGTGGAAGGTGTTGGGCGTCAGGCTAAGGAGCCTTAATTTTATTCAGTGAGTAATAGGAAACCACTGAAGATTTTTGAGTAGAAGAGTCATCTGACTAGATCTGCAAATAAAGAAGATGAGTCTAGCAATGGTATGAAGAAAGGGGAAGAGAAATAGGATAAGAAATGAAGAGGAAAATCTGTTAGGAGGTTATTTCTAAAGCAAATGGTAATAAGGGTTGATGGTAATGGATGTGCTGATAAAAACTGTCAAAGAGAACAGAAATTCAATTTTAAATGAAAAATAATAGCCTATAAGCAATCTAATCATCACTTTAAATGGTTTCCATAGAGATGGCAGAGAACACAGCCAACAGCTGGGAAAGGAAACCAGGTAGGTAACACAAACATGTTTACAGAAAATACTGCACTCTGAAACCTGACACTGAATTGTTTTGTGCCTTTGTGAGAAAACCCTCCCCTTCCAAATCATAGGTGATTGGAGAGCATCCTCACATGACTGAGAATGGATGAACTGAAACTTAATTGAATTATGAATAAAATAGCATTTTTGTTGGGAAGAGAATGAAAACCATTTTTTAAATCAACTAAACAAATTTTCTATAAGCTCCACCTACATGCAAAGCATTACACCTGACACTGGAAAAATAATTTATAGGCAGACTCTGTACCCAAGATGCAGATATTATGATCAATAACAGGGCAAGGAACATATAACATGACTTAAATTTATTAGTTCAGAAACTATTCTAAAAATTGCTGTATCAAATATGGAAAATCAAAGGGGACAAAAGACTTCAAGGAGTTAAACCCTCTAAAAATGTTCTTGACATTGTTCCCCATATAATCTTTTAAGTCTTTTGAGATTTAAAAGAAAAAGTTTTGGAGGAGACCAGCCAAGATGGAAGAATAGGAAATAGTACAGATCCGCTCTCCCCAATATATCCACATATTATCCACATGGATCTAGAAAACATACCAGACTGATTCCTACTCTGAAAATCCAAGAAAAAAAAATCAGATACATTTTTTCCAGTCCATTTCAGCATAGAGAGAATGGTCTATAGATATTGGCAACTATGTCTAGCCAGGAGAACCCCATCAAGGGTTTCCAACTTGGGAAGGGAACAAAGAGCCAGTGGCTGTATGCTCTAACCCACAACTGGCACAGAAAGATCAGAAGCTTTAAAGGGAGCAAGAACAGGTGCCAAGCAACAACTCTGTCACTCATCCTCCAAATCTGAGCCATAGATCCAGGGTGGATTGAGGCAGGGATTTATGTCTAAAAGTGGAGGCCTTGAGCAAAGAGTCATTCTAGGACCTAGACTGAAGACCAAGAAAGGAAAAAGTACAGAAACAAACAAAATTTGTGTGACTCTGATACCAGGGACAGAGGAGAGGGGTCTCAGACTGGCCCCTAGCCCAATCTTAGTCCTACAGTAGAATAATCAAGAGCAAGAATCCAGACCACACACAAAGAGTCCAGGAAAAGCCTGGAATTTTGTCTCTCTTGATCTTAAGGGCTTTCCAGCTAGCTACTAGATACTTAGTTTAGCAGCAATTTACTGGAGCTCCAACAAAGGCAAGCCCAAAGATGTGTTGCTCAGATTCAAAGTCATGTCAAAAACTTGCAGAATTAAGAACAAGAAGAAAAAATTCAAACTTCAAAAGCATTGAAACCTTCCAGGCCCATGGCTTGATAATTCTCAATACTTTCAGAATGCAGCACCAAGACCAGGAGGACACAAAACAGCACCAAGCATAGCTTAAACATCCCCTCCAAAAATGCAGAGCATGACTCTAATACAAAATCTTGACCTATATATAATTAATATATTAGTGTGTGTATTATATATAATTTAGTGCAGAATTATATATAAATTTATAAATATTGATATAATTTTGTTATATAATTATATGTTATATGTAATTATATATAATATACAACAAATTATGTTAGATATAAAATAAAAGCCATGTAAAATATCTGGAGATATCAGGAGAGGTATCAAATAGGAAGTAGAGTTTGAATTAAGCTTTGAAGGAAACTAAGCATTTGTAAGAAATGAGTCCATTTTGACCACAGAAAGAAAGGTCCAGAGATAGAAAAG
This sequence comes from Sarcophilus harrisii, assembly GCF_902635505.1. Lineage (NCBI taxonomy): Eukaryota > Metazoa > Chordata > Mammalia > Dasyuromorphia > Dasyuridae > Sarcophilus > Sarcophilus harrisii. The sequence continues at coordinate 101,394,751 of NC_045426.1, forward strand.
GGAAGTAATTTAATTTGGTCAGGCCCTAGAAAGTATGAAGGGAATTTCACACATTAATTATTCATGAATAACAAGCCTGGAAAGGTAGAAAAAAAAAGTTTATAGTTTATAGTCTCTGAAATTCCTTCCAGATACTGCTCTTCCAACTTTCAAAAATTTTTATTTTATTTTGTAAGTAGATCTAAACAAAATCATTTACTAACTGGTTAATGTAGCTTAAATTCAATTTACTTAATATCAATATTAATTTTTATAATAATAAAGGAAAAATATGTATAGCTCTCTATTTTGAATAATGCTATCTATATGGCTTAAACTTAAATGATGAAGTGTCATCAATTGACAATGAAATATATTGATAATAAATGCCTTTCTTTAATCTGTGCAAATGCCCTTTAAATAAAAAAATATATATTATAATTTTACTTTGAAATAAAGTTTTCATTCCACTTTTTTGCATTTTGCCTTATGGATAAAAAATAAAGCACCTTTTCAATTGACACAGCTTAGTTATTCAAGGTATTCTTAAATTCATATCCCTCCCTGTGCTTCAGACTGCATGACATCCTACATAATACCAGAAATGAAGGCCCAAACTGCAGACAGCTGGACCCAAAGGTCAAAATTTATCTCTTTAAGTGCTGAAGCTGCCATACTAAAGACAGAGAATTATAGAAGCATAGATTATTGAAAGAAATAGAAAAGAAAAAAGAAACAAAATAGAAGAAAAAAAGAAAAACCTTGGGAAAAAAACTTTGGAGATTATCTAATGACTAACCCAGACTCTTCATTTATAGATGGAGAGGGGAAATAAATCAGCCAAGTGACACAGAAGATTGATCCAATAATAGGATCAGAGCCTCTTGAACTGTATCCCAGATCTCTTTAAAAATAGAAAGATGATACAATTGACGGAATGATAGAGTCCTTCAACACCTTTCCCCGCTCCCACCACTCCCCTACTTTAAAGCAAAACTTCTTAAACTACAAGTCATGACCCTACATGGGGCCGCATAACACTGTGAGGATCACAAAAAATTTGCCAACAGAGAAAGGTTTCTGAACGTACAATGACCAAAATTTAATTCAAAATCTAATGCATAATGAATCCATGTTTCTAGCAGCGCTTGCCCATGATGCATTGCACAGCTTTACTGCAACTTTGGTTCTGAACATACAACACGCACACTTTGCACTGCACATGTCATCAGGCACACAGCACTGCCAGAAATACCTTGGCCCAGATTCGAGGCTATTGTATGTTATGAATTGCACTGTTTTTACTGTACATACAAAATTGTCTGCTCTTACAGAAACCTAATAGCTTAATTACGGGAAATAAAGACTTTTAATATTTTCCTTTCATCATTCTTCAGCATGTAAAGATTAGTATGTCTTTAGATTGTATTGTGTTAGAATGTTTGATTTTTAAAATTACCATTATCTCCTTCTTTTACAGAAATATCAGTGTTTAATTGTAGCAAGTAAAGACAAAAGCTCTTTAATAATATTTTTCCATCATCACTACTCTGTGTGTGTGTGTGTATATGTGTGTGTGATATATATATATATATATATAGAGAGAGAGAGAGAGAGAGAGAGCAGTGTGAATATAAGTTTTTTTAAAGTAAGTGTAAACAAATTAGGCATAAACTAAATCTAGTATTTATTTAAGAAATTAATAAACAATATTTATTTATTAAAACAAAAAAATTAGTTATGGATAGGGTTAGATTTATGCAAAAGAGGTAAAAATACTGATAACGATGTGGCAGAATCTTCACTACCAGGTTTTAGAACATACAAATTGATAAAAAAAAAAAAGATTTCAAATCACTTTTTGCAATATGAATTTACTTCTAATAATGATGATAGTGTGAGAAAATCTTTTTGCCTAATTTGTAATGAATTCTTGGTTGCAGAAACCAGCCATAAAATGACAATCTTAGTAGCAATCATGCAGTATACTGTTCTAAATCAAAGAAATATTTTGAAATACTTTTTAAATCTTCAAATAATTAAAAACAATATTTTGAGAAATTTGTTTGTCAATAAGTAGTATTTAGTTGTTTGTCAATAAGTAATATTTAGTTGCATTATTTACTTGCATCTTTTGAAACTTATTTAATTGTAAAAATTTTAAAGCCCTACATAATAAAAGACCTTATGTTACCTGCTACTATTAAAATGTCAGAAATAGTTAATGGGAAAAAGTATGGGGATGAAATTCAGAAAATTCCTTTACCAAATGATACTATTTCCAAAAGAATTTGGTAAATTGGTAATGACCAAACAGCTCAAAGTTTTCAATTCAGTTAGATGAAACAATTGTTATTTCTAACATGGCATAGTTGTTACTTTATGTAAGTTGTGTTTATGAAGAAAGCATAGATGAAGAATTGTTGCTTTCTTGCCCTTTGGAAGGGCATATAAGAGAGAGAGAGACACAGAGAGATAGAGAGACAGAGAGAAAGAGAGAGACAGAGAGAGAGAGAGACAGAGAGAGAGAGACAGAGAGAGACAGAGAGAGAGAGAGACAGAGACAGAGACAGAGACAGAGAGAGAAAGACAGAGACAGAGGGAGACAGAGAGAGAGACAGAGAGACACACAGAGAGAGACAGAGAAACACAGAGAAAGAGACAGAGAGAGACAGAGACAGAGAGACACACAGAGAGACAGAGACAGAGACAAAGACAGACAGAGATAGAGAAAGACAGAGAGAAACAGAGAGAGAGACAGAGAAAGAAAGACAGAGACAGAGACAAAGACAGACAAAGACACAGACAGAGAGACAGAAACAGACAGACAGACAGAGACAGACAGACAGAGAAAGAGACAGAGACAGAGAAAGACAGAAACAGAGACACAGAGAGACAGAGGGGGAGAGAGACAGAGAGATCTTAAAGTTGATGAACTTTTCACAAATGAAAGTTTACAGTGAAAAAATTCTATTGGAGTATACAAACAATGCTGGAGAAATGATGGGCAAGATTGGCAATGCAGCAAAAATTAAAGTTGGTGTCAATGAACATATCAATTCTACTCACTGCATGATATAATAGGAGGCACTGAAAGCCAAAAAATATCACTTGAATTAGAGTTAGTTAATATTTACAAAATCATTAACTTCATTAAAAGCTAAACCCCTAACAGTCATTTGTTTTCAAACCTTTGTAACAACATGGACTCCAGTTACAAACTTATTACTACATGCAGAGTAAGGTGGCTCTGAAGAGAGTAAAATTTAAACAGATTATTGAAATTTAAAGATGAAGTTGTTATATTTTTACTGATCAGAAGTCCAATTGTGTTAATATTTTTCATAATGACATGCTTTCAAAGTTTTGTTGTCAGTTATTTTTTAAAAAGCTAAATGATTTAAACATGTAGCTTCAAGGAAAAAATTGTCACAATTTTATGTTAAAAGAAAATTGAAAGTTGTACCAAAAAATTAATATATGGAACAATAAGGTGAGAAATGGTTCTTTATAAACATTTACAGCTGCAGATGATTTTGTAATTGAATATAACCTTCCCAAAGATTCAATTGTAAAAGTTTAAATTGATCATCTGAAGTGCCTGGAGACAGTTTCAGAAATACCTCTCTTCAAATTTTGATTCTAAAAAACTAAGTTATCAAACAGCGCAGTTTAAAATTTACGCTTTCTTAAAAAAATTGTTAAATGAATTTTGGCTTGGGGTTAGGACAAAATTTCCAACAATTTCTGAAATGGCCCTAAACATACTTCAGCCATTTTATGCTATGTATTTATGCAAAGTGGCATTTTTAGCATTGACAATTATAAAATCAAAACATTGGTCAACTCTAAAATGCATTGAAAATTCTCTACATCCTGTAGCATCAAATATTCTTCCAAGATTTAATTCTTTATGTAAAAATAAACAGGCACATCTATGTCATTAATATTCAAATTTGCTTTCATCTATAATAAATGGTTAAATTATATATGTGTATATATACTAAGAATTGTTTTAAAATAAATTTCTTTATGGTTTATTATGTGTTTTATTTGTATACCTATTTTATATATCTACATACCTGGAGCATAAAAATTTCTAGGCAAAAAGAAATTGTAAGTAAGAAGCTCTGCTTTACAGCATATGCTTCTGGAAGCAAATTTGCTATGTTTCTAAGTACTAGTATGGAAGAGGGCTAACAGTGGGAACCTTTTTCTTTAAAAAAAAAAAAAAAGCAATAATTACCTTTCCACATTAGTAGTTAACTTTTTTAAGTTGGTGATGGTGGTAGTAGTAGTAGTAGTAGGAGTAGGAGTAGGAGTAGTAACAGTAGTAGTAGGAGTAGTAGGAGTAGTAATCGTAATAGACACTTTTAAAAGATATAGTTTCCCACAGTTTTGGAAATACTAGTAATTGAAATACAAGAAAAAATTAAAGGAATAAAAATAAGTAAAGAGGAGATAAAACTATCCCTATTTGCAAATGATTTGAAAATCCTATCTATTCAGCAAAGATATTAATATAGTTACTAGCTTTGGTAAAGTTGTAGGATATAAGATAAATCTTTATCAGTCTGGCAGAAAAAAAATGGTTTAGACCAATGCCTTAAATCATATCACCCAATACATTCTAAATAGATAACGTGACCTTAAAATTCATGCAATTTAAAAATCAGAAGAGAAGAAGATTGTATATCTCTCGCAACTATAGGTAGGAGTAAATTCCCAACAAGGACAGAAGTAATTACAAAGTTAACTGAATAGAAGAAACTGCAAAGTTGCTGTACAAACAAAATTAATGTACTTAGGATAAAGGAGGAACTGGTCAAATGGAAAAACAATCGTTGTATCATATTTCTCTAAGAGTTTGATACATATATAAACACATATGCACACATGTACACAACGTATGCATATATATAGAAAGTATGTTTTACATGTAAAATTAATATTCATGTGTGTGAAACTAAAATTCATTCTCCCTTAAATAAGCAAATGATATACACAAGCAATTCTCAAAATAATTGCAAATTATTCACAACTACATGAAAGAATACATGAGATCCCTCATAATAAAGTAAATGCAAATCAAAATAACCTTGAGATTTTATCTCACAATTTACAGTCTGACAAAGATGATAAAAGATAGAAATGATCAACACTAGAGAGATTAGGGGAAGATTGACATACTGAAGCATTCATTGGTGGTGGAGCAATGAATCAGTTCAACCATTTTTGAAAATAATTTGGAACTATGTAAATAAATTGACTGAAATGTCCATGCCATTTGGTGCAGAAGTTCTTCCACTAATATGCCCTATATTATCATTGATCAAAACTGATCAATGATAATCATCACAGTCCCATAAATACCAAAATATGTGTAATAGCACTTTTTGTGCTAGCAGAAATGCAAAACAAAAGTAGTATCTATAGATTAGGGGATGGCTAAACAAATCATGATACATAAATGTAATGGAACATTAGTGTACTGTTAAGAAATGGTGAATACAGAAAAGCATGGGGAGATTTACCATGAACTGATGCAGAGTGAAGGAAGCAGAGCAGAAAATATGCACAATGATGAAAGCAAATGTAAACAGAATAAACTCTCCCCTCCCCTTTCATACACACATCAAAAGTGAATGTTGCAAAATTATAAAGAATAAGCATGGTTCAAAAGAACATGAGAAGTCACTCTTACTCCATTCCTTGGTAGAAGTCAACAATCCACAACATACAATGCATGCAGTTTCAGAAATTTTTCCTTCTATTGTTCCAATTATCTTTATTTTTTCCTTTTCTCTTTAAAAATGTTGATATAAATTTAACAAAATATTAAAAATAAAATACATTACTGATAAGTCTATGAATACATTTTAACAAATCCTGCAGCCAGCATAAATTTATTGCTGTAAGTATTCTACTTCTTTGAGTGGGGGAGATTTGGGGGGGGGGTGTTTTAACCATTTTGGAATAAAACTTTTCTAAAATCTGTTGCGAGTACTATTCTTTTAAAGTGAAAGTAATTGGACACAATTTAACTTTTTCTTGATGGCTCAGGATCATTATTTATAACATTAAGAATATTAGGCTGCAAAACAGTGTTACCTTCCAGGCCTGTTGAGAGGTGCCAGACCATTTCTCCTGATGCTAAATGGCCCAGGTATGGTAATGGTTTTGAGTTGTTTCCTTTTCAGAATAGAATCAGACTTTTTTCTTCCCACCAGACTTAATTCCTTAACTGAAGAACTTGTTTCTAGCATCCCCTTTCTTCGTATTATTTAATCCCTATCCAGGCTAAGGAACCAGATAACCAAGTTTGTTTAATTATCAACTAAGATAACCAAATAAGTAAACTGAGCTTCCTCATGTGGTCTTGACAAGATCGATTTTGATTGTTCAGATGTTTCTTGCTTCCTTTCTAGTTTTCATTATGCTCTGCATATCCAAGGCTGTTAGAAAAGTGTTATCTGTACTTTAACATGTTTAACATGTATGAGACTGCCTGCCATCTAGGGGAGGGAGATGGAGGGAAGGAAGGGAAAAGTTGGAACAGAAGTGTTTGCAAGGATCAATGTTGAAAACTTACCTATGCATATGTTTTGTCAATAAAAATCTATAATATAAAAAAAATTCTCAAAGTTATTATAAGCTGAGTTGGCAGATTGTAGGCCTGATAAAAGTGGAAAACCTTCCTACCTTGTGCTTATGACAGACAATGCATCTGCTTTCTGAGAACCAACTAACAGTGGACCAATCATTCTGGTCACAGCAACTCTCTAACCCACCCAGAAAGGTGTGGAGGAGCTGCCATCTCTACAGGCTTAGGGTATGGCCACTCTAATGAAGTCATGAATCCTCACAGAATTAAAATATTAATGTTCCCATTGTTTTTGGTTGTTAGCAAGATACTTCCAAGCTACACACTAAATTTCAGATGTGATTCAGCAGAATTCTTTCTTTTTATATATAACAGAGAAGAGCACTGGGCTTTTCTGCTACCAAATTCCAAATATATCTAATGATCTGTCTATTCTGTCCCTTGGAGTTAATTACCATTTGTCAGGTGTTTCCCAGATTCTGAATAGTTGTATCTTAAATCATTCTAACTTTAAATTCACATTTTATAAATATGCTCTATCATTCCTTTGAATAATACCTCTCATCATTAGTTGATCAGTGGAATAGATTAGGTTCAAGGGATAAAACAGTCAACAAATATAGCAACCTAGTCTTCGACAAACCCAAAGATCCCAGCTTTTGGGATAAGAACTTACTGTTTGATAAAAATTGCTGGGAAAATTGGAAACTAATATGGCAGAAACTAGGCATTGATCCATACTTAACGCCGTACACCAAGATAAGGTCAAAATGGGTTCATGACCTAGGCATAAAGAATGAAATTTTTAATAAATTAGAGGAACATAGGATAGTTTACCTCTCAGACCTGTGGAAGGGGAAGGTCTTTATGACCAAAGCAGAACTAGAGATCATTACTGATCACAAAATAGAAAATTTCGATTATACCAAACTGAAAAGTTTTTGTACAAACAAAAATAATGCAGACAAGATTAGAAGGGAAGCAATAAACTGGGAAAATATTTTTACAGTCAAAGGTTCTGATAAAGGCCTCATTTCCAAAATATATAGAGAATTAACTCTAATTTATAAAAAATCAAGCCATTCTCCAATTGAAAAATGGTCAAAGGATATGAACAGACAATTCTCAGATGAAGAAATTGAAGCTATTTCTAGTCATATGAAAAGATGCTCCAAGTCATTATTAATCAGAGAAATGCAAATTAAGACAACTCTAAGATACCACTACACACCTGTCAGATTGGCTAAGATGACAGGAAAAAATAATGATGATTGTTGGAGGGGATGCGGGAAAACTGGGACATTGATGCATTGTTGGTGGAGTTGTGAACGAATCCAACCATTTTGGAGAGTAGTTTGGAACTATGCTCAAAAAGTTATCAAACTGTGCATACCCTTTGATCCAGCAGTGTTACTACTGGGATTATATCCCAAAGAGATTATAAAGAAGGGAAAGGGACCTGTATGTGCACGAATGTTTGTGGCAGCCCTTTTTGTAGTGGCTAAAAACTGGAAACTGAATGGATGTCCATCAGTTGGAGAATGGTTGAATAAATTGTGGTATATGAAAATTATGGAATATTACTGTTCTGTAAGAAATGACCAACAGGATAATTTCAGAAAGGCCTGGAGAGACTTACATGAACTGATGCTGAGTGAAATGAGCAGGACCAGGAGATCATTATATACTTCAACAATACTATATGATGACCAGTTCTGATGGATCAGGCCATCCTCAGCAACGAGATCAACCAAATCATTTCTAATGGAGCAGTAATGAACTGAACTAGCTATGCCCAGAAAAAGAACTCTGGGAGATGACTAAAACCATTACATTGAATTCCCAATCCCTATATTTATGCACACCTGCATTTTTGATTTCCTTCACAAGCTAATTGTACAATATTTCAGAGTCTGATTCTTTTTCTACAGCAAAATAACGTTTTGGTCGGGTATACTTATTGTGTATCTAATTTATATTTTAATATATTTAACATCTACTGGTCATCCTGACATCTAGGGGAGGGGGTGGGGGGGGTAAGAGGTGAAAAATTGGAACAAGAGGTTTGGCAATTGTTAATGCTGTAAAGTTACCCATGTTTATATCCTGTAAATAAAAGGCTATTAAATAAAAAAAAAAAAAAAAACAAACAAAAAAATAAATAAATAAATAAATAAATAATTAAAAAAAGAATAATACCTCTCATCACTGGTATTTTTAATTCCCAATGTTTTCTGTACATTTTATTAAGATACTGCATGCTTCAGGAGTTGCTACCAATGATGCTTTCTGGATAGCATTGCCTTATTTAAAGGCTGCTGTACATTCTGCATTTACACTACAGAGTGGTGAATTTGCTAACATCTGTAATTATGTATATATTGCTATTTAAAGTTTGTATATGTATATAAAAAAGTTTTGACTAGAGATTATTTCAGCAGAAATGTTTTGTAAAAAATAATTCCATGGCACATTTTCAGCACTTTATTTTCAAATCAATCTTTTATTTCTTTATTTGAGCTCAAATGTAGAATTTCAGAAAACAAAACTCAAGAACTCTTTGGACACTGTTGCCTTGAGCAGCTTTTGCAAGTAAAATATTTCTGTTAAGAGGGCAATTTTTTTATAGGGAATGAGTGTCATTTCCTCCTTCAGCAGCACATGCCAAAATGTTCCCTAGTTTTAGTTAAAAAAACTACTGGTCTTTTAACAAATGGCTAAAGTTGTAATTATTTGGATACAAACTTGTAATATACCACAGATAATTTCTACATGGTACATAGAATATTGGGTTATTTAAACATATTTTATGTTTTAAAAAAACTAGTATTTTGGATAGTAATACAAGTCAGAAAATTAAAAATAAGATACTGCATACTTCTTCATTCAGCTCATTATCAAATATAATAATTCAATCTCTGTGATACTTAGACAATTTCTTAGTGTATTATTACTCACTCTTTATTAAGACTTTTGGAAAAGGTTTCATGCTATTATTTTTGTGGAATTCAAAATGAAATTTGAAGTCAAACCTTGTAATACTGTACAAAATATTTTATAAGGTCCAAATACTATATACTTTACATTTTTCACTAATAATATCATTCAACAGAAATAAAAAGTGTTAAAAGGCAATTAGTGCATCTGGCATGTTTCCCCTCTATGCTATACTCATGATTTCTATAATTCACGATTCACTAGCTATCTTTCTTTTTATATCATGATGTTTTTCTCTGAGGACAAAAGGCTAACCATTAGGGTGGAAGAGGGTAGAAGTGGAGGAATCCTAATCTTAGGTGTAGAGGGCCACAGATAATGGGGGTGACATATAAGACTCTTCAGCCCAGAGGGAACCTGCTGACAAAGTCTTGTTTGGCTCCTTATCTCCCATAAGGGGTCTCAGCCTTCCTGAGAATTCAAGAGGGGAGGGGTGACAGCCTGTGTTGTGATTAAGCAGTGTGATACCAAGTGGCAAAGAGACATTTACACATAGCGCTTGTGCAGTGAGCTATGGTTATGTAAGGGTATTCGGGTATGTAAGGGAGAGGGAATTTGAAATCAATGGACTCCATATTTTACCATCCACATGAGTCCCACCTATTCACTCCTCCACTAAGACCAAAAACTTGGGCTGGTCCCAAGATCCTCCAGGGAGCTAGTCCAGACACAACGTTAGGGGAATCTTTTGTGCTGATTTTCAAAATTACTTGTTCAGTAAAGTTACCACAATTGATATCATAAAAAGGCATATCATGTACTTTGGTTTTTATAAGTATTCTTAACTTTGCTTATGATCATAATTCACTTGAATGAAAAAGCTCTTAAGTCCTTAACATTTGCAAACACAATGCTAAACCCACTAAATTAATCCACCCATGAAAGTGTCACTGGTTATTAGTAAGAACTGGATCTTGAAAGAACTTCTTACAGTCCTACCAAGATGAAAAAATTCGAGTGCAAGCTCAGGCACAGGCTGTGTTTGTTGTCTGGAGATTTCACTCAAGTTCAGAACAGACTGATTTAACTATCCATTAAAGCATGAAAGAGCTATAATCTTCATGGATTGAAGACTCGTGTATCCATGCCAGTGAAATCTAGTTCCTTGAGGTTTTTAAGTTAACATATCCATTCCACACACTGCATATGTAGATGTGTCACTTACTACAGGTCTCTGAATCTGTTCTTGCAAACAGAGATCACCTCTTCCCATTCTAGGACACCTTCAACTCAGTTTTCATATTGATCTGCCTGAATGACAGGGTCAGGAAACCTCCCCTCCATAATCAATAAACTCCCATGGCATGCCATATAGAAAAAAACATGTTTGCCTTTTCAAGGCTTTCACAACCTGAATCCTCCCTACCTTTTTTAGTCTTTATTCCCTTTCACATACTCTGATCCTACCTCTAAATGACTAGACCTGGACGGAAGGAAATTACAGTTAGCAATCGTAACTGTGAAAAAAATTCTGAATCGTTTCTCTGATAAAGGTGTCATTTCTCAAATATAGAGAACTGAGTCAACTTTAGAAAAACAAGAGCTTCTGTCAATAAAAAGTTATTTAAAAAAAAGAAAAATAAGAGCTATTTCCCAATTGAAAAGTGATCAAAAGAAGTTACTTTTCAGATGAAATAATCAAACAGTTCTGAGGTACTACTTTATACTTATCAGATTGACTTAATAGGACAGAAAAGGAAAATGACAAATGTTGGAGATGTGGAAAAAGACATCGATGCACTATTGGTAGAGTTTTGAACTGATTTGAGACTCTTATATTCCCCAAAATCATCTCCAGCATCTTAATTTTTTATTTATATATAGGACATCATGGTCCTCATCACCAGATTTGCAACCTCAGCATCATCCTTGGCTCTTCAGTCTTGCTTCTCTGTTTCCAATTATTTGCAAAATCTTATCTGTTCCACCTCCACAACTCTAACTCTCCTTTTCTCTCTAACAATATGGCCCCCTCACTTGAACTCCTGCAATAGCTTTGCACTGGACTCCTTGGCTCAGGTCTTTTTCTTCTCCAATCTATCCTTCAAAAACTGCACATGATATTCCTAAAAAAACAAGTCCCACAACTTCAATCACCTTCTCAAAAAGTTTCAGTGGCTCCTTATCACTTTTAGTACAAAATATAAACTCTTCTGACCTTTAAAATCCAGCCTACCTTTTCAGGCTGACTCAGATTATTTCTTCTCACTTCCAACAGTACAGCCAAATCATTCTATTTGTTATTGATCACATAGGACACTATCTCTTGACTGCAGGCATTTTCACAAGTCATTCCAAATAGCTGAATACTCTTCCTTCTCACATCTACCCCCACATTCTGAACTCAGCTCTAATTTCATATTCTGAAGGTCTTCCTAGTCTCCCCACTAATCCAGTCTAATACTCTCCCTCTGGAAGTATCTTCTGTGCCTAATCATTTGCATGTTGTCTTACTCGTTAGAATGAAAGCAAGAGGCATATTTTGCCATTCTTTGTAACTCCATAACTTAGCATAATATCTGGCACACAATAAGTGCTTTATGAATGATTGTCGACTGACTGGAATTGCTAGGATTTCTAGGGTTTAACAGGAATCCTGTAGAGGCTCATCTCAAGTATTATTTCCTACCAGAAGCCTTGTTTCATTCTGCCCCAAAGCAGTTAGCGATTCTAACCATGCCCAAAATCACTTTGTAATTACCTCTCTGTATGTGTCATTCCATATCCACCCTACTCAGCTTCAAGTAGAACATATAAGCTTCTTGAAAGCAGGAAGTATTCCTTCATTTTTGAATCCCCAAGATCTAAAAAATTGTTTAGTAAGTACTCAATAAAAATCTGGTGAACTGAATTCAGTTGTTCAAAGTCACAACAATAGCAGAGTCAGAATTTGTATTCAGGTCCTCTTATTTCAAATTCAATCTCTTTTTAACTCAACTGCATTTTGCTTGTGATTATAAATGAGATTGATAATGAAAAGCCACCTATATACACAGGAGTGATTTCACACATTAAAAAAAAGAAAATGAAAAAATCTTTCAGCATACCATAAGTGATGAATAAATTACTTTTAATGTTAAAAAGTCTGTATCTAATACAAACAGAAAACAGCACAAGGTTTCAACTACAGTAGTTTTACAAACTTCAAGAATAATTTTTAACACTTTATCACACACTAACTTGATGTAAAAATGACCAGGTTATTTAGCCTGACATTTAGATCTTTTGTATATTACTATGAAACATCAAAATACTAAGAGTATCAAATGTTATACAGAACTCTTACTCAATGTCTTTTGAAAAATAAAAATATTAAAAATATGCTTATTTCATACATATCAAAAAGCTATGTTGTTTTTTTTGCAAGTGCTTAAAAAATAGTACCTGTAATGTTATCTTCATAATAAAACATTCTGGCTATCTGTAAACCAGTTACTTGGATGGAATTTTAATGTTCCTGAGTCATCTAAAATGTTTAGTACTTGCCAATACCTATAATAGCAATAGGTCCATAGTCTTAGGATATGAAACCATATCACTAAGAATTAAAGTATTAACTGGAACTTGAAACCACAGTATAAAGCACATAAATCTAACATTACTTTAAAAAAAAATTTTTTTTTGTCAAAAAGGAATTGGACTAAATGCCATTATTCTGTGTTCAAATGGATTATCGTGTATTTTTATTGTTTCTATTTGGGCATTTGATTATGACCCAAAAATCAAGAGTTATTTAAAGTACCCAACATCAGATTTTCACATGGAGGTTAACTTGTTTTAATTTAGATGATATATTTATCTGCATACTATAAACTCTAGACTCACAAAAACTGTTTTGCAAACAACTAGTAAGGAATATCCAACTAAAAACAAAAATGCCACAATAAAAAATGTTTTCTAAAAAAGATTTTTATTGCTATTTTAAAAATATAATGTACTTAAGGATTAGGATAATTCCTTTAAGATGATAACTACCACAATGTATTCAGCTTAAATTCTTTAGCCTTTCTTTTCCCTGAGTTATGTGAAATGTTGATAACAATTAGTGATTTCTCCTACAAGTAGTACAAATGTACTTTATGAAAGAAAGGGAGGAACAAATTCTTAGAATGGAAGATATAAGATTAATAACAAATAAAAATTAAATACCTGATTTATTTTGGAAGAAAAAAAGTGAGGGTTCTTTTCAAAGAGAAAGTAGACTTTAGTTAGGAACTGCATATTGCTAATATCCTGTCTCAATAATATAATTATCTAAAATTTCAGATACATCTTATGAACAATAGATAGAAAAATGTATCTAAAACAAATTGGCAATACAGTTCACTCATAATACAAAATACCTTACTAAAACTTTATTCTTCCCCTACATTGCTTAAATAAATGATTGACAAGCTGTCATACTTTTTAAATTATAGAAGATAATGGTATACTTCATATGCAAATTAAAAAGTACATGAAAACCGCTAAGGAAAAAAGAAAACATTTATTTTTTTGTTACTTTGTAAATACCTTTTAGGTTTTGCGAGCACTTGTAAAAAAAAAAAAAAATGTTAGCTTTATTTCATCAATATAAAACTATTAAAAATGATCACAATAGAATCTTTTACATTTAACTTAGAAAAACATTTTTACATGATACACTCATAGCAACCAAGAAATTACAAGCTACAATGCCACTTTTAAAGGGCTATAAGTATCCCTCTCAAGCAGAAGGCAATAATTCCTATTGGTCACCTGCATTTCCTTACATATAATCCTTACTTCACATCATTTACAATAGAAATGTTTATCACAATTTGTGAGGTAAACAAGTAAGAAAATGTTTTTTGGCAACCTAGAGCTCCCCCAAGTAAATTTATTCTGTCTTCTTATTTTGTTTCTTCTTATTTTCAACATTGTCTATATAGGGCTTTGAGTTTGTGCTTGTACCATTGAAAGATGATTTCAAAGTACTTCGGAGTAATGCTGAAGCCTCAGGTTGCCGTAAGCCAAATAGCATTCGACCCAGTATAATCTCAAAAGGAGTGAGAGGAGAATAGTGACACTTAGTGAGCATCATGGTTATCTGGAAAAAAACACAGTTAAATTTCAATTTCAATATAGCATTTTGGTAGTTTCTATAACTGAAAAGAGATAAGTAAAAATGATGCACAATATGTTTATTATCAATGACAACAGTATCTATAATAAAAGCAAATGAACTTTGTTGTGTGTTAAATTAAGAGGCAAGCTCTAATTCTGACGAATGACTAGTACCATCAGAAGACAACACTAGCCCTGGCTGGTGCCATAGATAATGGGGATGTGGAGTAGATCTATGTCCTAAAGGAAGAGTAGGATTTGGACAAGTCCTACTTGTCTACACACAAATGAGCAGAAAGATAAAGATTGAGATAAAGAATTAAAACTCAACTTGAAACAAGGTGAAAACTCAAGGGAGATGTCAGAATCCTAGTGTTAACTCAATGGAATTGATACAATGCTTATTGATTCATACCTTAAAGCGAATCCTTACAAGTTGATAAGTTGCTAATACTGATAAGTCAATAATGCTTGTGTTCACACCTTTAGAGAGTTCATAGAAGCAATAAGTATTTAAGTACTCATTGGAGTTCACATTTGGGAGATTTCAGGGTTTAGTATGAGATATCTGAATTCACACCTCCCTTGAAGTTCTTAGGGCCAGAGAGCACTCTGGGAGATTTCAGGGTTTAGTATGAGATACTAAGTCTCTTTACAAAGAGACTAAAATTCAAAGGAAAGAAAACATAATTTACACCAAGCATCCCAAAGCTGGGCAAAAATGAATTAATTATCAAGGGTTCTTAGGTGTCCCTGCTGATATTCTAAGATACTTTGAAAGATCCTTGGGATAGCCCAACTGTCTTGTGAACATTTGGAAACAGAGCTATATTCAAGAGACTGATCCACTTTTGTCACTGCTATATATTTTGCAAATGTGGACTTTTCAGCATATCAAATTTTTCTAAAGAAGGATCCACTAGTCTACTTGCATTGTGTTGATATTTATCTTCCTCTTGAATGGGTATAGAAACAGCCTTTTGTTTTCCCACAGAGCCAGGTTTATTAACCAAGCCTCTAAGAGTATCTCTCTTGAAGTCTAAATTACAGAGAGAAAACTAGCCCTTAGATGCCTTCTTATAAGGCATCTAATTTAAATTTCATATTCAACAAATGATTTTATTTTTCCCCACCAAATCAATTACTCCTAGTCAGTGTTCTGAAGGGAAAGGGGGTCATTTCACTATATTTAAAGAGCATAAGAACAAAAAGTTATCTCCTTCTGATTGGGAAAGGACGTTATATACTCTTTCTCTTCTTTGAAATAAAGGCTTCCAGAAGAGTTTAGGGTTAAAAGTAAAGAAATGCTATGTCTGTCTGTCTGTCTCTGTCTCTCTCTTCTTCAGTTCTTTCTGGGGTAGCTGAGAGATATTAGAAAAGGAGAAATCACTAAAATCTTAGAAAAAAAAAAAAAAAATTTGCCCAGAGACCATTAGATGCCTCTCTAATCTGGAAGATGAACAATATAAATCAGAAGTAAATGTTCAATCAGTTTATGTTTAACATTTTAAGTGGAATAAACTATAACAAAATATTAAGAATTTACTGCAAGTTGAATCACAGAATCTCAGAGTTGGAAAAAAATGATTCAGCACTACTTGACATCAAATCATTGCATAATTTGTTTTAACTGTTACTTGAACAAGGAATTTATAAATATTCTACTTCAATAAAGATTTATACTTGACATTTCAATTAAGATAAATTTTATTTGTATAAAGATAGGGACTATTTATAAATAGGATATTAAAATTCAGTATTATAAATCACTGATGAAAGAGAGGCCATAAGTACTTGTGTTTAGAGACAAACAATTTTTTTTTTCTAAACATTCACATTGTTCTTCAAACCAAATGATTAGGGAGCCTCTCTATTTGGTAGAAACATTCATCTTTACTGAAAAACTTTAATTAACAAAACTTTTTAAAAGCTGAATCTGCAAACCCAAACTCATAGAATGAAAAAAAAATTTCCCTCCCTCAAATTTGAGTGAGAATGAGAAATACATCAGAAGGGAAATAATAGGTTAAAAGGGTGTGAGATCAATGTCCTTCTATTTTATCTTTATTTGAAAATATTTTCCCCCATTCCTCAAAGAATGATATGAAAGAATGGTCTTACTGCAATATGCAACTTTATCAACTTCCCTAATGTCAAAGTTACCTCAAAGAATTTTAAGAGCTGAAAATTATAAGCAGGGAAATCTATAATCCAGCATTAAAAAAGAAATTCCTCCACAAAATCCATAACAAGTGATGGGTTGGGTAACTTGTACTGAAAGGCTACTCACTAGTATTGAGGCAGATCATTTTACTTTTAGCTAGTCCTAATTATAAGGCAGTTTATTCTTAGATTAATCTGGCAATTCTCTCTTCTATCCATCATTCCTAATTCTGCCCTCCTGGGAGTGCAAATCGAGGTTAATTCTTCTTTCAAAGAAAGTCCTTTACATTCTTAGACATTTGCCTTAAATCCTCTCTTCTATAAATACCCTTAGTACATAATCCTCCTCATCCTTTATGCAGGTGACTCTGAAATCTCCATCTCTATCCCCAACCTGTCCCCAAAGCTAATTTTAACCTGAATATCCTGCAAAGACTTCAACAAAGAAAGAAAGGGAGGGCACACTATGGTGCAGAGTAAAGAGTAATGGGTTTAAAATTTGGCTAAGCTTAATTCTGTCCCCTTCTCTGCCTCCTTAACCTAACTTCTTCATCTCTTCCTTCAGGCCTCCATTTCCACATCAATAAAATGAGGGGCCTTGAAAAATTTCCTACTAGATCAAAATTCTATCAGAGAGTAAATACTTATGTACAAAAAAATTTTTAGCAGCTTTTTTTATAGTAGTTAAGAATTAAAATTATCAACCAATTGAGAAACAGCTGCACAAATCACTGTACATAATAATACTGTGACATAATGAAGATGTTAGATGGTTCAGTGGTTAGAGTATTAGGCCTGGAGCCAGAAAAATCCTGGGTTCAAATCCAATTTTAGACACTCACAATGTGAGCACAGGCAAGTCACTTAACCTGTTTGCCTTCATCCACTGGAGAAGAAAATGGCAAACCCCTCCATTATTTTTGCCAAGAAAATCTCATGAACAATAAGCTATAGTCCACGGGGTCCAAGAGAGTCAGACACAGATCAATGACTAAAATACTGGGAAAAACTGTGCCATAAGAAAGAATAAAAGGGATGGTTTCAGAGAAATCTGGAAAGATTTGTATAGACTGATTCAGAATGAGGTGAGCAGAATAAGGAGAATAATTTATACTGTAACAACTATACTGGAAAAACAAAACTTTTGATAAACAACAACACTGATCGATGCAATGACCAACCATAATTCTGAAACCCAAGCATTTTAAATACTACCTGCAAAATATTGTGCTAAATATAAGGATACAAAAAATCAAAAACAAGCCCCTGTCCTTAAAAACAAAAATGAAATTTTATTGATAAGAAGCACAAGAAAATTTGTGGAGTTGAGAGTACCAACAACTATTTTTGAAGGAGAAAACATGTGTTCAAATCCCAGCTTTGCTACTCTCTATACAACCTCTCTAAGTTTGAGGTCCTCATCTGGAAAATAAGAACCCTGAATCTCTAAAAATCTGTCCATTAGTGGAGCTATGTTCCAATGGTCCACTCCCAAATATTTCCCGAGCTCTGCTGTTCTCTTTTATCTTAGTACATGTGCATGATTGGTGCTGCATCTAGCCCTAGGCACCACTACTTTGCAGTGTAAACCCAATCTGATTCAAGCTACACCCACAACTTTTTTCTTCTGATCCTTGCAAAAGCTGGAGAATACTATAGAAAGGTAATGCTTTAAGAATAAAACTCTACTATCTTTGTATCTATATTCTATTACCATATCCTGTTGAGCAAGTTCAGCCACAAAAAATATCCTGCTGATGCTTAAACTTCATGTAATTCCCCTAAGAAAAAAAATGGCAAATCCAGGATTTGTAAAATTTAATTTTAAGGTATTTTAGACTCTTACCTTCGTGACAACGATAAAAAAAGTATAGCAGAACATAAGACTGTGTTTTTCTATTGGCAGCTTCTCTATATGCTGTAACGTGAAGAGAACTGACCCCACCAAAGTTATCTTCACAGTGCTGAAAATAAAATGAATTTTAATTTAGTATATAATAATACCTAGATTACTATTCATCATAACTTTAAAGACTTAGTTTGATAGTGCTATAAAATTTTAGAATTGAGAAATCAGACTAATAATCCGTGGATATACATATATATATATATATATATATATATATATGGGGAGGAAGGGAGAGAAGGAGGGAGGGAGAGGGAGAGAAAGAGAGAGGGAGAGAGATAAAGAGAGAGAGAAAGAGAGAGAGAGAGAGAGAGAGAGAGCGCGCGCACAAAAGCTCTCATTAAGATTTACCAAGCTCTTTCCCTTAACAATCCTGTGAGACCAGGATGCAAATGCTTTATGGATGGGTAGCCACAGGAATATCAAAGCTAGTTTAATATTTTCAAAATTTCCTTCCTGTCATATTGTTTATTTGTATAAAATTTTTATGATAGTAGTATAATAAAATTTTATTTATCCATACTTGAAACTAAGGATAAACTTTATATAAATAAGTAAAAATTACCAAAACTCCTAGAATACCATATTATATAAGCATTAAGTTATCTGTATGTTTTATTACACTGTGAAAATAAAAGTCGGAACTGTTTTGTAATTTAATCATTGAGAACTGAGATGTCAAATTAAACAAAAGTTAGGTCTGCCTAAAGATCCTATCAGGGACAGTAGATGTAGCAAAGTCATTCCTTGAAGGCAGAAATCTAAAATATTTGATGTGAAGGATCAAAGAGATCTTTTACAGAGAGACCAAAATGTATATGTAGCAGCTAAATGTAAATTGTAAATATAATTATTTGTAAAATAGTATAAGAAGAAAGATTTGACACTAAGGAGGCAAGACACTGAAATAGAGGTTTTCTTCTGAAAAGCTTCATTAATTTCATCATATCTCCATATCATTATTCCTTTCACATCATCAATGGTGAACAGAATTTATCAATATCCATAATTTACAATTTAAGAAATAAACTTTTAAAAATTATAGGATCTACTCAAGTTTCACAATATTAGTAGCAATCTTGTACTATGAACTCAAGACACTGAAAAAGCTATATGACATGGGAAACAAAAGATAACTGAGAGTATTAAAATTTTGAACTATATTATTTTTATTCCAATGTAAAAATAACAAAGGCTCATACATTTGACTTTTTAACCAAAAGGGAGCCACGCCCAAATCATCTAAGAAATGCTCATCAAAATAATTCAAGAATATTCTGTCTCTAAGGAAAACATGCCATTCTCCCAAATATTTATATTTTCATATTTATATATTATTTTAGTCATCTTAAAGATCTAGCAGAATAATATTTGTGATATTACATTATATTATATTATAAATATCATAAGCAAATATTATAAAATTATGGTAAAAATTAAATTCAGTTGCAAAAATAAATATTTTAAAGCTGCTGACAATAGAAAAATTTCAATTTAGATAAAGCATTGTTAGCATTTTTGTCACATCTTCTTGCCAAAGACAACTGCATTAAAATGTAGGTCATGCTGACTTTACAGATGATAGTGTATTCTTAAGTACTATTACTTAATAATACTAGATTACTAATCTAGATATAAATTTATAAACATTCATACAGATGACACTATAAGCTTAGAAATGATTTCAACTTCTTTTTTCTTAACACTGACACTAGACTCTAAGAATAAAATTTATGCTAGAATACAATAAATGGTATTAAAAAGAAGCATGATAGGTATAAAGTAAATTTATTCAGTGATAAATACATGTTGGAATGAGTCAATGATCCAGTTATTTGAAACAAGATGAAAACAACTAGTGCAGAATTATAAAATTATGGTAAAAACTTTATCATTTTGATGTTCAATGAATACCGATTCTGCTTTAATATGATGCATGACCACAGATTTTAATATTAATACAAAAACAATGACAAATCATATCTTAATATAGCTTACAAAAAATAGTAGAAATACCAGGTTAGATCACATTCCAGTGAACTTATTAATAGTCTGTCTCTGATAGTGGCATCAAAGAACTAATATATTTTGAAATAAGAATAAATGCAAGATGATAACTCGCATTTAAATAAGACAACATAGTATAGTAGAAAGAGTATTGGACATGATGTAAGGAGATTTAGATTTAAATCTCAGCTCAAGACATATTCTGACCCTAGGCATGTAATTTAACCTGAGTCTGCAAAATGGGAAATTTTTTTTAACTATGTAGCTGATAATAGTCAATAAGTGCTGGGTGTAAAAAGTTCTATATAAATGCAAATTATTATTGCAAAGCATATGATTGTTTCCTAAGATGACTAGATCAAAAGTTTAAATTATAGCCTAAACAGCCATCCCCAATAATCCACTATGGAAGGTATTTACTCATGAATTTTATCTGCTTTTTTAATATAACCTTATTCTTTCTACCAATAATACCTCTTTGTAGTATGCTGTGAATAAGAAACATTGAAAAGTAGCATTTTCTTTCATTTTTCCCACCTTCTTTCAAGTTTCAAGGAGCTCCCTAATTCTGAAATGTTTTTAACACATAAATTTACTCTGTCCATATATTTTTTAATTTTATGAATTTCCATCTTATATCTCCTTATACTTTGTTTTTTTATATATTATAGAACCCTATTTTTTACAACTGTTTTCATTACAAGCCCTCTACCACCTTAGTTTTCCCATAGTTCGCCATCTCTGAACTTTCTTCCTTCTTGGGATAAAGTTCCAGCATACTTTTCAGATGCTTTTTTTATAGTTTTAGATAAGATAAGAGCCACCAGATGGCAGTGGAAAGCTAAACTTAAGAACCAGCAAAGATTAGGACTCAAATGCCAGTCCTGACATTCATTAGTTGTATGACCTTGAAAAAGTCACTTAATTTATTTTAATTTCAGTTTCTTCATCTGCAAAAAATAATAATAATAATAATACTTGCAATGCCTTATCTCACAGAACTATTATGAAGAAAGTTCCTGTAACCTTAAAGCAATATACAACTGTGAGTTGCTTTTTTTTTTCTGCAACAAATTGGGCCAAATTCTTTAACCCTTTAAAGGGTTCAAAATAATTGCTCAAAAAACATTTCATAAACACAATTTGGTTCATTTCTTCCAGATATGTTGGTGTATAATTATCCACTGAAAAATTTAATCACCACTTTCTGAAAACGAATTAACAATAAATTGTGTGATAACTACTAGCTATCACATCAACTCAATATTTAATTACTAGGAGGGTTACCCGGGTAACTTGTCATTGAGATCGCTTATAAAAATGCTTATATTTTTATTTCCTATTTAGTGACAATATATTCTTGTATCTATATATGTGCATGTATGGATGTGTGTGTGTGTATATATATATATATATATATATATATATAGAGAGAGAGAGAGAGAGAGAGAGAGAGAGAGAGAGAGACTATAACTCAGAGAGAGTTGCTTGTTTTTAGTTTTAAAAAATCTTTTTGTAAAGTCTTTAAAAAAATTTCAGAGACTAAAAAAATAGTTTTTGTTTTTTCAATCCTTCTCAAATGGAACCTCCAAGGCATCCAGTCCAATCTCCTCATTCTGGAAATGAGGAATCTGAAGCCCAGAGAGGTTATACAAATAGCAAGTATTTAAAGGTGGGATCTGAATCTAGGGCCTTTGACTCCTGGGCCAGTATTTCTTTTAACCACCATGTTGCCTCCTTTTTCTATCTCCTAATGCTATAAGATTTTAGCACTTAAATTTCACAAGTTTAATTTTCTCAAATTCATATGTATAAAAGACATTCAATGACCCCAATAATAACAAGATTTTATTTATAATTACACTAACTTACTAGGACATCTCCAGAAATTTGATAGTTTCAGGTTTCCAAGCCCCTTTTAGCAATTGCTCCAGACCTGTAATTACATTACCACCAGCACCTAAAAACCCAGAAAGTAATGTTATTTAGATTAGATTTATTGACATGACTGAGTAGAATCAAATGAAGACAATAACATCTTCCAGATGAAAAATCTAACAAGAAGTTTCAAATAAGTAGGGTTAATTCCATCAGCAAATAAGTATGGATTATCATAATTACCATACTTTCCAGTTTCTAACAAATGACCAATATACCTGAGAAAATGGTAGTCTTATGCTTTCACTGCCATAACAATTGTGTTTCACATTCCATTAGCAGAAGAGGTTAGAGCTACAAACCCAAATCTAAGTAGGGTTTTATAACTGACCAGAAGAATTATCCAGATATTTCAAAAGTTCCCTATGAATCTTGGTTTCTCTTTTTCATTTTTTTATTCATGCAGGTATACATAATCACCTAATGTAAAGTTACAAGAATGTGCTAAATTAATTATAACTCAAATATATACTAATAAACTTATAAAGAATCTGAACAGAGAAATGGCACTATTCCCATTAAAATGAAAAGCTCAAAAATAAAATGCAATTCCTCAAGAATAGCACAATTTAACATTACAGAAGAAATCAAGAATTCCAAGCGATTCTAAATATATCATTTTCAAATTATTATACCACATTTTCACTTGTTTAAATTAGCTTTATATCTGGCATCAAGTCATAAATAGCTATAAGCTTTTGTGACTATGGGGATTCCTAATCACATAAATCCTAAAAGCTTCACATTATGCCAATCAGTCTTTCAATAATAATTGGTTATGGCAATTTCCAAAATAATATGAAGCTTTCATGTCCATAGAGAATAAGGAATCGAAAAGTAAAAATTTCTTATTCTCAAAATTTTCCCATTAATAGAGCAGATGATTCCAAAACTGTGACTAAAGGACAAATCAAAATTCTGGTTTATTAGATACTAATTTATGATGTTTAACATTACCTCGGGCCCATCCAAGAACTATCAACACCATCCAGGAATCTGTGTAATTCTTACTAGTATGTATGATTCCACCCATGATTTTCCAAGTTCTGGTTACTTCCTTCATTCCTGCAGCCAAGAGTTGAACAGGCAGGAAACAATAACACTCCGAAACTATGTCATATGGGCAATAAAATACAATATACCTGAAATAAAATTTTAAATATTTTATATGTAAATCGGGAAACAAGAATAGAAATAAAAATCCAATGTGTAATCATCAAGCAACATTGAGTGCCCATTGTGGCAAACCACTATAATAGGCATCAATTTCAAACTACAAAATAAATGGGGACATGGGACCTACCTTCAAGGGAAGAAAAGAGAAATTTACCAAAACAGGGGGGAAAAAAGCATTCAAACATATATAAGACAACAGAAATATAATATGTATGTGGCCAACCAAAGCTAGTAAATAACATAATCCAGATTCATTCCTGCAGCCAAGAGTTGAACAGGCAGGAAACAATAACACTCCGAAACTATGTCATATGGGCAATAAAATACAATATACCTGAAATAAAATTTTAAATATTTTATATGTAAATAGGGAAACAAGAATAGAAATAAAAATCCAATGTGTAATCATCAAGCAACTAATTTCCCTCTTAGTTTGAGCTCTGCAGATTTGAATCTGAGCAAGATCTGTTGTCCTGTCCTTGGTTAATATTTTTAGTAGATTGCTGCTGGCCACTATTAGCAACTTGGGAGGTTTTGCAGGTTCAGAATCCTTTTTGGTCTGGAGTATTTTCCCAGGTTAGTATGCTACAGACTTTATCTAGGGCTGGAGGATAGAACTGAGTCCCTATTGTGCTCCTGGAACTGGAACCATGTAATAATTCTTGCTTCTGAGCTTGTTCCTTACTTAGTATATAGTTAGGACTTCTTACTGTTTCACTGCCTTTAATATGCATATTCCCTCCTTAAATCACCTGAATCTTAGGAACTGAGTAGTGACAGTATTGCTAGATAGCACCTATTCTGCCTCCAACACTAGCGTTCAGGGATTCCCTTAGACCTCCTCCTGCCCTAGTGCTTCCTGCACCAGAAATGAGCAGGCTATTTTAATCCCTGAATGTTCTGCTCACCTTCAAATCCCTGGCTAGACCTCATCCCCAGTATAGAACCTCCTGTTTTCCTATGTCACCCTGACCTGACAAAATGATTCACTGTGATTTTTTTTTTCTTCGTATGCCTTTTCCAGGTCTTTTTGTAGTTGTGGAGAACTATCCTGCCACCTTAGCTCCCTCCCTTGCAATATATAAGATCCTACAGAAGAACATGTTTTATATGTACACGCACTGTGCTAGGCAATGAGAAAGATAAAAAAATCATTAGACATAAAATCTGTAGAAACTCAAAAATTTACCCATACATCTGGATTATGTTATTTACTAGCTTTGGTTGGCCACATACATATTATATTATATATGAATGGGATGAACACCATAAAAAATGAAAGGAGAAAAATGGATTAGAGATAGAATTCAAAAATATACTGTCTCACTTGAGACAGAACACATCAAGTTAAAATAAAGGACTGGAATAGAATCCATGTTGCCTTGGCTCCTATGCATGCGCTGCGGATTGAAGGTGACAAAAACCATATAATCATGCAGACTGGTAAGTTATTTCAGCTGAGTCCTCCCTGCTTCTGGTAGGCCTTTTTATACCTCAATAACCAAGTTATTATCCTACTCCCCACAGTGTCTCTTTCAAACCTTGTCATCCTTTCCTCAAACATTCTATGGTTCTTCCTCTCCTTCATTTTCTCACCTCTTATTTTACTGAAAAACATGAGGCCTTCTGTCATGATCTCCCTTTTCTCCTCCCTCCTCTCATATTTCCCAGATGATTCCTCCATGACATCCTCCTTTAGCTTGGTCTCCCATTAAGAGGTGACCCACTTTCCCCTTGCCAGAGCCAGCCCCTTCAGGGGCAAAAGTGATTCTGTTCCATCCTCAAACAGATTCCTCCTCACTCTCTCACATTTCCAGCCAGTGTCCATTGGGTCCTTCCCTGGTGCCTTTAAATATGCTCAGGTCTCCTTCATCCTCAAAAAAAAAAAAAAAAAAAAAAAAAAAAAAAAATCCCTGCTTAAACTATCTATTCCTGCTACCATTTCATATTTCTTGTGCCTTTTGTAGCTAAGCTCACTGAGAAGGTCTTCACAACAGGTACCTCCTCTCCCTCCTCCTTCATTCTCTCCTCAACCGTTCGTTCAGTCTGGCTACTGATCTTATCACTGCTCTTCTCTAAAGTGAACTGCCAAACCCATTGATCTTTTCTCCATTTCACTCTTCATGACCTTACCATTCACCTTCTTCTCCCTGATACTCTCTTCTCTCTCAGTTTCTAGGATACTCCTCTCTTCAGGTTCTCCAGCTGCTTAGATGGCCATTCCTCAGTCTTCCTTCCCAGATTTTCATTCCAGTCATTCCCTCTCATTATGGTATCACATAGGGCTCTCTCATAAGCCTTCTTTTCTTCTCTTCCCCATACTATTTCACTTGATGATGTCATCAATTTATCAATTAAATCTCTGCTGATGATTTTCAAACCTACTTGCCCAGCCCTAACCCCTCTGCTGTCCTTTAGTCTCACATCTCAAACTGCCTATTACACATCACAATTTGGAAGTTTTATAGACATCCTAAACTCAAATATTTTCAAAACTGAAATTAGTATGTGTGAGAATAGAATATGAAACAATATTTTAGTGACTCCAAAGGCAGTCTTCTCTTTGCTGCACTAACCTGCCTCGTTCCATTATATTCTTTATTAGGGAATATCTAAAGTAGTATGTTCAGTCTTGGGTGCTACATTTAAGGAAAAGAACTTGAATTGAACAGAATTATATAAAAGTGCATCTAAGAGAGGGCCAAGCACTTGGGTGAATTATAGTGAAGAACCAGGAATGATTAGATGGAAATAAAAAGGCTAGCTTTAAATAAATGAAGGACTGTCATAAGGAAAAGTGGTTAATGGGTCTTATTGGTAGAAATTACACGGAGGTACATATTTGGTTCCAGAAGGAATTATCTAACTAAATTCAATAATTGTCCAAAAAATAATGAACTATCATTAGTGGAAAGTATACAATCAGACCCTAAATGACAAAGGATGTGGAATGAGGGATTCTTGGAAAGAATTGGACAGGATGACTAGATGACATCAGGTTCCTTCCAACAATTAATATTTTTAAAAGATATTTTTGGAAGCCTACTATGTTCAAGATACTGGTATGAGCTTTGAGACAAACAAAAATGGATAATAATCCTGCATAGGATAGCCTTCTTTCTCGTTATACTGGTCATCAGCACTTCTGGTTCTGAAGATCCAGACATCCTTGACTTAACTTTGTAACTGAAGTGGGCCTGAACCAATGCCCTGTCATATCTTGTCATCTGCTGTCAGCACTGCTGGTGGCATAAAGATGGCTTTCGTTATCACCATCATCAACATCAAATATACTTGATTAAAGGTATCCATGGTTATGACTGGATGCTAAGGATGCCACAAAGCAAGTGACCCTGACAGGAATCTTGTCCTGCAGGAGGGTGGCACCCCCACAGGATCAGAAGGAAGAGGCAATAAAACAGGCAAATGCATAGCATAGGAATAAAATGAGATGGGTTTCCAGCAAATAACAACCCATGCCCTCTTCCTTTCCAAAGTGGCCATCACTGTTAAGGGTAGCACTGATCTCCCCACGTCCTCCTCTACTCCTCCTTTCTCATCTCTCACATCCAACCTGTGATCAAGGACATTTTACCCTTACAACATGTCTCAAATATGCTGCCTTCTTTGCTCTCACACTGATATCATCACAGTGCAGCTGTTACTCTTGAGAAGCCCAGACCGCTATCAAATTTTTCCCACTCTGTCCATCTTATACTCACGCTGCAAAAATGACTTTCCTAAAACACAAGTCTGGTCCTATTACTCCCACACGCAAACTTCTGTGACTACCTATTATCAACATCAAATATCAAATTCTCCATCTTTTAAATAAGTTTTTTATAATCTATTGCCTCTCTAACTTTCTAGTCTTCCTACATCTTACAGCCCTCCACATACTCTTCAATCTAGTGACAATGGCCTCCATTACATTTCTCAAACAAGATACTCCATCTCCTGACTCCAGGCATTTTCAGTGGCTATCCCCATTAACTAGAATATTCTTTCTTCTTCTCCACACTACCAGGCTTCCCTCAAATCTCAGGTAAAATTCCACATTCTACAAGATGGCCTTAGCAATGCCACTTAATTCTTCTATTATCTCCTATTTATCCTGCAGTCAATCAATAAACATTTATTACTAAGTGTCTACTAAGTGCTGGGGATATTTAAGGAAGTGAAAGATAGGCCCTGTCTTTAAAGAATTACTATCTAATGGGGAAAACTGCATATAGCTTGTTTGTACATAGTTGTTTGCACACAGTTGTTTGCATATTGTCTCTCCCATTAAACAATGAATTCCACACAAGTGGAAGCTCACTTCTTTCTTTCTTTGTATCCTCAGCATTAGCACAGTGTCTATCACACAGCAGATATCTACTAAATGTTGGCTGGCTGATTTTTGCTAAAGTAAAAAAAGGGCAGAAATAATTTCTTTCAGACAAAACATCAGCAAAAATAGACGTAGGAGATAAAGAAGTAAATTATATTTTGCCAAAAGGCGCCATCAACAATGAATTAATATTGATACTAAATATGTACACATGATACATAATAGCAATTAAATCCATAAAGGAAACTTTTCATGAAGTACAAGGAGAAATAGACAATAAAATTATTATAGTGGAAGAATTAATTTGTCCCTCTCAGATCTAGATAAATCTAGCCAAATTAAAAAAAAAAAAAAATTTTTTTTAATAACAGACAATTAGACCTCTGTGGGAAACTAAATGGGATAGAAAAGAATATACATATTTTGCAACTGTGAATAATATCTTCACAAAAATTGACCACACATTAGGAGATGCAAACCTCACCAACAAATACTGAAAAGTAGAAATTTAAATGAACCTTTTACTGAGCATAATGCACTAACAATCACAATCAATACAATCCCTAAAGTAAAAATTACAAATTAACTTGAAACTTAATAAGGTAATCCTAAAAAATGAGTATGTCAAAGAACAAATAGAAATAATCAAAAATTTCATTTGAAGCAAATTCATTCACATTTGGGATGTAGCCACAGCAATAATTAAGGGAAATTTTAGATCTTTAAACATTTTCATAAATAAAAAAGAAAAAGACTAGATCAATGAATTGGGCGAGCAAGTTTTTAAAACTAGGAGAAAAAAACATCAAATTAAAAACCTTCAACTACCTACCAAAACAGATATTTGAAAAATCAAGAGATAAATAAAACTGAAAGCAAAAAATTAACCAAAACACTGAATAAAACTAGAAACTATTTTTTAATCACTAAAATAAAATAGACTATCAACTAACTTGATTTTTAAAAGAAAATCAAATAACCAATATTAAAAAAGAAAAAAGTTAATTTAAAACCAAAGGAGATTAAAATAAATTATTAGAAACTATTTCACCCAATCATATACCCATAAAAAACTCTAAGTTATATGGATTAATATTTACAAAAATATAAATTGTCCAGATTAACAGAACAGAAAACAGAATACTTAAATGACTCTATTTTAGAAGCAAAAATTAAACAATCCATAAATAAAACTCTCAAAATATCCCAAAACTAATCTAGGAAGTAAAAAGAGAAAGAAAACTATAAATATCCCTAATTAAAACTGATAGGCAAATGTTAAATAAAATATTTGAGAAGCAACTATAGCAACATATGACAAAGATTTTAATCTTTGATCATAATGACCAGTTTGGATTTGTGCCAAGAACATATGATTGGTTCAATATTAAGAAAGCTATAAACATGTTAGTAACAACAACAAAAAGAATCATGTGAACATATGGAGAAAAGCTTCTGACAAGATACAACACCCATTTTTGTTAACATACACATATACATATATACAGACATACATGTATTGGAAAAACAGAAGCTTTCCTCAATATGATAAGCAGTATTTTTCTAGAACCAAGAACTAGTATTAACTATAATAGGGATAAATTAGGTGCCTTTCCAATAAAACTAAAGTAAAAATGCCCATTATTATTATTACTATTCAATATACTGCTAAAAATGCTAACTATAGAAATAAAACAAAAAAGAAACTGAGGAACTATATGCAGCCAAAAAGTAAATTAAAAGTATCACTTCTGATAATATGACAGTTTGCTTGGAGAAACCTAGATACTCAAGGAAAGACTAGATGAAACGATTAACAACTTCAGCAGAGTTTTAAAACATGAAATAAGCCCACATAAACAATCATAATTTCTGTATATTAGCAACCAAATCTAGAAGGAAGAAAAAGAGAAATTTTATTTTTTTAATTACATATACTGCTGTTATTAAAATTATAGATGCTACTATTTAAAAAACTAGATATTTTACTAAATAAAAGTTGGGAATCTACCTATCAAAACATACATTAAAATTATATGAACATAATTACAAAATATTCTTTACACAAATATAGAGATATCTAAACATCTAAAGAAATATCAATTGCTCATAGGTAGGTCAAATCAATATAATAAAGTTTATTGCTTTTCTTTCCATCACCATCATTATGCACAGTGTCTAGTACATGTTGTTGTTCAATCATGTCCAACTCTTCATGATACCATGGACCATAATATGCTAAGCCTTCCTGCCCTCCACTATCTCCTAAAGATTGTCCAATGTATATTCCCTATTTCCGTGAGACTAATCTATCTACTTCATCCTCTGCTTTTCTTTTTAAGTTCAATCTCTCAGCATCAAGGGCTTTTCCAATCAGATCCATCTTCTCATTATGTGGAATGAGCTTCAGGTTTAGTATGTGAATTTAGTATGTGAACTATTCCAATAGTTTCTTTAATTAAATATTGACTGATTTGATCTCCTTGCTGTCCAAGGGATAAAAGTCTTCTCTAACACAATTCAAAAGCATCAGTTCCATGGTGCTCAGCGTTCTTCATAATTCAACTCTCACAATCATACATTGCTACTGAAAAAAATCAAAGTTTTGACTATAGATCTTAGTCGGCAAGGTGATATCCCTGTTTTTTAACATGTTGTCTAGATTTGTCATTGCTTTCCTTCCAAGGAGTAAGCTTCTTTTAAATGTCATGGCTACATTTGATGTCTGCAGTGATCTTTGAGCCGAAGAATACAAAATCTGATACTGCTTCCATTTCTTCTCCTTCTATTTGCTAGGAAGTGATGGGAAGCTGTTGTCAAGATCCTAGTTTGGGTTTTTTTGTGTGTTTAACATTAAGCTTCAAGCTACTTGTAAACAAATCTCTGTCCTATAAGTATGTAACCTTGTATTTTCTCTTGGTAAGATCACACATGGGATACTGCACCCTCTTTGAGGATTAACATATTAACATCATTGATAAATTAAAGATTTTGCCAAAAAAAGGATAATAAGAATGGTTGAAAGAGGACTCTAACTTCATGTCATATAAGGAATGGCACGAGCTGTTTTACCTGGAAAGAAAAGATTTAAGGGTCAAGGATGGGAACAAATGCTATTTTCAAATATATGAAGGGATGTAATATAGGGGCAAAAAAAGAATATACCTACTCTTCTTGAATCCGGTGAGCAGTGCTAGCAATAAGAGGTAATAACTATAAAAAATAAAATTGTAAAAAAAAAAATTTATATATGTGTAGGTATGTATATGTGTGTATATATATATATATATATATATATATATATATATATATATATATATATATATATATATCAATCATCCAGAAGTGGAATTAACTGCCCCTAGGAGGTCACAATGGATTCTCCCTCACTAGAGTTCTTCAGGTACAAACAAAAGGGTGTTGTCTAAGTCCCCTTGATCACGCCATATTTTTTTTAAAGTTATTCAATAAAGTTGGACCTAAGAATGAAAATATTAAATAGAATTGTGAATAAGATGGTAGGATAAGTGACACTGGAAAGAAGTGGATGCCAAACTAATGGTACTGAAAGAAACTAGGCCATTATAAGGTGAAGATGTAAAGAGAGTTATACTCAATTAACGCTAAAAATTGGCTTAGAAGATGGGCCCTGTGATGTCTGTGGTCTATAGACACAGAATTAGATTAATCCAATCTTAGAGCTAAAAGGGAATTTAAAATATTCCATATTTGCAAGTTCCTTTCTTTAAGGATTAGCTTTCAAAGGGTTTTTTTTTTTCCCCCCTAAAAAACTATCTTGGAGCAGCTAGTTGGCGCAGTGAATAGAGCATTAGTCAGGAAGTCAGGAGAACCTAAATTCAAATCTGGACTCAGACACTTAACACTTCCCAGCTGTGTGACCAGAGACAAGTCACTTAATCCGAATTGCCTCAAGGGGAAAAAAAAAAAAAAAAACAAAACACTATCTTCACAAATTCTACTCAATTGCTTCAGCAAATAATGTCATTAAATCAGGTTTATACCTCTAACATATTATGGCTGTATGAATATAGGCAAGTCAGTGCTGTAGACAATTCTCCAAGACTAGAAGATGCAAAGGTGTTGATCTGAACTAGTAGAGGAAGCTTCCTCATCTGAGAGTCCTCTATTAATGGCATCACATAGTTCCCTATCCCCCCTCCCATCCCTATGTAGATCAATCAATCATAAAGACCTCAAGTTAGTTCAACATTAAAACCCCACTCAGGCAAAATACAAACAATAATTATTACAAATTAATAATTAACATGAAAGTCTAACTCAGTTATTACTATCAATAATAATAGAAATAATTATAAGTTTCTTTAAATATTCCCATATTTCATTACAAGGCAATCACAGAATGATACACCCACCATACATTTAATCCAACTGTGGTCTTAGTAACATTAAACATAACAAATATGGCCGTAGGAAGTATAGCACAAGCATATAATTTTCATTAATAATTTTCAGAAATTTAATTTTAAAACTACAAAACAGCTCCAATATATACAATCTTCCAAACATTAGTTATCATAAGTTATTGTTCCTCATTACCATTAGATGGTGCTAGTCCACAAACAATTATTACTAGAGTAAAAGACAATAAGATCTTTTTCAATCTGTCCATATGAAGGATCAACTGAGTCTCACAATCCACCAGACCAAAATATTACATTACTATTGACAAGCTAGAATCAGATGAGGCAAAAATCATGACATCCTAAAATTTAAAAACAAGAGAATATAATAACATTAACACCATTAAGTGACAATTTGAATACTGACTGTTTTATCCATTAAGGATGATTTGAAAAGTATATTGTAATATGCTTCTCTAAAATATAATATTCTCTGGGAGCAGGTTTCTTGGGGGGCTTCTGGAGGCAGCCTTCATTTCAGTTCAGTAATCACAAGTGCAGCCAGGGATTAAAGTCCAAATCCTTTATTGTCTCCTTCAAAGTCTTGTCTCTTTTCCTGGGGCCTGGTTAGCTTTCTTAAGAAACCTATCTCTCTTCTTGGTTCCAAGAGCTCCTGCCACTAGTCCTTTGCCTCTGCCAACTTCTGCCTCTAGCTTCCTCCAAATGTCTCCAAATCCAAAGGTTTGTGCTTCAGCCTCCAGCCACAACAAAGGTGAAAAGATGGAATGAATCTGTCTCAGCCTCAGAAAGTTTCTAGTGAGCTTGTCCTCTCTGGCCCTGAGAGCTCCTCCTTATATGTCCCACACAGAATATACATCTATCATTATATCACTAGGAAACCCTTATTTGTTGTAGGATTAAATCAATGCTAAACTAGATTTAACCACTGTCTCCTCAATTCCACTTATTTAGCACCTTGTAAGAATCCTAACAGTATGTGACAGTCCTGTTTCCAAGGCACTTTACAAGGCAGATTTACTTTAAAATTACTGTAATGTCCAAACTTTATGAAACAAAATATATACTATAAAGAATTACAATGACATAATTTTTGTTTTAAATATTAATTTAATTTAATTTTGGTCAGGAAAGTTTTTTGGAGAGAGATTATCTCAATCTTACATCAATCAACAATATTGTATTTGTGAATTGTTACAAAGACTAGTATTCTGAGAGAGAAAATCTACAAAGTCTATTATACATAACACAAATTTCCCAAATTGATACCAATATGGGATTAAATTTTGTGACTCCATTAAAAAAATAAGATACCAAATCACAATCTCTCTAATCTTATCCAAGCGATAAATTTTATCAGAAACAAATTATAAATCAATATATATGATGACTAAAATCAATATATACAATGGACAACAATTATAAAAATGAAAATAAAACAATCAATATTATAATTTTCATTCATATAGTTTAAAAATGAAAACAATAAAGATAAATAATCTAATAATACTCCTTCCAAATTGCTTTAGAAAACTTATTAACCAGCATATACAACTACAATTTGTATAAATGGAAGAAACAATACTTAAAAAGGAAAAAAAAATCTGAATTCTCTCTTCTCTCTCTCTGTCTCTCTGTCTCTCTCTCTCCCCCCTTCCCTCCCTTCCTTCTCTTCCTTGTCTCCCTCCCTTCCCATCTCTCTTCCCCCCCCCATTAAAGGTACACAGCATCACAAGTTTACAGATACAGCATCTACTCCAACCCCTTGTTTTTCAGATCAGGAAACTGAAGCACACAAAGTTCATTTATTTGCCCAAGGTCACACAGTTAAAAGTATTTCCAATACTAAGATTCAAACCCAGTTCCTCTTACTCCAAGTTCAGCACACTTTCCACAGTACTATGCTGCCTCTAAAGAATCTTACATATCATCATACCTACCTTCACTTTAAAAATAAAATAAACAAGTCACAGAAGTGTTATTTAATAAATTATTGTGAGGCTGCAAAGTAATGTGCTAGGCCTAGAGGGGACACATGAGAGACAGAGACAGAGAATGGGTGGGGAGGAGAAAAAAGGGAGGCAAAAAGAGACAGAGAGGGAGAGAGACAGAAAGACAGACAAAGAGAGCTGCTAACAGTGAGTATGCGGTATGGCTGGAATAAGAAGCCTTGTGTGAAATACTCCATCCTCCAAGGAAAGCTATGAACCAAGACAAGATCCCACAGCCATACCAGAACATCTTGTGCAGCTGGTACTTTTGTCTCTTGCTACCATTCTAGTTTAGAGATACAGAGTGAACTGAAGAAAAATGTACTCTGGAATGGCATTCTGCAGTCACACCTAAAATGTGTACTGAGGAGCAAAATCAGAAACAAGTTATCAGTAGTATAACTCGGATCTCAGAAACTTCTAGCCTAGTCTGAAGCCTGATGAGGAACAACAAGGGCAGGAATTCCAGACTAAAGAGAAGTCTCTCTGGCACTCTGAAGCTAGGGAAACTCCCAGCAGGCTGATAAGGGCTCAGATTAATTGAAATTTATCATTGCTCAGACTCAAACTCAAACCAGGAAGGAACTTGCAGAACTCAGACCAAAGCAAATATCATAAATTGCCCTGGATCAGAACACTTTTGGCAACACTGAAAGCTTACAAATCCCAAATCTAAGTTGTGCCTAAAATTATAGAATAACACAATACTCATAACCCTAAGAAAGTAACAATAGCACTACCCCAAACTTTTCCTCCAGAAGTACACAGAAACCAAGACATTATGTCCAAAGACAGGAGGAAGGATGGAAGAACAAGCAAATAGTTATTATAATAATGATAACGATTCAAGATACAAATTCAAGAAAAGATAATGACTCCAAAATATATATAAGGAAAGTTTCAAAGAAAATACAACTTGTATAATAATTCTTGGAAGAGATGAAGCAAAAGTTTTGAAAAAGAATTTTAAATATTTTATCATTGAGATGAGAGTGCTAAAGGAACAATAAAAAAAAAAAAAAATGTGTATTATACCCCCAAAAAAATCAGAAAAGAAGTTGATATTTGAATAAGAGATACAAAATTCTGTCTAAACAACAAATTCCCTGAAAATTAGAATGAACCAAACAGAAATCAGTAATTCCATGCAATAACAAAAAAAAAATATATATATATATATATATATATATATATATATATATTAAAACAAAAAGACTGAAATAATAGAAGTACTGTATGGCAAAAACAATGGCCCAGGGAAACAGGTCAAAGAAAAAAATCTTAATAACCATTGCATTATATAAAGGCCAGAAAAATAAGCAAAAAAAGAGCCTAGACATCTAATTTCTTTTTTTTTTTTTAATTTAAAATGAGTATTTTTTCTTTTTTATTATTTATTATAGCTTTTTATTTACAAAACACATGCATGGAAAATTTTTCCAACATTGGCCCTTGCAAAACCTTCTGTTGCAAATTTTCCTCTCCTTCCCCCAACTCTCTCCAATAGATGGCAGGTGATCCAATACACTAGACATCTAATTTCAAAAAAATCTTAAAAAGAAAACTGCCCAGATTTCTTAGAACCACAGGGCAAACAGAAAATAAGAAAGAAATACAAAGAATCTTCTTGTCATCTCCTAAAAGAAACCCCAAAATGAAAACTCCCAAAACAGTAAAGCTCAAAAGCCAAAGTTTCCAGGTAAAAGAAAAAATATTTCAAGTAGTCAGAAAGAATTCAAGTACCAAAGAATCAGTAAGGATCCTATATAACTTAGCAGGTATCATTAGAAGTGGACAGTTTAGAATACAAAATGTCAGAAGGCAAAAGACAGACTTTCAGTCAAGAATAACTACCAGTGAAACTGAATATAATACTACAGGAGGAAAAATTTGATCTTTGATGAAATAGAAGACTTTCAAGCACTGTTGATGATGAGATGAGAGCTGCATAGAGAAAAAAATCATAGAAACAAGTAGCTTGTAGAAAGGAATGAAAATAAAGATAGCATACCACAATACAAAGGATGCATAAAAGCAACTCTCAGAGGAAAAATTTAGCTCTGAAAACATATATTTAAGAAAATTTAAAAGGCAGTTTTTGATAAAGTATACATTTTTTTTAAATGAGAAAATTAACCAAAAAAATTCAAATAAGAAATCTTGAAAAGTAAGCAAAAATAGACAAAATGAAGAAAAGATTAAAGAAAATGGTAAACAAAACTAATAGATGATTTTTCTGAAAAAGAGTAAGAAACAATAACCTTTAGCAAACTTGACCTTTAAAAGAGAACAGTTAAACTACCAAAATAAAAAACAAACAAAATGAAATTACAAGAAAAAAGAATTAACAGGAATTATTCTGCATAATTAAGTGCTAGGAAAAAAGAATTTAAAAGAAATAAAGGACTGTTTACAAAATAAAATTTAAAAATTAACAGAAGATGAAATACATTATCTTAAAATCAAGGAAAGAAAATAAAACTGGAAAAAATAAAAGGAAATTACCAAATCTATCATACATGTAAAAGAAAATTAATATCTGTCACATAAGTTATTCTCAAAAATTTAGAAAGAGTACATTACACCAAGCTCTTATTGAGATAAATATGTCCCATTAACACAAAATAGGAAAGAAAATATGGACCATAGACAATGATCACTAATGAATATTTATGCAAAAATGTTTAATAAATCTCCAGCAAAAAGACTACAATAATACAACAATAATATAAATCAAATCTGGATTTACAACAAGACTACAAGGACTCTTCAAGATTAGGAAAATTATTAAAAACAACAAAAAATTCAAATCACATGATTCTATCAACAGATACAAAAAAGTCTTTGACAAAGTATAATTCTCACACATGTTTGGAAAAAAAATCTTTGAAACATAACTACAAAAAGGTTAAATGTTTAAAAAAAAAAATCTCTTAAACCAAAACACAGCATTAATTAGAATGAGAACTACTCAAAATATTCTCAAATGGCCATACTCCCAATTATTATTTGACATAATTCTAGAGATACTAGTAAGAACAATAAGACAAGAGAAATAAATTAAAAGTATAAAGAGTGTCAAAGAAAACAAAATCATCCTTCTACAAAAAGGTCATCATGTTTTACTTTGAAAACTCCAGAGAATTAATAAAGAAATTGAGACAATAATGTGGCTTCTGCAAAGCAACAAGAATACAAAATAAATTAAAAAATAAATCACCAAAATATTGTTAAGTACCTATTATTTTCCAAGTAGTCTTCAAGGTGGTAAAAATAAAAAGTCTCAGCCCTCAAGGAGTTCCCAATATATTGGAGGACAAGGCATGTACATAAATAACAAGCTATAGCCACTTAGGCAAGTCACTTAAATTCTTTGGGCTTCCATTTTCTCAACTTTCTAATGAAAGGGTTAAAACAGATGTCCAGTGAGGACTCTTTCAACTCTAGATTTATGATTACAAGATGTTCCAAGATATGTTTCCAGTCTAGATCTGTGATTTTATTAGTTAAGAAACTCTCAATACTCCATCCACCTATGCAAATCAACAACTACTCTGCAACTAAAAAGTCTTAAAGAGTAATCTTAGAAACTGAAAGACTAGAAGATTCTGAGACGGCAGAAAAAAGACAAGAAATCATATGACTCTCCCAAATTCTCTGACAAATAATTTAAAATAATGTTTTAGACTTGAGTGGATGTCCATCAGTTGGAGAATGGCTGAATAAATTGTGGTATATGAATATTATGGAATATTACTGTTCTGTAAGAAATGACCAGCAGGATTGATTTCAGAAAGGCCTGGAGAGACTTACATGAACTGATGCTGAGTGAAACGAGCAGGGCCAAGAGATCATTATATACTTCAACAATACTATATGATGACCAGTTCTGATGGACCTGGCCATCTTCAGCAATGAGATGAACCAAATCAGTTCCAACAGAGCAGTAATGAACTGAACCAGCTACGCCCAGTGAAAGAATTCTGG
Organism: Sarcophilus harrisii; assembly: GCF_902635505.1. Taxonomy (NCBI): domain Eukaryota; kingdom Metazoa; phylum Chordata; class Mammalia; order Dasyuromorphia; family Dasyuridae; genus Sarcophilus; species Sarcophilus harrisii. The sequence continues at coordinate 101,433,317 of NC_045426.1, forward strand.
GAGATAACTAAAAACCATTACATTGAATTCCCAATCCCTATATTTATGCCCACCCTGCATTTTTGATTTCCTTCACAGGCTAATTGTACAATATTTCAGAGTCTGATTCTTTTTATACAGCAAAGTAACCGTTTGGTCATGTATACTTATTATGTATCTAATTTATATTTTAATATATTTAACATCTACTGGTCATCCTGCCATCTGGGGGAGGGGGTGGAGGGTAAAAGGGGAAAAATTGGAACAAGAGGTTTGGCAATTGTCAATGCTGTAAAGTTACCCATACATGTAACCTGTAAATAAAAGGCTATTAAATTAAAAAAAAAAAAATGTTTTAGAGTGGCAGAAATAACTAAAAGTCTGAGTAAAGCAGTTGTACAGCCTAAGACAACTTGGGAAGGCTTTAGGAAAAAATTTGACCTGGAATGGATGGTCTGGCCTAACTAAAGTGAAAATACCTCCAGGCAGATAACCTCCATATCAAAAAACAACAAATCCTGGGGTTAACTGCGTTGTAGAAGGTATTTCGCAAGACTGGCCAACCTAGCCAGACTATGGCTGTGGATGAAGAGAAGCAAGCACAAGCTGATGAGTGGTTGCAGAAGGACAAAGGCCCTGCTGGCTGGTGATTTACAAGAGAGGAAAGACCTTGCAGGCACTGAACCACAAGGAATAAGAAAGTTTTAAAATGTTGTTTGTGCCTCATTCTCAGAGAGGACCATGATATCAGGGAGATGATGTCAAAGTGAAGTGGATTTATATGAGAGTGACTATGAAGTCACCAGCCTCACTTTCTCCTCCAGAGCCACCTGGGTGCAATGGCAAGACATAGATCAGGATTTCTGACCAAAACAGAATCAAATGCTATTTTATATTCACTCAGCGCCAGGGAAGATCCAAAGACCAAGTAGAGCTTGGCTTGGAATCTATCAGTGGTCAATCAATGACAGTCAGAATAATTTAGGTTTAATGCATGGTCCTAGCTGGTAAACCCCCAAAATAACCTGAGAAGTTTCAATGACCAAAATTTACATTCCTTTGGTTACATTATTGTAAGTAAGGGTATGCAACCTAGATAGACAGAAGGAAGGGTAAAAAGGAGGACCTGGCATCACTCATATATCAAATGCCTAGTTTTACAGAACATTTGAAGAACTAAAATAAATCTAACCAAAAAATAAAAAAGAAAGAAGTCAAGGAGATGAATAGAATCTTAATTAAACTAGATATGACAGGTACCTGGAGAGAACTGAATAGGACTAGAAAGGAATGAAATCTTTTTCAGTAGTACATGGCACCATATAAACTTGATAAGGACTATGCCTAAGTATGAAGGGGTAGGTAGATTCTCCTATAGCCCCCACAGCCATGAATCATAAACACTTGAAGGAACTGCAAATCAGCCTTTACTGACGCAGATGTTGCTTGTGAATTGGGAATGAAATAAATCAGAAGCAAGAGGGAAGAGGAGAAAGGAGAGAGGCCAGAGAATGCATCTGCCTCTCAGTGTCCTTGTATCGTTATCATCCACTCACATGAAGAAATCTATTCTGCTGGTCAGAATTAGATCCCCAGCAGCCACTAGCAGGTTGCTCCCATAACATAAACTGACACATAAAACCTTTATAATTAAATGCAGATTATATATATGGAATTAATATATGTATCCTTTTCAGATTATAATGCAATAAAAATAATATTTAATAAGGGACACATTAAAACACAGATTAAAAATTAATTGGAGACTAAATCATTTAATCTTAAAGAATAAGTGGAAAAAAAGAAAAAAGAATAAGTGAGTTAAACAACAAATCATAGAAATAATAATAATTTTATTAAAGAGAATGGTAATGAGACAATATGCCAAACCTATGGGAAGCAACATAAGCAGTAATCAGAGGAAAAGTTATATTGCTAAATACTTACATCAGTAAAATAGAAGAAAAAATAAATCAACAAATTGGGCATGCAATTTTTTAAAAAATAGAAAAAAACAAATTAAAAATCATTTTGGAAATTCTGAAAATTAAAGGTGAGATTAATAAAATTGAATGTAAGAAGTGAGGCAGTCCCTACTACCCACTACGGACTTTTCATTTTAATTAGAGATGACAACACATATAAAAGATAGCTTCAGGATGGATAAAATGGCCCAGTCATCCTCAGAGCTCAGCAACAAGGAAGATCACAATGATCAGGGATCTTAAAGGAATAACAGCACAGGAGTTATTATTACACCCAGTATATTGTGAGTCCTTCAAGGGCAGATTTTGCCCTCTTTGTATCCCCAATGCATTATGCAGTGCCTAACATACGGTTGGCATTTAATAAATGTTTGCTGATGTTAGTAAAGCCTGATAAACAAGAAGAATAATAACAAGGGATACAGTAAAAACTCAATAGTGTCTAGGATGCCACAGCAAGATAAAAGAGGAGGAATGTTAATACCTAGACATATCATTTTGTCATTCTGATGGGAGAAGAAACTGGAGGCAGGGAACCCAATTAGGAGTCTGCTGCAATAACTAGATGAGAAGTGCTAGGGACTGCACTATAAGTGGGGGATTTAGAGGTGAGAAGACATGGCCATGTGAGTGGAGAGAAGGTGAACTATGGTGGCTAAATTGAAAAGATTGGTCAAAATTGGTTTTGTGGAATGAGGCAAAGGTAAGGATTCAAGAATGATTTCAAATCTAGAAATCTAAAAGTAGCTTAGAAGGAGCAAAATTTTGGGAAAGACAATGAGTTCTGCTTTGGACATACTTATTTTGAGATTTCTATGAACTCTGCCTATTGAATATCCAATAAGCATAGATGTTGGTCTAATGAGGCATGATTATCCAGCTTTGGAAGTCATCTGCATAGAGATGAAAAGTGAGGTAACCATGAGAGAGTAAATATGAAAAAAAAAAAAGTAAAGAGGACTAAGGTCAGAGACTTGGGGTATACTATTGGAGGTCAGAGATGAATGATGCTCTATCAAAGAAGACTGAGAGATCAGACAGGTTGGAAGAGAGGAGCAAGTGCAAGAGGGAGAAGAGGCACAAAACTAAGAGACATGGATTGTAAAAACCCAATATCCAGGAAAAGAGAGGAGACCACAACATAAAATGCTGTAGCTAGATCAAGGATAGGGACCAACATCATCAGATCTGACAAAAATAAATAAATTTGGAAAAAAGACATTGTTCTGGCATTCTATCCACCAAGGTATACAAGATTTATAAGGAAACAATTATAATTATTATTTAGTTAAAGAATGACTTAAATGAAATGTCACCATTCCTGATTGGTCTGTAACAATACAATAAAAATCAGGTTGCTATCTAAATTAATGTAGAAATTTAATGTTAAACCAAACAACTACAGCTACTGTATGGAAGTAAAATAATAATAAAATAAGATTCATTTGGAGGGAAAATAAGGTCTAGAGTATTAAAGGAAATCATTTTTTAACATAGGAATGAAGGTCAATAGCACTTCTAGACCTCAAATTAATATATTTTAAAGCAGTAATCATTAAAATTATTAGGCACTAGTTAAAAAAAAACAGAAAATAGAGATTAGTGGAACATAGTAAGTAAAAGCAAGAATCAGAAGGGAAAAAAAAAAAAACATACTCAACCCAAATACATACTCTGCTGCAATGACACTGACCTCCTGGCTATTCCATAAACAAAACTATACCTCTTGACTCTGAGTATTTTCACTGGCTATCCCCCAAAACTGAAAAAGCTGTCCTGTTCAGCTTCTTCTCTTGACCTCCTTAACTTCTTTTAAATCCTTTCTTTTACAGAAGGCCTTTTCCATTTCCTCTTAACTAGAATGTCTTTTTTCTGTTGATTACTTTCTATTGATTCTGTATGTAGCTTACTTTGTATATACTTGTTTGCATGTTGCTATCTCTCCATTACATTTGTAAGCTCCATGAGGGCAGGAACGGTCTTTTGCTTCTTTTTGTATCCTCAGTGTTTATAACACTGCCTGGTATATAGTATGCACTGAAAAATTTATTGATTATCTCATTGGTAACAGTAGAATAATAGAGAGAACACTGTTTCTGAAGTCAAAAGATAAGAATTCAATCCTTTCTTAGTCTTTTATTTACCCATGTCACTCTGAACAAGGCATACTCTCCTTGGACAACAGTTTCCTCATCTGTAGAATAAATAAGTTGGACTAGATGATTTTTGAGGTCCTATTTCAGTAAAGATCTATGATCCTATGATCATTAATTCAGTTTTCTTTTTTTCCCCTCAGTTTTCAATAAACCTCAAAATATAAACTATGAGGAGAAGAATTCTCTATTTGACAAGAACTATTCAGAAAGTTGGTAAACAGTATGGCAGAAATTTAACTTTAGATCAACATCTTACACCATATAACATAATAAAAATCAAATCAATGACTTGAATGAAAATGCAATAAATATAAAAGATTAAAGTATTTTAAAAATCAAAGAGAATGAGACCAGGTACTTTTCACAATTATGAATAGAAGCAGAATTCTTACCTAAATAAGAGATATGGAAAGTCACACAAGATTTTTTAATAATGTTATAAACTTACCCAACTCTTCCAGAAAGTAATGTGGAATATGCTTTTAAAATAATGATTAAAATATGCAAACTCTTTGATACACTCCCAGACATTTAGCTCACATTTTATGATGGCAAAGAATTAGAAACTCAAATAATTATTATGCCATAAGAAATTACAAATCAGATAAATTCAGAGAAACTTGGAAAATATATGAATTAATGAAGAAGGAAAGTGAGAGAACCAAAGCAATTTACAAAATGATCCCAAAAATGTAAAGAAAAACAATTTTGAAAGACTACAGTACTTTTATCAATGCAATCATGACTTTGGAAGACTAATAATGAATCAAGCATGCCACTCTCTTTGGTAAAGTGGTAAATAACTAAAATGAGACATACGTTTTTAGACATAGCCAATGTGGTGAGCTTTTTATTTAACTATACTATTTGTTGTATGGAATACTTCCACTGAAGGGAAGAGGTTTAAGGAGGGAATTTCTACTGGGTAGTGATAAAGATCAAAAAAGGAAAAAAAGAGGGTCAATAAAACATTTTTTTAAAAATAAAAAAAAGTTCAGAAAGAAAACACATACAAACATGGCAATTTTCTTACTATCATGCTAAATTTAATATATACTTTAAAAAAAACTATGTAACCAAAGTTTAAGGTTCCATATACAAACTTCTTTTTTGTTCTTTATATACAGAATTGTTCAAATTTGCTGATCATTAGGTTCCTAATATATATATATATATATATATATATATATATATATATATATAATTTTTTTTTTAAATTATAAATATGAAGAATTTAGAGAAGTATTTGAAAGGATTGAAACTCATACAGAGTACAAAAAACAAGAATTGGAAAACAAAATGCAACAGAAAGAACCAAAAAAGAAACAATACTATATGATATTCAAGTTTGGTCCTATGGAAGAACTGAGAAAATATACTGCTCCTTCCCTCCCTTAGCATCAAAGTTGGGAGACTCCGCATATAAGATTTAACACATGCTGGCAGGGACAGTTGATGAGTTGGTTAATTTTGTTGAACTGCCTTTTTTTTCTTTTTAGATCTTTGTTAAAAGGAATAGTTCATAGTTAGGAAAGCGGAAGGAGAGGACATCTCTGGGAATGAATGTTACATAAAAATAAATGACATTCATTAAAACCATTTAGTACTGGCTAAGAAATAGAGTAGTTGACTAGTAGAATAGGTTAGGTTCACAAGACACAATAGTCTCCAACTATAGTAATCTAGTGTTTGATAAACCCAGCTTCTGGTATAAGAACCTACTATCTGACAAAAATTGCTGGGAAAATGGGAAAGGAGTATGGCAGAAACTAGGCACTGACCAATACCTAACACCAATACCTAATACCAAGATAAGGTCAAAATGGCTCCATGATTTATACATAAAGAGTGATACTAAGGGAAAAAAGAGTAATAATATAAGCAAATTAGGAGAACAAAGGATAATCTACCTCGCAGACAGAGAAGGAAAGAATTTATGGCCAAAGACAAACTATATAGTATATTATGAAATACAAAATGGATAATTTTGTTTATGTTAAATTAAAAAGTTTTTGTACAAACAAAACCAATGCAGTCAAGATTAGAAGGGAAGCAGAAAACTGGTTCTGATAAAGGCCTCATTTCTAAAATACATAGATAACTGACTCAAATATAAGAATACAAGAATACAAATATAAGAATACAATCTCTAATTGATAAATGGTCAAAGGCTATAAACACAATTTTCAGATGAAGAAATTAAAATGATTTCTTGTCATATGAAAAAATGCTCTAAATCACTATTGATCAGAGAAATGCAAATTAAGGTAACTGAAGTATCATTACATACCTCTCAGCTTGGTTAAGAATACAGGAAAAGATGAGGAATGTTAGAAGGGATGTGGGAAACTGGGACACTGATACATTGTTGGTGGAATTGTGAATACATCCAGTCATTCTGGAGAACGATTTGGAACTATGCTCAAAGCACTATCAATCTGTGCATACCCCTTGATACAGCAATGTCAATACTGAGCCTGTATCCCAAAGAGATCATAAAGGAAGGAAAGGGACCCACATGTACAAAAATGTTTGTAGGAGCCCTTCTGTAATGGCAAGAAAGTGGAAACTGAATGGATTCCCATCAGTTGGGGAATGGCTGAATAAATTATGATATATGAATGTTGTGGAATATTATTGTTGTATAAAAAACCATCAGCAGGATGATTTCAGAGAGGCCTGGAGAAATTTACATGAAGTCATGCTAAGTGACATTGCATACACAACAAGAAGATTGTGCAATGATCAATTCTGATGGACGGGGCTCTTTTCAACAATGAGATGATTCAGGTTTATCAATGGGCCAATGTACAGAGTGAATGTGGATCACAACATAGTTTTTTTGCATTTTTTGTTGTTTGCTTTTTTTCCTTTCTCTTTTTTATCTTTTTCATCTGATTTTTCTTGTGCAGCATGACAAATGTAGAAATATTTATACAAGAATTGCACATGTTTAACATATATTGTATTACTTCCAGTCTAGAGGAGTGGGGGAAAGGGAGGGAGAAAAATTTTTAACACAAGATTTTGCAAAGGCCAATGTTGAAAACTATCTTTGCACATATTTTGCAAATTAAAAAATATAAAAGCAAATGACATTGAAAAAATACTTTATAAAAGATTTTTACAAGAAGACTTAAGCAGAAGAAAGACAATAAAGTAGAATGAATACAGGAGACTCTGCAACCCCTTCTATGATACAAAGATGCTACTTCACACTCAGATTCCCCCATATTAACACAAATATTCTGTTGGCAATGTCTGTGGCTGTAAATCATGATAAACACTTCAAGTCCCAAGAAATCAAAATGGACATTAACTAAAAGGGCAATGGAGTGGGATGCATGGCAAATATGAACATAATGCTCATGATTTTATGCAGGAAATTATGTAAAATTATACAAACATATGATTAGAAAAGGCGTTTTGATCATGTAATGTAATTCTGTGATAATGGATAAATATCTTAAGTATTCTTCTCATAACCATAAAATGTTAAAAGGCCACAAATCCTTCTTCCTATTAGATGTTATTTCCATGGCGGGGGGGGGGGGGGGGGGGGTTAAGACATAAACAAAAGTGGCAGAGGATGAGGCAGAGTAAATGGGTTAGTTATTACCTACAAAATTGAAAGATATATATATAGGTATCAGTGAGATCCAAAACCCAAAAGTATACTATAACTAAAAGCTGAGTAGTTCTACTTAAGCAGATAATTAATCTCACTCAGGGTTGGGTACTCATACTGTCTGAACATATCTGAAAAAATATTTCTTCTTGGCTGTTCCTGTTAAGATTTACTAATAAATATAGGCATGCACAACCTGTCACCATTGGGTTTGAATGTAGTAGAAGTAAAACAATCTTACACATAAACAGCCAGCCAGCCAGCCAATTTTATGTAATTTTATGATTGTATATCAGATTTTGATTTAATAGATATATTATTGGTCTGGGCAATATTATATGGAGTATCTTTGCTTTAAGTAATGAGACACCTAATGGGATTATTTAAACATTCAATTACAGAATCAATGAGAATGATCAATAAAATAAGAATTAATTCTAATGCAGCTTAATATGTTTTAACATAATGATTATCCATTTGAATAAATTTGTAAAGTGTTCCATAGGAAAATTAAATGAACACAGACTTCAGACTGACAAAAATCACTCCATGACGTAACTAGTGAAATTCTTAATTATCATTTTTATGATGCTTATGGGATTTTCCAAATTTGAAATGCTTTCAATACAAGAGAAGTTCTGAAAACATTTTTAAGAATGTTAGACTGTACTATAGCTGCTACTTACCAGATTGAAGAAGCCAATAAGACATTAGTGTTATTTTCAAGGAATTTTGTTGGAGCCTCTCCAAGTAGGAAAGATGACAAAATTCCCCCTCCAAAGCAGTGCAGCATAGCACTAAACCAGCTTGCTAAAGGATTCTGCCATGCTACTGAAATAGCTCCTGAAATGAAAAATCAGAAAGGTGGTCTCAGATAAATAACAAAATGTTAATAATCTGTAGTTTTTAAATATTCAGAAACTTTCATTCATAGGTAGTAATAAGGTTAAATATATACATTTCACAAATATTATATTGATTAAAATGTGATCTCAATTATAGCTGTCTGGGAAAATTATATAACATTTTGTTCTCTATTAGAGATATTAGTAACTACAATTCCAAAAAACTCACACTATAATTCACATTTTTCTTTAATACAGAGAATATATTCTTCCAATTCTATCAATAATTATTCTTGAATGCCTACTCCTAGGCTAACAATTAATGAGGTAGGCTATTTCATTGCCACTCCACAAAAGCCAATTTCAGTGCCTCTTAGTACTGAGGTTCTCAAGGGGTGCCAAAAAAGACAGGCTCAAGTACAGATTGCCATCCCTAGAAAGGTCTTATAAACTGTGTTGTTAAGCAAAAGACTGAATCAGTTTTTCAAGTACTGACCTATTTAAATACAGAAAAGCATATCACTATGAGGCTGGCCCCTTAAATTCATTGGCAGTCCACAAAAGAAAGACAACTAAATATGAAGTGCCTGAAGCTTTTGCAGCCCTCTTTCATTGGAGGGGGCAGGGGAGGGGATATAGGCAGAGTGGTGGCAATGAGGGCAGAGTGCTAACAATCATGAAGTTTCTAGATGGTTTATAACTGTCATTGGAACTCTAAATAGGAGATATTTGTCCAATAAACTAAAGTGGACATACCACTGGAGGAAATGAATTTTATTACTTTTTAACTTTTTCACCATAAACAAAAACCAAAGACAAAACCAAGGGCAAAACAGAAGTAAGAGTGATTCACAGGTTCTTTTTCAAAAGATAAAAGAATCCCAATTCTTTTAAACTTGCTAGTATCTTAGTTTCCTCACAAACATATTTAATCAGATTATATTTACTCTATTTTATATTTATATATATATATGTATATACACATGTAATTCCTCCAAAAAATCACTCATAAGACATTTGGTGATCTGATATTTACACTGCTCATAAGAATTAGCCAAAATAAAGGGAAAATTGCAGTTTATGCACCAAAACGTGTTTAACTAAAGGAAAAGAATGTCCAGAAAGGATTAACAAGAACCTCTGAATTAAATTTAATTCAAATATTCAATAACTCTAGTGCAAAGTTAAAAATAGATGAAAATTAAAAGATAACATTTCTCAAAAGAATTACAAACTATAAGCTATATCATGTAAAAGACTGTTCCAAGTTACTAATGAAAAACAAAACAACTTAAGATTTCACCTTAAACCCAGCCAAATAGCAAAGATGACAAAAAATGGAAACATTCAATGTTTAAGAACTGTACAAAAGTAGCACACTGCTGCTACAGCAAAAAAATCTGAAAAAAAATTGAAATTATCCTAAGAAACTGACTGCCACAGCCATATACCCCCCCCACCCACTGACCTAGAGATTCCACTGCTTGGCATATGCCCCAAGAAAATGAAAAGATGCCATTATACCAAAATATTTACAAGCAGCAATTTTTATCATAGCAAAGAAATAAAAACTAAGTTAATGTCCGTGGATTGGGAAATCTGAATGTAACAAGAATATTACTGTGGCATTAGAAATGATTAATAAAAATAATATAGAGAATATGAAATAATTATTGAGAAAAATGTTAAGAACTGATGAAAGTGAAGTAAAAAGAGCTAGGAAAATATACATAAAAACTATAATGATATAAATGGAAAGAACAAAAAAAGAAACAACATAATTTAAGATTAAGCTTATTCCCCAAGAAAAAATATAAAGATGAACTTTCTCCCACCTTTAAAGAAGTGGGGGATTAACATACTATGTGAGAGAAGGGGAGAAGGAGAAGGACTATCTATTTATCTATTATGTATATGTATATGTGTATAGATAGTTCTATATGCAATAGGACTTGGTTGATATGTTTAAGGTTTGTTTTTTACTGAACTGTGCTTTTTCTTTGTTAGGAGGGATGTGGGGGAGGAGGGATGTATTTGAAATGAAGATAACAAAAACAAAAGATAGCAGTCATTTGAAAATAGAAAAATGTTTATAGGTAGGTTTGTTTTGGTATAGTTTCTCAAAATGTGGTCTTACTGATGATAGTACTTGTAATTATTTTTCAGCCACTAATTTTGTTGTTCATAAAGCAATAGCAGATCACCACATTTCATATCAATAAAATGTAAAGATCATAGATGTAAAATTATAAGGAAACTTATGGACCATCCAGTCCTAAGTTCTCATTCTATAGATAAGGAAACTGAATCCCAGGGAGGTTACTTGCCCAAAGTCAAACAAGCAACAAATATCAGAGCTGGAAACTGAAACTAGAGGTAGTGTCTGAGATTTACAACAAATCATATATGCCAGAGAACTATTTGCTCACCAAAAGCCAACTCATAAGATTTTCAAATTTAAATGCTTGTTTCAATATACAACTACAAATCAATGAATCATTGTGGTTCAGAGGGTCAAATTAAACGTATCAAGCATGCCTATAGCAAATGATTTCCGGATTTATTTTATAAATTATAAATTATCAATTTATATATAATTTAAATATTTAAATTATAATTTATAAATTATTTTTAAATTTATTTTATTTATATTATAAATTATTTAATTTATATATTATATATATTTATATATATTTAAATTATAAATATCTGGATCTTTAAAACAAAATAAGAATTATTTCTGAAGACTGGTCAAGTTATTAATATACTTTATTTCATGTACAGGACAATCATTTGTAGTCATAAATAATTTTGTAAATGTACTAACTGCAGTTTTAATATTTCTGTAAATCCAGTTTCTTTATATTTGTGAATCAAAGTTCTGTTGATTTAGAATGTTCAGGTTTTGTAAAAAAAAAAAAAACAATCCAATAAATTGTGCAACCTTCAAAAGGAAAATCTCAATGAATGTTTTATCTTTATAAATATCACTATGAAAAATGGCAATTTCTTCTTTTTAATCAAATATGCTTTAAAATAGCATCATACATTTAGAGTCAGAGAAAATCTTAAAGATCACATTACTCCAACTCCCAAATTTTTTAAGTGAAACTAAGGCTCAGAAAGGTTAAGTCATTTATTTGCCCACAGACAAGGATCACACAGTTAATAAGATTTTAGCACAAGTTAAATTAGTTAGACAATGTATGTCCCATATTTACACAATTTTACATAGACTTATTTCTTTTAATGGAATTGGGGGGGGGGGGTTACTTTTATAATGACTTAAAAAAACTACATTTAGATCTTTATGCATATTTATCCCCCCAAAAGTAATTCTATATTACATTTGTTACTTATGTTTGTAGACCTACCTTTCAATTTGATATCACTTAAGCTAACAGAGCTTAATAATAACAATAACTTAACTATTATTAATGGTCAGAAGTCCAATGCAATGTATGTCAATTTTAAAATCTGTCAATCATACCAAAAATTTCTTCTGACATGAGTGTCATCAATAATTCATTATCAGTATCTCATCATTATATCATAATATTGATATAGTATCTTAAAGTTTATAAAGCACTTTACAAATATGTCATTTTATCCTCACTTATAAATTATTTTACATTGCAGTTGAGAAGCAATCAGAGGGAGGGAGGTTAGTAAGGGAGGGAGGGAGGTGTCCAACTAGAGCCAGGAAGTCTGGACTTAAGAGGATAATATCTGGAGTCTTATCTTCTGGAATGCCAGATCTCCACAGTCCTAATTATCTCAGTTCTAATGAGCAGAAAAGGGGGGTTGTACAGGGAAAACTGAGGCAGAATAATTCAGGGAAACTGAAGCAGGACAATAAAATGGAACTGTGGCACAACAACATGAAGAGATCTAGAATTCTACCAGGAGTATTCCTGCAAAATGAGATCCTTTGGTAAGGATCAGAATAGTGGAACAAAAGCATTATCACAGAAGCATGTCGCAAACTATAAATAAGGACAGGGAGAAGGATGAGATGAAAAATTTGAGAGGTAACTTTGGTTCAGAATTATGTTATAATTAATGATGGGAAATTTCAACTGTACCTGCTATGTGCTACCAAGAGTTTTTTTCCTCTTTCAATGTGAGAGTAGTTCATAAATCTGTAACTTGTCTTAATGACAATTTCATTCTTCCAAAGGTGGAGGAAGAGTTTGAAGAGGCAAGAGTTTGAAATGCAACATGGTACAGTGGAAAACAGGCTAAACCTGGAGTTTAGAGAACCCCGATTCAAATCTCAACTTTTTTCCTGTCGTTTCTTCTAGAAGAGGATCAAGGATATCAAATTTGCACATGAACTGGATTTAATAAGGCAGAGTTGGACAAAATCATCAACCACCCTCTTCCTCAAGATTCTGCAAAAGTCCAGTGGTAAGGCAAAAGTCAAGAGAACTGGGCAATGGTCCAGCAAGCAGTGAACCATTAATTTCTAAACTGTCTGTCCCAGATCTCAATTTGACTGGAGAAAGCCCATTCAGGGACTAAGATGTTAAGTAAAAATATAGAAAACAGAAGACCAAATTTGCCACCATAAAACTTATCGATCTTTAAGGGAAAAACCCTAAGAGTTTCAGCCAGAACAGAAAACAATTGCTATTTATACTCATTCTAAGTCATCAGATGCTAAACAATGTCACAAAGGCTTCAGTTGAGGAATATGACTTAGCCATTCACTAAGAGCTAGAGTGATTTGGCTTTAAAGGCATAGCCAAGTAGTTCCATGAGAAATACAATGGGTGTTTTTACAGTCTGTTTTTCCAGAGCTATGTGTCAAAAAATCAGAAGGAGAATTGCTCAGGATAAAAAGTAAATTGCCTCACCTTTTTTAAAGAGAAAAATAGTTTTTAAAAAATACCTTTTTTCTAGTTTTAATTTTTTTTAATCTTTGTCCCAAATCCCAAAATGTCTTAAACAAAAATATGTAACTGGGCAACTAAGTATCATAAAGCACCAGGTTTGGGATCATAAAAACTCATCTTCATGAGTTCAAATCTGGCCTTAGACATTTACTAGCTATGTGACCCCAAGCAAGTCACTTAACCCTGTATGCCTCTGTTTTCTCATCTATAAAATGAGCTGGAGAAAGAAATGGCAAACTACTCCAGTTTTTCTGCCAAAAAATGCTCCAAATGAGATCACAAAGAGTCAGACACAACTTTAGAATAACAACAAAGAAAATTTGTCACTATAGTTAAGTCACTCAACCTCTACCTCCCTCAAGTAATTCTTTTTTTTTTTTCCCCTCAAGTAATTCTTAAGGCATTCCCAAGTCATATTACTTTAAATGTACATTAACATAGTACAAATTATGTATGTATGTAAATGATGAGAGGAAAAGGAATGTAGACTGAATGGATCACTTCAAGAGTAATAAGCATATAATCAATGCAATTACTTTAGTAGTTTTGATGAGGTTTAGATTTGGGGTACACAAACTAAATTAGGGTTTCTGGTGATCAGGGAGTTAAATAAGGTCTAAATGAGGTCCAGTGGCAGAACAAGAATAGGGAGTTCTGGGATTCCGTTCTGGCAGCGCAGGAGTCCCTGGTATAGGAATTTATAGACCTGAAAACCTAGATTGATAAAAGAGGTTTATTATGGAGATTGGAAGTAAGGTTAAAGTCTAGTTAAGGAAATATGTGAGGATAAAGAGAGGAGGGCACCAGAAACAGTATTGCAGTGGGCAGAGGCCCTTGATGTGCCAAGCATAGGGCTGGCATATTTGGAACCTTTGCAAAGAGAGCATTTTAGTTTGGCTCTTTTATAATAGGGGGCTTTGGCTACAAGCAGAAGGGGACTTGTGGGTGGAGTCCCAAGTTGGGTCCTCACTGGGTTTCAGCTAGGGTTAGAATTTGAATTGAATTCAATGGGTTTCTGGACTGAGCTGACCCCACCCAGATAACAAAGATGAAACTGTTTGTGCTTGGGGTGGAGTACCCTCACCAAAGCAATTGAAGGTTTTCTCCTTTAAGGATTTTCAGTTTCAAAACTCTTTATCTCATTTTTTTTAAAGAGCATCCACACAAAGTATTTTTTTAAAAGTTATTAAATAGATGACCTACTTTGTACATATTTTTATTACTTTTGTTTATTCAAGAGAAATCTGAACCACTATTGCCCTTTTAAAGCCAATTGTCCCACACATACTATTTTAAGTACAAAAAAAATGCTGGGTTTTTGCTGACTTTTTTAAGTGTGCTCTCTCTCTATATAAACTTTATCTTTTTTAAGCAAATAGAATGGGAGAATTTTTTTTTAATTTTTTACAGAATTTAAAGAGAGACACAGAAACTATAGTTAATATATATTACCTATAGGAATCCAAATTATAACAGATTTAGAACAAAATATTTAACCATGACAAGAACAAAAAATGTATATTTTAAAACAAAAAAAAAAATGAGTTATATGATTACATGTAGTTCTCAAATCACTGTTACCATTTATTCCCCTACTTTGTAAGAATTAAATTTTCTCCAAATTAATAATTCATTTTCCCATATTAAAGAAGCCAAAAAAAAAAAAAACCTGAAAACTATGTTGGTTAGCACAATAAGTACTTTCAGTAAGATCTAAATATTTTCTAAATCATGTATGTATTTGTCCTCTCCCCTGTAGTGTTTATTTCATTTATTCTGTCTGCATCCCCCAGCTCCTGACAAATAGAGGGCTCTTAATTAATATTTGATTAACTGATCAAGATTTCAACAAACCACTTGTGCTATTACTTTGAAAATATATTTTAACATTCTAGTTTATAGAAGTCCTTCCATGAAAAAAAATGATGCATTTTGAAGATCAATTTTGTAATCAAAAATGTCATTAATTTGTAAAAAGGATAGATTTTAGTATGTGAGAAAAGGGGACTTAAGAGTTTGGAAATATAATACTAACAAAAAATAAAGTCAATGTGAAATAATGTTATGAATGAAACTCATTCACACAATAATTATTCGATTTTAAATGCTGATGTTAATGCTTAAATGCTTAAGGGAAAGGAGAACATGGATATTAAACAGAGAACAATTTAGTCACCAAGTGATGGTGAGATGGCCCAGTGGAAAGAACACTAGGCCTGCAGTCAAGAAGACCAGAACTCAACTGCAGCCTTGGACTCTTGTTAGCTATATAATTTTGGACAGCCTCCATATTTGCCTCAATCCTAAAATGGTGATAACAATAGCACCTACTCCACAGTACTGTGAGCATCAAATGAGATATGTATGTAAAGCCCCTAATAAGATATGGCATTACAAAAATGCGTATCCCTTCCCATTCTTTATTATCAGTGCCTACAGTAACTTCCACAAAACAGCCCTGAGTTTAAAAGACAGAAGGGTAACAAATAAGCACTTCCTGTTACATCTATCTTATCAGAGTCAAATCTGCATGATGTCTACATGGGTCTAAGTATTATTGCAGCAACAGGACTGTAAGTTACTGGTAGTCAAGGTCTTGCTTTATTTTATCTCTACTCTCCCAAACCCTGACGGGAAGTAGCTGGTGGCTCAATGAATGTTGCTAAGTTAAGCACAAATGGCTGACACATTCCTTTTACCCACTGCCAGCCTAGGAAAAGCAGCATGACATCCCTAGGTAGGTGGAAGCCCTTGGAGACTCAAACACCACTCAACTCCCTCGCGCCCTAAACAGGAAAACTCAAGATCTAGGGGTCAAAAACCCTGGGATATGCACATGTATAACATATATCTGATCACTTAAGGTTTCAGAGAGGGAAGGGAGGAGGGAGGAAGGAAAGATTTAATTTGAAACTCAAAATTTTAAATACAAATGTTTTTTTAAATTGGGGAACAAAAAGAAAAATGAGAAATTATAAAAGATTAAAAAAAGAACCTGGGGATACCAAGGCAACATTTACACCATTCATGTTGGCAAGGCTGTGAGAAGACAAGTACATTAACATTCTGTTGGCGGATTGACAAACTCATTACAGACATGCTGGAAAACAATTTAGAATTATGTGAGAAAAATAACCAACCCGTTCATATCCTTTAATTTAGCCAAAACATTACTGGCCACATACCCCGAGGAGGTAAAAGAGAAAGGTCCCAGATATACCAAAATATGTACAAGCAGGCAGGACAATACTGGCACTGTTAAATTACACACTTTTAATTAGCTATATTTAACAGAGACACACAATGTCATATATAACCCTCTTTTTAGTAATTTGTATGTGAACATATTCACGTTTGCTATTTAAATTCATAAATTTTTAAAAGGAAAAGATTTTTGAAGGTTAATTCAAAAGATTTTGTATAGCTAGAACAGTAAACACATATGTCAGTAGTTATAGATGCACTTCATCTTAACTTTTTTAATATCAGTAAGATCAATAAGGTTTCTTCCACAACTCTGGTATTTTCCCACCATCAGACACCTTATCTAAATCCTTCACTCACAATTGTGCTGCCTCCAGTACAGGCCTCTTCTCTTAATATTTGGCCTAGTCTGGCTGATTTTCCAGTCTTTCTCTTTTTAGTGATTTCTACATATTTATCATGTCTCATCTTAATAATAGTAATAATAATATTGATAACATGTATACAGTACCTTAAAAGTTTACAAAGCACTTAACAAATATATCATTTTATCCTTACTTATAAATTATTTTACATTGCAGTTGAGAAGCAATTAGATATAGAATGAATAAAGCTGTCAAATTAAGGAGGAACAGCCATGGCCCAACTCATCTGCCTTTCTTCATCACTAAGGCTGAAAATGAACCCTTCAAGTCCCTTGAACTAATCTAAAGCACTATGAATCTGTCCTTTAACTGCAACTTATCAAGGTAAATATGTCATTGTCCCAGCTAAAAGATCAAAACCTGTCATATTGAGTGCTGGGCATAATGCCTGGCATACAATAGGCTTACTGAATAATAAATGCTAGTTGAATCCAAATTTTAATTCCTCCAATCTTTGTTCTAATTGAGATTTTCAATCCCTATACCCTCAATATTGTCTCAGATCATTATCCCTACCCTGACTTCTCTTCCACATAAAAGAAAGAAAAAAAACAATGAAATGGGCATGCAACTAAAAAAAAAAAAAAAAAAAGCAAAAAACCCCAAATCACAGGAAAAGGTTAACAAAATTGGAAGAAAAAAAAAAAAAAAAAGAAATAAACACAATTCCAGAATAGCTAGATTAATTCTATAAAAAGTGCTAGCAAATATTAAAAGAACAATTAAGTCCAATACTAATAGTTTGCAAAAAAAAAAAAAAAAAAAAAAAAGCAAGAGGAAAATAAAGAATCCTACCAAATTCCTTTTGGGATACAAATGTAATAAGCCAAAAAAAAAAAAAATATCCCAAAACAAAAAACCTTATAAAGCAATATTCTTAATGAATATCAATGCAAAAATAATTAAATAAAATATCAACAAAGAGGCTACAATAGCATATCAAAAAGATTATACATCATTATCAGATTTGGTTACTAACAAAAATGCAGGTTGTTTCAACATTGGAAAAATTATATAATAAGCCATGTTAATAACAAAAACAATAATATAATAATATTAGCATAATAGGTAACAGAAAAGTTTTTTGACAAGACACCTATTTCTGTAAAAACACTAAAAAGCATAGCAACAGGTAAGCCTTTCCTTAATATGATAAAGTATATATGTAAATCCCAGCATTAGCATTATAGTCTTCCCAATAATAACAATAACTAGCATTTCCACAATATCTTAAAGTTTACAAAGCACTCTGCAAATATTATTTCACCTTATGAGATAATAATAGGAAACAAATATTAGAAGACTAACAACCTTGGAAAGTATGTGCCATTATTATCTCCATTTTATAGATAGGGAAACTGAGTGAAAAGTCAAACGATTTGCCAGGGTCACAAAATATAGTGACTGAGGCCACATTTGAATCCTGGTCTTCTTAACTCTAAGGTCAAAGATAAAGCAAGAATGTCCATTATCACATTATTATCTGACTTTCAGCTGTGGGTACTTGTTATGGACCAGAACTCTGAACTTGAAAGAAAGAATTCTTACAAGGTACTGAGTCAGTGGAATTGATAGAGACAATAATTATCTAATTTAGCATGATTCAGTATGAATGATTTAATCCAACAAAGAGATGGTATGGGCCAGAAGTTGAAACAAAGAGGAAACAATGGTTAAATCTAGTTTAGCATTGATTTAATCCTATAACAAATAATGGTTTCCTAGTGATATAATGATTGGTTTGTATTCATTGTGAAACATATAAATTAGAAACCTCGCCCAGGAAGATTAAGAAAGACATTCAGAGAGAAGGCAAAGAACTGGTGGCAGGAGCTTAAGCTCTCAGCACCAAGGAGAGAAATTCAATCCCATCTTTAATCTTCCTGGTGGCTGGCCTGACTTCATTTATTTCCCCTACTAAGACCAAGGCCAGACTAAAAGGCTTTCCAGAAAGCTGCCCAGCCCCAGGAAGGAGATAATAAAGGATTCGGACTTTAACACCTGGCTGCCCTTGTGGTGATTACTGAACTGAAACGAAGGCTTCTCCCAGAGACCTCAAGGAAAAACGAAACAAAAGAACATTACAGGTACTCACTGAAGCAATAAGATGAGAAAAAGAAATAATGACATATGAAGAAAACAAACATCATTTTTGCAGATAATAGGATAGTTTATTCGGAGAATCTAAAAGATTAAACTAAAACAGCAATTTCAGCAAACGAGCAGGAAATAAAATAAATTCATACAAGTCATCAACTTTTCTGTATATTACTATAAAAACTCAAAAGGAAGACACAGATCTCATTTAAAATAACTATAAAACATTACAAATACACAAAAAATATAAAATATTTGGGAATCCACCCAACAAGAAACAAACATCAGTCAACAAGCATTTATTAAAGTACTTATTAAGTGCAGGAACTTTGTTAAATGCTGAGAATATAAAGAATTGCAAGGAGCTCAAATTCTACAGACAAAGCAAATAAACCCTGAAAAAACAAGGTATGTATATGTGTGTGTATATATATATATATATATATATATATATATATATATATATGCATATGTGAATCAGCTGGTAAATATTTATTAAGTAACTACTCTGTGCCAGGCACACTAGTAAGCACTAGGAATACAAAAAGAACCAAAAGGCAGTTCCTGTCCTCAAGGCACTCGCATTTAATTGAAGACATAATAAACAAACAAATATAAATAAACTATATACAGGAAATGGTTGAGAGCAAAGATACCATTATTAGGAGGGTTTGGGAAGGTATCCTATAGAAAATGGAATTTTGGTTGAGACTTAAAGGAAGCCAGGAGGAAATGAGGAACGAAGGCATTGTAAAAAAGAGAGACAACATCAGAGAAAATGAATGCCCAAAGCCATTTGGGCTTGTTTTATTCATGGAACAAGCTGAAGATCACTGCTGTTAGATTAAATGAATGTGGCAGGGAGTAAGTACAAGGAGTCTGGAAAGTAGGTAGGAGTTGGGTTATTAAGGGCTTAGAATGCCAGAGAATTTTGTATTTGATGTTGGAGACAAGACACGTGGGATAAGCAGACCCATCAGCAGGCGATTAAAGAGGCCCAGGGCTTATTCCTAGGGCTGGGAGTGTCTCAGGAGAAGGGGGCTTTTCTGAGACATGCTGCAAAGATGAATTCTGCAGGGTAAATATGGAGAGGTAAGAGTGAATGTGATAACTCCTAGACTGCCAACCTGGGGGCTGGGAGGACAGAAAAGGGGAAGTTAGGAAGAGCAGAGAGAGCGTGGTAAGAAAAAGAATGGGCTCCATTTTGGACATGTGTAAGAATTTAAGATGGGATACCCAGTTTGAGGTGTACAGTGGGCAGTTAGATGAGTCTGGAGGTTAGGAGAGAATTTAGGGGGTGGATGAATAGATCTAGAATCATCTGCAAGAGAGTTGACAGTTGAATCCATGGGGGCTGATAAGATAATCAATGGAAAGACTTGGAGGGAAAAGAGAAAACCCAGGACAGAGCCTTAAGGAAGACTCAACATTATCAGGCACAGCCTGGACCAAGACCAAAGAGATTAAGAAGAATCTCGGTTCAGCAAATAGGAGAACCCGCAGACAGCAGAGTCACCAAAGCTACACAGAAGCATCGAAGAGAGTTAACTCTGTCAAAGGGTGCAGCGGGCTCAAGAAGGATGAAGATGGATCTGGCAAGTAAGACATCTCCAGTAACTTTCTGCAGAGCTGCTTCAGCTGAGTGAGGAGACTGGACGCCAGCCTGCAGTTAAGAGAAGACAAGGAGGGAAATGAAGAGCCTCCTCCAGGATCAAACATAAAATGCTGTGTGACACACCACTCCTGGCTGCCTGCTTCCCTCCACCTTCTGGGCATCTTACACATCATCCTCCCTCCCCACAACCCCCCATGGACTCATCCATCCAGTAAGCCCACCCTCTCCCCACTCTGAGCATTTTTCCCTGCTGCCCCTCCACTCCTACCATGTTCTCCCTCTTCATCTCCGCTTCTGGGTTTCCTTGGCTTCCACCAAGTCTGAAATGCTCCAACAGAAAGCCTTTCCGGATCTCCTCTCATCGCAGCTCCTCTCTCTCTCTACTGCCAGTCTGTCTATAGAGGTGGCAGAAGAGACAGAGCACCTGGCCTGAGATCAGGAAGACTCGCCTTCTGTGTGACCCTGGACAAATCACTTCACCTGCGTGCCTCAGTTTCCTCATCTATAAAAACAGACTGGAGAAAGAAATGGGAAACCACTCTGGCACCTCTACCAAGAAAACCCCAAATGGGGTCTTGAAGAGTCAGACACAACATACCTTGGTAAACTCTAATGACTTCCTGCTACTTGTGGGAGGAAAACCAAGCCCCTGCTTGTCATTCAAAGTTCTTCACGACCTCACGCCATCCTACCTTTTCAGACTTCTTACATCTCACTCTTCAATATATATTTTTCAACTCAATTACAAACCAGACCCTCGTCCCTGGGCTCTGGGCACTCTCTGTGTGTGGAATATCTCCCTTTTCCACTTTAACAACTGAGCTCCCTGGCTTCCTCTAAATCCCAAACAAAATCCTACCTCCTACAAGAAGTCTTCAACTCCGGCGCCTTCCTTCTGTTATTTCCCATCTATCTTGTACATAGCTTGTCAGGGTATGTCTGTTTGCATGTGGCCTCCCACATTAGACAGTAAGCTCACTGAAGGCAGAGACTGTCTTTTGCCTTTTTATTATATCCCCAGGACTTAGCATAATGCCTGGAATTCAGGAAATGCTTACTAAATGTTTATTGAACTTACTATTTCCAATTTATCTTGTATAAAGATTGAGCTATTACACAAATTACATTTGTGTAAGTATCATAATAGCTTGCATTTATATAGAGCCTCCTATCTGCCAAGCACCATGCTAAACCCTTTACAAATCTTATGCTATTTGATCCTCCATGGGGGGAGATTATCATCCCCATGTTACAGATAAACTGAGGCAAAGGGAAGGTGATTTGTCCAGGCTAGTAAAGACTTGAAGATTGATCTTGAACTCAGTTCTTCCAACCTCCAGGCCTAGAACTGCCTCCTGCTGCCACCTAGCTGTCTCTACCACTCTATAGCAGTTTGTCTCTTCCACAGTCTTCACATTCCTTGAGAGCAAGATTAAGATAGCCTTTTCTCTCTCAGCACTTAGTACAGCGGCTGGCACAAAGTGGGTGTTTCACCAAAGTTTATTCATTTACTAGCAATCATATATGATCCTTAGCCTTTCTTTTCAAGGCATTTAGCGATGAAAGGAAAAACACAGGGGATGAGGGTGAGCAAGGGTAGATAACAGCAGGGTTTCTTTGAGGCCTGGAGACACAGATGGGTTTAGAGGCATAGGGGATGCAGCACCATAAGTAGATAAGTGACTCAAGATTACAGAAAAGACGGAGATGAATAAAGGGGCAATCAGAGAGAAGAAAGGTCGGAAGGGGGTCACTTGTGCCCAGAAAACAATCTGCATTGGCAAGAAAAGCCAGCTCTCTTCATATGAGACGAGGGAAATAGAGGCCAGCCCTTTGAGAGATATGATAGAGATGAGAAAAGGGAGTTCTAAGCAAATGCTCTCGGTTTTTTCAGTGAGCCTTTTCTCCCCATTTCCCACCTGTTTGGCAGCTTATGGACTTCTCCATATGCCTTCCTTCCCCAGAAAAGGCATCTTTGGGAAATCTCATGCTGTAAGATTGAATCTGCCTGGTCCTCCCATCTCATGGAGCCCTCTGACTGGACCCTTTCTCTACATTGAGGGCCATCGATTCCAGGACCTCACTCTACTTAAAAGATTTCTCACCAGTTCCACTGCTCCAGTACTTCTCTACCTCTCCATCACCTTCTTCCCCCTTAAATTCCTTTTGTGTGTAGTCTTTCCCCTTCTTAGATGATAAACTCCTAGAAGCCAAGGATGTCTTGGTTTCTATCTGCATTTGCATTCCCAGCCCTTAGCAGTGTGTGTGGCACATAGTAGGCTCTTTATAAATGTTTACTGACTTACTGAGTGAAACATAAGGTAAAATTCTTCTCAGGTGAGATAAAAATCACTAACATTTCTATTGCTCCATTTAGGTCTGAAAAGGGTTTTACAAACATTGTAAACCTCAGGAAAGCCAAAGGAGGTTTTGGAAAAAAAAAAAAAAAAAAAAAACATACTGGGGAGAACTCAAGTGCCTATCCCATAGTACTATATCACTTTCCATTCAAACTCTATAATTCTTTTTCTTTTATACCGTTTTTTAAAAAATAATTATCCCGAACTTTCAAAGTTGCAAAGTGAGCCCTAATTTTCTGAGTATTTCAAGAGGTGTAGAAAAACATTTCATGCAACTTTCTGGACTGGGATTGTCAGCTGTGAATGTTGTGTGTCTCCGCTTTTAAATGCTTTTCAAGAACGCGACTAACGCCGGGCAACACCTGAGATCGCGCCGGAGATCCAGTCGCCCCAGCTCTGGCTCTAAGTCACCGAGCCACCTGTTCTAGAAGGCCTTTCTGGGGCAGCCGGCCAGGGTTAATTATACACCGACGGGTACACAGCATCCCCGTTGCCAGCAACCTCATAACCCGCTGCCAGAGTTTATCTATGCATGATATTACTGTTCTGTAAGAAATGACTAACAGGATGATTTCAGAAAGGCCTGGAGAGACTTACACGAACTGATGCTGAGTGAAATGAGCAGGACCAGGAGATCATTATATACTTCAACAACAATACTATATGATGACCAATTCTGATGGACCTGGCCATCTTCAGCAATGAGATGAACCAAATCAGTTCCAATGGATCAGTAATGAGCTGAGCCAGCTACGCCCAGAAAAAGAACTCTGGGAGATGACTAAAAACCATTACATTGAATTCCCAATCCCTATATTTATGCCCACATGCATTTTTGATTTCCTTCACAAGCTAATTGTACAATATTTCAGAGTCTTTTTGTACAGCAAAATAACGGTTTGGTCATGTATACTTATTGTGTATCTAATTTATATTTTAATATATTTAACATCTACTGGTCATCCTGCCATCTAGGGGAGGGGGGGGGGGGGGTAAGAGGTGAAAAATTGGAACAAGAGGTTTGGCAATTGTTAATGCTGTAAAGTTACCCATGTATATACCCTGTAAATAAAAGGCTATGAAAGGAAGGGAAAAAAAGGAAGGGAAAAAAAGGAAGGGAAAAAAAGGAAGGGAAAAAAAGGAAGGGAAAAAAAGGAAGGGAAAAAAAGGAAGGGAAAAAAAGGAAGGGAAAAAAAGGAAGGGAAAAAAAGGAAGGGAAAAAAAGGAAGGGAAAAAAGGAAGGAAAAAAGGAAGGGAAAAAAGGAAGGAAAAAAAGGGAAAAAAGGAAGGAAAAAGAAGAAAAAGGAAGGAAAAAGAAGGAAAAAAAGGAAGGAAAAAAAAGGAAGGAAAAGGAAGGAAGGAAAAAAAAGGAAGGAAAAAAAAGGAAGGAAAAAAAAGGAAGGAAAAAAAGGAAGGAAAAAAAGGAAGGAAAAAAGGAAGGAAAAAAGGAAGGAAAAAAGGAAGGAAAAAAAAGGAAGGAAAAAAAAGGAAGGAAAAAGGAAGGAAAAAGGAAGGAAAAAAGGAAGGAAAAAAGGAAGGAAAAAAAAGGAAGGAAAAAAAAGGAAGGAAAAAAAAGGAAGGAAAAAAAAGGAAGGAAGGAAAAAAGGAAGGAAAAAAAGGAAGGAAAAAAAGGAAGGAAAAAAAGGAAGGAAAAAAAGAAGGAAAAAAAGGAAGGAAAAAAAGGAAGGAAAAAAGGAAGGAAAAAAGGAAGGAAAAAAGGAAGGAAAAAAAAGGAAGGAAAAAAGGAAGGAAAAAAAGGAAGGAAAAAAGGAAGGAAAAAAAGGAAGGAAAAAAAGGAAGGAAAAAAAGGAAGGAAAGGAAGGAAAGGAAGGAAAGGAAGGAAAGGAAGGAAAGGAAGGAAAGGAAGGAAAGGAAGGAAAGGAAGGAAAGGAAGGAAAGGAAGGAAAGGAAGGAAAGGAAGGAAAGGAAGGAAAGGAAGGAAAGGAAGGAAAGGAAGGAAAGGAAGGAAAGGAAGGAAAGGAAGGAAAGGAAGGAAAGGAAGGAAAGGAAGGAAAGGAAGGAAAGGAAGGAAAGGAAGGAAAGGAAGGAAAGGAAGGAAAGGAAGGAAAGGAAGGAAAGGAAGGAAAGGAAGGAAAGGAAGGAAAGGAAGGAAAGGAAGGAAAGGAAGGAAAGGAAGGAAAGGAAGGAAAGGAAGGAAAGGAAGGAAAGGAAGGAAAGGAAGGAAAGGAAGGAAAGGAAGGAAAGGAAGGAAAGGAAGGAAAGGAAGGAAAGGAAGGAAAGGAAGGAAAGGAAGGAAAGGAAGGAAAGGAAGGAAAGGAAGGAAAGGAAGGAAAGGAAGGAAAGGAAGGAAAGGAAGGAAAGGAAGGAAAGGAAGGAAAGGAAGGAAAGGAAGGAAAGGAAGGAAAGGAAGGAAAGGAAGGAAAGGAAGGAAAGGAAGGAAAGGAAGGAAAGGAAGGAAAGGAAGGAAAGGAAGGAAAGGAAGGAAAGGAAGGAAAGGAAGGAAAGGAAGGAAAGGAAGGAAAGGAAGGAAAGGAAGGAAAGGAAGGAAAGGAAGGAAAGGAAGGAAAGGAAGGAAAGGAAGGAAAGGAAGGAAAGGAAGGAAAGGAAGGAAAGGAAGGAAAGGAAGGAAAGGAAGGAAAGGAAGGAAAGGAAGGAAAGGAAGGAAAGGAAGGAAAGGAAGGAAAGGAAGGAAAGGAAGGAAAGGAAGGAAAGGAAGGAAAGGAAGGAAAGGAAGGAAAGGAAGGAAAGGAAGGAAAGGAAGGAAAGGAAGGAAAGGAAGGAAAGGAAGGAAAGGAAGGAAAGGAAGGAAAGGAAGGAAAGGAAGGAAAGGAAGGAAAGGAAGGAAAGGAAGGAAAGGAAGGAAAGGAAAGGAAAGGAAGGAAAGGAAGGAAAGGAAGGAAAGGAAGGAAAGGAAGGAAAGGAAGGAAAGGAAAGGAAGGAAAGGAAAGGAAGGAAAGGAAAGGAAGGAAAGGAAAGGAAGGAAAGGAAAGGAAGGAAAGGAAAGGAGAGGAAGGAAAGGAAAGGAAGGAAAGGAAAGGAAAGGAAGGAAAGGAAGGAAAGGAAGGAAAGGAAGGAAAGGAAGGAAAGGAAGGAAAGGAAGGAAAGGAAGGAAAGGAAGGAAAGGAAGGAAGGAAAATAAACAGAGAAAGAAAGAGTTTATCCATGAAGCCCCCTGTGAGGACAAGAGCCGAAGTTTGCTCCAAGGATGGGGGACGGAGAAGGCGGAGGGAGGGGGTCTGAGCCATCCATAATCCACGGTTTACCCCCTACAGGTAACAACCCTACCAAGAAAACCGCTAACATTTCTATTGCTCCATTTAGGTCTGAAAAGGGTTTTACGAACATTGCCGAATTTCAGGCTCACCACCCGGGGGGAGGGTTAGTGTAGGAAGGCGGGACCACCCGCGGGCCAGCGCCGGGGCGCTCACAAGCGACGCAAGGGCCGAGGGAAGGGGAGGGGGCCAGAGAAGCGCTGGGGAGAAGCTGAGGCGGGGGAGCGCTCGCCCCCCCGCAAGCAGCCCTCCGTGCCGGGCCTCCCGGGGACTCACCTTGCTGCTGCCTCAGCGTCATTACAGACACCAGGTAGTGGGCGATGTCGAAGAAGGGGAACATGGACAACCGGGAGAAGGCGACGGTCAGCTCTCCCCACATGCGTTCCATAGCGACGGCGGCGGGCTCCCCGCGCAGCCCCAGGGAGTCGCCTCCAGCTCCGGCGGTGCCCACCGCTCAGCGCCGGGTTTTCCTCCGCCGCCAGCCCCCGACTCACTTCACCCCGGGGCCGCCGCGCATGCGCCCACCACTCCGCTGGACCGTAGGGAGGAGGGGGAGTAGAAGAGGAATACTTCGCTCCGGGGGGCGGAGCGCGCGCGCGGGGGCGGGACGCCAACTGTCGCGGAAGGCGGTTGGCCAGGCCGGATAGGCCCCGCCTCCTCACTCCCCTCACTGCGGCCACATAAGGTCCTGGAAGCCTGAGGAGGCGGGCCCCCATGCCCCGAGTCCGAGACCCCTCCCCCCCCGCCTCAGATCACCTGGTCTAGGACTGGAAGTGACCCCCGAGTCCCGGAATCCGCCTTCTGGTGTTACCCTCCCCCCCCCCCCCCCCCCCCCCCCCCCCCTGCCCGCCGCGGCGCCCCCTCCGGGGCCTCGGGACCGGCTTTGCGTGGCCGGGGCCGCCTCAGTCCCTGGCTGCCCGCCGCGGTTCCCTCCCTCGTCGGGGCCGTGATTATAAAGTGCGCCCCTCTGGTGCCCGGAGCTCCGCGCGCAGTCCTGAAGCACTTTCTAAGCGGTTGCGGTGTGCCCGGGCCAGGCTAGAAGCAAAGGGCAAACGCTGCTTCTCACGGCGCCCTGCGGGCTGTACAGCGCTCGGGAGGAGAGTGCGACTCTGCGGCTGAGTGAGGCGCGTGCTCTCGCTTCTCACATGCTAACATTATCACTCGGGGCCGAGCCCTGGGGAAGTAAAGCCCAAGAGACCCAGCCCGGGGCGCGCGCAGCGCCGTGGGGGAAGAGAGCGCGCAAACTAACGACGGCGCGCCCAATAAACTGGGTGCGACCCCAAGGGGGAGGCTCCGGATCTAAGCGAAAGGCTCCTTGCGGCGGGTGGGGTTTGGCTGGAGCTGGAGGGCAGACAGGTAGCGAGGAAAGGGGAGAGAGGCCCTAGCGACGTGGCTTGAGCTCTGAAATGATGGCGGCGCCAGATGGTGGCAGGCGCCAAAAGCCGGGCTTCAGTCCGCGAAGAATTCTCGATGGCCATTCTCTCTGACAAAAGTAGCTCTGCGTAGGGAAGAGAGCGCAGATAAGATGAAGGGATGCAGCAGGCGCCAGGAATGATAGAC
Source organism: Sarcophilus harrisii (assembly GCF_902635505.1). NCBI lineage: Eukaryota > Metazoa > Chordata > Mammalia > Dasyuromorphia > Dasyuridae > Sarcophilus > Sarcophilus harrisii. The sequence continues at coordinate 101,461,302 of NC_045426.1, forward strand.
GCGAAATGAAGTTGGGAGAGCACGTGGAAGACAAGTTCCTCGGTGAAACTCAGTGCCCGATAGGGAGCGGGCGCTCAGGGGGCTGGGGCTGTGAAAGGAGCTAGCCCCCTGAGAGCGAGTTAGCAGCCTGGAGGAGAAGTGGGGGCCGGAAGCTTAGGGGGTTAAACTCCACCCGGGCTGAGCGCCTGGCGGGCTGACCCAAAGGAGGGCGGCAGCGCTGGGTTCTCCCGTGCCTAGGTTTTATAGGGAAAGAGTAACGTCGGAGACGTAACTAGGATTTCCGAACGTTCCCCTCCCCAGAGGGTGGGGCAGGGAAGCTAAGCTGCTATTCATCCGCGCCTCGGACTGCCCGCCCCGGGGGTCAGTTCTTTTATCAACTCCTCTGGGCTATTCGCATCTAATATGGAATACCTCATCCCTAGCAAAATGTCCTGTAGTTTGAAGGAGTTTCTTTTGTGAGGAATGAAAATATGAAATTTACACAAGTTATTTCACTTGATTTTCATGTAAAAGATGCTGCTGTTATCCCCATGTGTGTGTGGAGAGTCACAGATAGTGGGGAACCTGGACAAAGTATAAGACGCTTTAGTCCAACAAAAGGGACCCCGTCTGGTTTGGCTCCCCATCCCCTCTAGGGGGCTTCTGGCCTTCCTGAGAAGTCAGGGCACGTGACAACCTGTAAGGTAACTGAAGCGGTGACACACCCAAGTGGCAAGGAAACGTGCACACATAGCAAGTCGTTTATGTGGTCCCACATGTACAGAATCCTATAGTTAGCGCATGCGCAGTGTGCTGTAGTTGCGTAAGAGTATTAGGGTATATGAGGCTGAGGGGAATTTGAATAGATGAACTCTGGCTTTGACCATTTTTGAGAGTCCCTTCATTCCTCACGCATGATCAGGAGTCAGGCTGATAGCGAAAATCCCCAGTGAGCAGGTCAGACGCTCCCCGCCCCTCACTCAGGTCTAATTTAATTACTTGTCATGGCATCATGTCCCTGATAAACTGGTTCTCATAACATCAACAGCAGGTGTTTAATACATGCTTATTGATTGATTTTTATTTGACACCTCATTTTATTGAATCAACCAAATAGGTTTTGATCATCTGAGTTTGGTCTGTAATTCTCTTGTTTTTGATAATGTATTGTAGATTTAAGAATTATATCTGGAAGTCATTTAAATTCTAAAATAAATTATATGAGTTAAATGTCAAAAAAAAATGGTTTCATTCAAATATGGAACCAAAGGATCATAAGATTTAGGACTAAAACAGACTCTGAGGATCATCTAGTCTAACCCTTTCATCCTACTGGGGCCTAAAGTCACACATTTCAAAACTTGGATTCAAAAATTCAATTGCCACAAGTTCATAGAGTTTAGGAAATGTTTAACAGCTGTTAATGTTCATGGGCAAAGTACCTGAGCACACTTTCATGATTTGAAAGGCCAAAGTGTTTTCAGTAACACTGATTTATGTGGAAAAGGCCTAGGAATTTTTGTGCAAAGTTCAGTGTAACCAACAAGTATAGCAGGATAGTCAAATGAGCAAACACTTGGACTGAATAAATAAAAAATAGTATTCATAATAAAGGCAATAATTGTGCTGTACTCTGTTCTGGTCAGGTTACATATGTAGCGTGGTATTCATTTCCAGTTCAGATGATACATCCTAGGAAGTACATTTAAACGTTTGAATTAAGTTTTGAAGACTATACTTCTATATTTGCATATAGGTACAGTTGTAAGATTCCTCTGAATTTATTTCATTCCTCACTTTCTCTTTGACACATACTACAATAACATTTCTTCATTGACTTTTTATAGTGATTTTTTCCAATTACATGTAAAGCCAATTTTAATGTTCATTTTTTATAATTTGAGTTCCAGATTTTCTCCCTCTGTCTCCACCTCCCCTTCCTAAAATGGTAAGAAATTCAAAATAGCTTCTATATGAACAATCATATGAACCTATTTCCATATTAGTCATTCTGTGAAGAAACCATTTGCAAAACAATTACAGTTTTCAAAAGGAAAAAAACTACCAAGAATGCTGCATTCAGATTCCATTAGTTCTTTCTCTGCATGGATGGCTTTTTCTATCATGAGTCCTTTGGACTTAGATAATTGTATATCTGAGAATTAAGTTGATGATAGTCTTCACTTTGTGTGGAGTTAAAGTAAAAATCATTCAAATTTGTGCATTTTTAATGTAGATTCATCATTTATTATTATCACTATCATTTATAATAAATGAATAAATTAATTGAATAAGACTTTCCCTCAGTCTTCTGAGTGAGGTGAGGATGATGATGAGGGATTGGCTGAGGGACCTGGTTGCACCAGAAGAGATATTTGGAAAGTTCTTAACATAGTGCCTATTATTAGGCACTTAATAAATGTTTGTTTTTTTCCCCTCTTTCCTTCCTTCCTTTAGCCTGGAAACTAGGAAACATGAAAACAGGTTTTGCAACTTCAGGGAATAGAAAAGGGTGTCATGTAAAAGAGGGATTCAATTGGTTCTACCTGACCTTAGAGACAACAAACCTAGGAAGGATAACTAAGGTTAGGTTTCAGAATACAAAAAGATTTTAGAAGATTAGAATACCAGGCCAAGTTTAATTAAATGAATTTCAATAGGAGAAATGTAAACCTAAGTTTAAAATATCTATTAAGTATAAGATGTGGGTTGATATGCTACATGCTATATACAGTAATTTATTTGAAAAAGTTTAGGGAATTTCAGTAAACTACCTGTCAGTTAAAAAGATGATATGGCAGGTCCAAGTAACTAATGTGATCTTAGGTAAAACTGAAGCTATGTAGCACCCAGGGTTGTGGAGGTGATGGTCCCGTTGCACTTTGGCTTAGTGAAACTACTTCTGGAGTCCTGCGTTCGATTCCAAGCACCATCACATTTTAGGAAGGGTACTGATTAGTAGGAGAGCATCCCAGAAAGGAGATAAAAGGTGGTAAAGGGAGAGATCTCACCTTGTATTGTTGGACTGAAGGAACTGGAACTGTTTAGCCTAGATAAGAGAACTCAGTTGGCATAAGTATCTTTTTGAAGAGGTTAGCTTCAAGGATCTGAGGGGCTATAAAAAGGTGAAAGTTGCAGCGAGGCAAATTGTGGCTTATTTTAAAGAAAAACTACCTATCAAAACTAGCCAAAAACAAATTGAACTGATAAAAGAAGCTTTGGTCCCCCCTCAGTAGAAACCTACAAAGACAGGATGACCACTCTCTAGGTATGTTGTTGAGGTCATATTCATTCAGGTTAAGGTTAAATTAGAAATGGTCTCTGAGGTTCCTTCCAGATGAGGTGCTATAATTGTGCGAATTCCTATAAGTGATGATTGCACAAAGAGATTTTGATTCAAAACATAAAAAAAACCATTCCCAACAGATTAGCAGGCAAAGGATATGTTTTTTTTTTCAAAATAAATACAAACTATCAATATTCATATGAAAGATGAACCAAAATCATTTAAAGTTAAAAAATGCAAATCACAATAATTCTGGAATTTCATGTTATACCTAAAAATTTTGACAAAAGAAATGACAGCATTTATTATTTGAAGGGACTATAGAAAGAAATAGAGCTGTGAATTGTCAGACCATTCTGGAAAAACAATTTGAAATTATGCCAAAAATGTCACTAATATCATTACTACCCTTTGACTAGGCCATAATTCTACTAGGTTTATAATCCAAGGAGCCCAAAGAAAGAGGGAAAGATCCCATAATTGCAAAAATCTTTATAGTAACACTTTTGGAATAGCAAAAAACTGAAAATATAAGCATTTGTCATTTGTAGAATAAATTAACTAAATTGTGGCATATGATCATAATGGAATATGATTTCACAGTAAGAAATGACAAGAATAATTTAGAGAAACTTTAGAAAACTATAAAATGATGCAAAATGAAGTTAGCAAAACCAGAACAATTTACACAATGACACTAATAATATAAAAAAGTTTAAATACTTCAGAACTTTGATAAATAGTATAAACAATCATTAATTCAGAAAATTGATGGGGCAGTAGGCATTTCAGCTCTCTATATAGATAAGGAATGAGAAATATATTTTGTATTAAGTGCTTTGCTTGACTATACTGATTTTAAGTAAGGATTCTATGAGGAAGTGAGGATGACTGATAGTAATAATTCTATAAAAAATAAAAATAGTAGTGAAACTTTAAATATACATACATGAATTTATATATTGTATATACACATACACATATATATAGTACACATACACTCACACACACACATATATATATTTAAATGTTTTGCTAATTATTTGTTTCATGATTCAAAGTCTTCCAATAGAGCCTCAAGAATTACTTATCCAGGATGTTGTAAAAGAAAGTCATACTTGTTATGGGAAGATGGGGGAGTGGGAGTGAAGGGGGAAAGGGTAATTGAATCAATCACCCCACCCCACTTAGAGTAACAAACAATGGATAGAATTCTGGACCTGAAATCTAGAAGAACTGAGTTCATTCACATCATGTCTTAGATTTTTACTAACTGTGGTCCTCAGCAGGTCACCTAACCTCTGGCTGACTCAGTTTATTTATCTAAAAAATGAGGAAAATAATTGCATCTACCTTTCAAGATTGTTGTGAGGATAAAATTCAATAATATTTGCAAAGTTTTTCAAACTTTAAAGGGCTATATAAATGTTAATTATTATTATTGATAGAGTTGAATTTTCTCTCAAGGAGTAACTTGCACAAATAAAATCATGTTTGTACCAAATTCTCTTTCTATACTTCCTTGGTAAATACTAATTTCTAAAAGCTAATTAAGTCTGGCTGGGTAATTGATATCAACTGAAAATCAGTGGGGGAAAGCACACAGCTGGGAGCTCAAAAGTTTTATATAACATAAGGAAGATACTCCTAACCCTGAAGGGAAAAGAGGAAACTACTTCTGGTTTTCTTCCTATTACTAGTGAGTGAAGAAAGCTGGGAAAAGAAGCTCCAGAACCTGAGCTATACCTGAATCCCTGCAGTAACCCTTCTAGCTCTGAGGTTTTATAATTCTGTCATTAATTCTTAATTCTCTGCCCCTATATTATAAGAGGAAAAGATGAGAAAAATGTGGACAGACTTCTTTGTGTATATCTTCTAGAACCTAGCACTGCGCATTGTGTATAGTAATGATTGTGTTTGATGAATGAATAAATTCATACTAGTGGTGGGTCACAGTAATAGATTAAATTAGAAACAATATTCTGGAAATATATCTCCTTTGTTAAGTATAAGACATGTGTTTAGCAGTAGAGTCATCAGAAATCAATTTACTCTCTAGGTAATTTAGCATTTTTTATTTGAAATGTCGTTAATTTGTTCATAAATTAATGGGGGGTTAATTTTAAAACTGCAAATAAGCATTAGCCCACCTGCCTAGGGCCTAAAGAAAGCAAAAAAAGACCTAAGGGAAATAAGATCATAATCCCACGTTAGAATCTTTATGTATTTGCCAGAAGGCTTAGTGTATTTGATCCCGGCAGATGCTAGTGTTTTTAGTTTAGGGATAGGGAAGACCAACAGAAGGAGGTGGGGACAAATGGAGGGAAATCTAGATTAACAAAAGTAAATGAGATTGAGGCTTGTATAAATATTATGAAAACATTTTTAAAATACAAAGTTAATACCTATCATTGAATTAATCCATTTAAACATATCAGCTGTGGTCTCATATCAATATATAAAAATGATAGATGAAAAAGACTAAAAGGTCTGAAAGGTTTTGTGTGTCATAGTGGATAAAGCACTAGGCTTGTAGTTGAGAAAACTTGGTTTTTAATCCCATCTTTGATGCAAGGTAGGTAACCATGAACAATTTGTTTTCTGAGCTTTAAGCTACTCTCTAAAACTAAAGTTGTCTCACCAGCAGTACCTACAGCTATGAAATCACAGATCCTTATTTTAATGTCATAAACTTTCTGTGTGGAACTAAACAGGTAGCATGATAAATAGTGTTGGGCCTAGCGGGAAGAAGATCTGAGTTCAAATCATCCTGTGGGACCTTGGACAACTGACAATCTATTTGCCTCAGTTTCCTTAACTCTAAAATGGAGATAATTCTGACTCCCAGAATGATCATGATAATGAAGTGTGATATTTCTAGTTTAGCCTGGTTCCTAGAAAATAATAAACATTATATAAATGCTAGCTGTTATTATTATTATTAACAATAACAATAAGACATTAAATACTTGCCCTAGTTAACCTTCCATTATTGTCTTTTTTAGGAAATGAACATTTATTAAGGACCTACTATGTGGCAGGCAAAGAAAGTTTAAGTAATTTGCAAGGTAGGTTATATAAAATGTATATAAAGCTAATGTGTATGAACACAGATTTGAACTCACTTCTTCCCTTCTCCAAATAATCCACTATATGTCTGAAAATAGAGATAAGAGTGATATTCACATCTTTTAAATGGAAACTATCACCCTGACTTTTACATCAAGTAAACTAACTGGGCATGCAATATTCCTAACATAATTTACAACATATAGTCTATTTCTGTGGTGACTGAGCAATGGGGGAATTTTGTCTGCCATTTACCTACCCTCATAACCAGTTGATTAACCAACACCTAGTACCAGGAATTTGTGATTTAACAACACAGAAACAAGTTGGAACTATATCAGATAAAGTAGGTATTTGAAAGTTGCCATGGCCTCCAGGATAAATATAAAAACTCAGCTTCAAAGCTGTCTGGGGAAGGTGTTCAACTAGCTATTGCTCATCATTATAATGCCTACCATTGATCCAAAACTGATGGCATCTCCAGAGAGGGGCAAACTGAGGTGTTCGATGATTAGTAGGAATACTTAACAATCATTGTAGAGAGAGCCCATTTACCAGGATAGGAGAACACCCATTTCTAATGTGCCCTAATCTCCATTTGGATGGCTTACTTATTGACTGCATAGCCCATCCTTACAGTACTGAGCACCATGTGGATGGCATGCTTGTGGCTTTACTATGAAATCATCTATCTTTTTAAATCAAGATCCTAATAAACACCTTTGGACTTCAAAGGTAAGTTTAATCATTACTTTTTGTATGAGAGGTCTAAATAAGAGTTAATGAACTAAGGCACCTTTCCCACCTTTAATAAGTAGCAATCCAAGGCAAGTTACTGAACCCTCCTGGTCTGTTTTCTTACCTATAAAATATGTATTTTGGATTGTCTGATCATTAACATATCTTTTAGTTCTAGCATCTCTTCATCTATATATTTTAGCTACAGTGGGCAATGATCAATTCTACAGCTATTTTTACCTTGCAGTGATGTTTCTTATCCACTGAGTGGCATTAGCTTCATTCATGGGAAATCAGTAAAATTCAATCACATATTTTAAAATGACAGGTTTTTATTGGAAAATCCACATTTAGGAACAATAAAATCACTAATTGTGTTATTAAATATATATTTTTTATTATAAATTTCATATATATTTTGGAATATTTAAGTATTAAATTATGATGCATAAAAATATAATACATAACCTTTAAGCTATGCAAAACCCCTGTTAATAACTACAATATTGACAAAGAGTCTACTGTAGTACCAAATTAGGAGAGCTCGTTTAATCTTCAGGTATTCAGTGACATGCAATGACTTCTAGTAGCTTTAATTTTTGACCCACCAGGGGAATAGGTCACAATAGGACAGACAGAGGCCAGGACTAGGCTAACCATTGAGTAAATAATTCAGCATATGTATCTTGAACTGGTGCTACAGATGAATCATGGACTGAGTCAAGAACTACCTCAAAAATTTAGAAATTTACAAATTTAGAAATTGTATGATACTTTCAATTATCCCAAACTGTATCCCATTTCAAAAAAAAAAAAAATCTTTTGGCATTGATATTTTCCCAATAATGCTATAATGGCAAAAATAATTACATACCACAATCTCTGAGGAATCCAAATTTTCCCCAAGAGTAACAGGTAGATTCATGATGGGAATACAGTAGTATGGGTCATAATAACAATACAAAATACCATAAAAGACATAAGGAAATAAAGGTGTGATTGGAAAATACAGTAGGTCAATTATATAGTAAAAATGGAGTTCTAAGGCAGTAGTGCAGTGGATAGAGCACCAGCCCTGAAGTCAGGAGGACCTGAGTTCAAATCTGATCTCAGACATTTAACACTTTCTAGCTGTATGGCCTTGGGAAAGTACTTAACCCCAATTGCCTCAGAAAAAAAAAAAAAAAAGAAAAAAGAAAAATGAAGTTCTATATGATATGATCTACAAAGGATTAAAAGATATAGAAACGTACATTGAAGGTACACCTCTTTGTCAAAGCATTAATATGAATTACATAGCATGAGAAAATTTGGTTGGGTTATAATCTACATTAATAGAGAGTGTACCACATAAATAGATCATAGATATCTAATTAGCAAAATAGGTAATTTATTTGCAATTTTTCTAACCTTGCTGAAAAAGAAAAGCACCATTCAGTGAGAGCCAAGAAACAGTGTGTACCAGACGGTTCAAGCGAATTATATTAGGACCCTGAGCCCAAGAGCCCCAAGAATAATAGTGACCCCTCAGAATATCAACCCTGCTTCCAGCCTGGCCCAAGCATCCTCCTCAGCTACAGCTACTGAAGACCCAATGGGTGAAGAAGTTCTTGACTTCATCAGAGCCTTTGACACTAACAAATGGATCAGCATCATAAGTGGAAATGCCATTAAAGAAAATGTATTACCATCTACTTTAACATTGAACTCTAAGGACCAGTAGGCCTTTCTGATTTAAAGGTAAAATCTTCCATATGTGCTATCTCCCCCAATTGGAATAGGTAAGAGCAGTGACTGTTTTGCTTTTCTACTTGAAGGCCCAACACTTACTATATTGCTTAGTAGTCTCTAAATAATTTTTCTCATTCATTCATTTATCTATTTACTCAAATAGGGAATATTACAACTACATGGTAAAAGTTCCTCATTAATTGCCATATGACTTAGGCAATAAGTTTTATGCAGTGAAAATGTTTTCTCAGAGCAAAGTAGTCTAAAAAATGGGGTCACCTTCATTTTTTTCTAAAATAAACAATGTAGCTACATATTAAAAAACTTGACTTATCTCACTGAAACTATGTTCAAAAATTAGTTATTTTTAAAATAAATGCTTTGTATATTGTAGTACCTTTCTTACTCATCTTAATTATTTCTACTGATAGCTTAAGGTAACACAAGCCTTATTTCCTTTTAAAATTATCACTGATCCTGTTTGGAGTGAGATCCCTTCAATATTCCTGCAAGTTTGTTCTGAACTAACAATGGCTTCTCTCTGCTACAGAAAGAAATGAATAATTCATCTTTTTGCAGTTATTAGACTTGGCTAAAGGGAATTTTCTAGCTCAGTTCATTAGCTAGAATTTTTTTGATTGCTCCTTTGACAATTGATTTTCATCTTTTTGGGGGGAATACATTGTAGATGTATGTATGTGTATATATATATATATATGTGTATGTATGTATGTTTTGTGTGTGCGTGCATGTGTGTGTGTGTGTGTGTGTGTATGCTCTTCCAGCAGATTTCCTGCCAACTTTGTTTTCACTCTACCACTAATGGGCTATGAAACTTTAATAACTTGCTTGTTTTCTATGATTCTGAGATACCTGTTTATAAAACAAAGGTATGGTAATATAAAACAAAGGTAAAGGTAGATTATTTTTAAGGTCCCCTTGAGCTTTAAGGTCCTATGATTTTTATGACAAAATGTCACAAACCCCTTTTAGCTATAATATTGCATGAGTTCTACTTGTTTGATTTTTCTTCTCACAAAAAAAAAAAATGAAATGATTTGAACATCCTCTTCCCCACTAGATCTTTATATAGATCCTTATATAATTTGCAGAGATTAGTTGTAATCACCTATCATTCTGCACACCTGGCATTATCTCTGATACAAGCTATTTTTAGATTTTACCATAGAGCACTGCTTACTTACTATAGAGCAATTCAACATATAAAAACAGAAAAGTCAGGACTTGGAAAAGGAATGTTAAAATGATTTCTGTTAACAGAATAGAGAAACAGCACCATGGCCAGCAGTTGAGTGTAAAGTGAGACTAAGCAACTCAACATTAAGTTTTGGGTAATAAAATGCAATTCTCAGTCACTGGACAGTATGTATTGGGGGGCAGTGGAGGGATAGTACTTATGAGAATCAAAAGCAGTTACCAGTACCAGTGGGTTTGGTTAGATAAGCTGATTGGTTTCCAAGTTTAAAAAACAAAAGCAAAAAACTTTGCTGATACGAGCATGTTCTTGTATTTTTCCTTTGGTGTGCTAGTTGGGAGAAGGCCAAGTATGTGCATGTAGAATGTTTGGTACCATCCCCACATGGTGAAGAGTAAAGTTCCAATAAGGGTATGGTTTGTAGAGAGAAGGCCCTTAAGTTACCTTCAGTTGTATTCTTGATATGGCCACTGTTCCATGGCTCTTCCCCCCATCACCTTTATTGAACATTTTGAGAGGTGAGGTGTAGCAATTTTATGAAAATCCTTAACTGTCTATTCTCTACATAGGAAGATACTTTGGGAACATGTCATGAGTCCAAAGAGTAGCAACATGGAGGGGAATCAGGACAAGAGAGAGGTCCCTGACATATTGTTTCCATGATTGATTTTGCCATAATTCTTTTTACAAAAGTTTATAATTCCTTTTAACAAAACATGTTTTAGGAAGAGGAGTCAAGCATAGTAACTGCTAAGTTCACCAAGAAATGTGTTGAACTTAGAGATGGAATGCCATGACTCTGGCTTAGCTTCAGAGACAAAGTATTTTGAGGTCCAACTTCTATAGCTCTTCAGGAAGGAAGATTTTAAAAAGGTGTGTGCAGTCTAGCATTAAAAAGTACTCAGCATCCTCTTTAAAAGGTTTTAAGGATCAAAATAACAGGACAGAAAGTGAAATTCAAAATATCCTGCCAAGCAAACACTATAATAAGAATAAAAGCTTTTTCAAATATTGTACTCATAAAATCAGAGTTGGAAGATACTTCAGAGATCATCCTGTCCAAAAAAATCTGAACAGAAGTATCTTCAGTATTCCTAATAAGTAGTCATTAATCTTCTGCAAGAAGACCTCCAGGAATGAGAAATTTATTCCCTTATGAGAAAAACCCATTCTTCTTTGGACTTTTCTAGGAAGTTTTCTCTTATTCGAAGTCAAAATCTTTTTCCCTAAAACTTCCATCTCTAATTCTACCCTGATAGATTAAAAGATAAGTTAAATTCTTCCATGTGAGAGATCTTCAAATATCTGGGGGCAGCTATTATTTATATCCTCTATATTTTCTTTTCTAAAATAAGCATCCCTGATATTTTGAAACAATCCACCTGCAACATGACATGAAAGCTAGTCCTGGTTGCTTTTCTGTGGACATGCTCCATCTATCATTGTCCTTACTCTATTATGATGCCCAGAACTTGACTTTTACTGTAGATATCACCTAAGAATTTAAAAGGACTCTACTCCTCTTGATATAACCACCTGGATTCTATCACTATAGCCTAAATATTAAATTGCCATATAAAATACTTCTAGGTAATTCAACTTGAGCTAGCAGTCTACTAAAAGGTCCAACTCTCACATGAACTTCTTTCTAGTCCCATGCCCTGTAACATTCTGGAACTTGAGAACAGCCATTACAATATCTGTAATCAGGAACATTTGGAGGACATGATCATCTGTGGTCCTTTTCCCATTTGGACTCTAGGTTTGTATAAACTCTGACAGACACCTTTGGTAAATGTATGTCTTTTTATCTTATGCCTTTATATTAATAATCTGACACTTTTCAAATGTATCTGTTATAAAATCTTTCAAGGAATCTTATATAATTTTGAACTATACAAGAAAACCTATGAGGTAACATTTTGCTCCACTGAATCAAATGCCTTTTTTATCTTTTCAAACAATTGGGATGTGGTCTTCTTTAAAAGATAACTTTTACAGACCAAAAATACCTGAAAGGACACAATTGAACATAGCTGAAAGCAAGCATAGTGAGATACCAAGAGAAAAAATTGTTGCCTTTGATAAGTTCAACAGGCTCAGAGATGTACTACATCTCAAGGTCCTGAAAGAAGTGGCCAAAATAATTGAGCCATTGTCAGAGGTTTTTGAAAAATTATAGAAAATGTGTTATATAAAACTAAAGAGCAAATATTGTCCTGATTTTCAGAAAAGGAACAAGTATGGTATGAAAATTATAGACCAATGGACTTGATTTTAATTCTTGGTAAAATCCTAAAACATATTATCCAAAGGTTAGTTAATGATTACTTAGAAAAGATAACTGATCAGGAAGCATGGTTTCAAAAATAGATTAGCATTGTTTCCTTTTTTGAACAAGGTTACTAGAACAAGACTTCTTAAAAATTTTCCACTCACAATCCTCTTTTGAATTTTGCAAAGAGAAGTCTTTATGTGACGCTAGGTATATAAAGGAGGTATGCAAACCAAACATTTACTAATAATAAATCATAATTTTGCAACTCCCATGTTCAGTTATACAATCTCATAGCTTATGAAGCTTTGGAGTAGAGAATCAGTGAAATGCAATTGATACAATTTACCTAATTTTTTTTCAAACTATATTACAAAGTCACTCAAGATATTCTCAACAAAGATAGTTGTTGGCTAAAAATTGTACAGCTAAATGAATTGGGAGCTGTTTAAATGGCTGAATCCAAAGAGCAGTCATCAATAATTTGATAGGTGTGCCCCCAAGGATCTCTTTGGTTTCATGTTATTTAATGTTTTTAATCATTTGGATAAAAGTATGGATGATATTCTCACTGAGTACAATCTATGCCTTAGAATATAATTAGATTAGTATTCATTTTCAGATTTTAGTCTGCAAATGACAAGCTAAAAGTTGTGAATCTAACAAAATAAAATTTAATGGAGATGAATATAAAACTCTTAACTTTCATTGGAAAAAAATCAACTTCAAAAGCACAAGATGGAGAAGTTGTGTCTACATAAAAGTTTATTTGGAAAAAATCTGGAAGTTTTGGTACATTGTCAATAATGTGATATAGAAAGCAAAAACCGAGATCTTAGATTTCATTAAGAGAGCTATAATCAGAACTGGAGTTGGAAGATATTTTGTAGGTCATATCAGGTGTGAACTCTGGCAAGTTGCTTATAGTACACCCTCTCTTAGTTTCCTCATCTGTGAAATGATCAGACTGGATTAGAAGAGTTAAAAGATTTCTTCCATTTATAAATCCCATTATCTAACTCAGCAGTTCTCAAACTTTGTGATTTTTGACCCCTTTACACTTTTAAAAATTAATGAAATCTTCCTCCAAACTTTTGTTTACTTGCATTGTATCTGTTAATATTTACCCTGTTAAAAATTAAAACATCTTAGTATTACTGTGAAAATAGTTTTGATCTTTTGGATTCCTAAAAACATCTCAGGGATGTCCAGAGGTCCCCAGGCTAGACGTAAAGAACTTCTGTTCTACTCCAACACCCTCATTTTGCAGGTAAGGAAAGTCAAGCCTAGAAAGGCCAGGTGATTTGTCTAAGATTGTTGGTCAGTTATTCAGTCCTGTTCCACTCCTCGTGATCCTGTGAATGTTAGCATGCCAATCCTGATCACGGGGTTTTCTTGACTAAAAGATATGGCAGTGGCTTGCCATTTCCTTCTCCAATGAGTTAGGGTAACATGTTAAGTGACTTATCCAGGATCACACAACTAGTATTTCATATGAATTTGAATTCTGGTCTTTCTGACTTCAGGCTCAATACTCTGAGCCAGCTACCTGCCTCCTGTCTAAGATTATACAGGTATTGAGAAGTCATAATTTGATAGTACTATTCTATTCTACTCTGGTAAGAACATATCTGGATACTGTATTTTAGGAAGGATGTTGATACATCAAAAGGAAATATCTAGAGAAAGGACAAGGACAATGAAAGGCTTAGAGATCATGCTATATAAGGATTGTTGAAGGAAATGATTAGCCTAAAGGAGAGAAGATTTGGGAAGGCCTTGATAGGTGAATATTTTCAAACTATATTTTTAAAGTGATTGGGTTTGTTCTATGTGGTTCTGGAGGGCAGCACTATATATAATGGACAAAAAAAGCACAGAGGGGTAGCTTTTGTCTTGGGATAAGTGAGAAAAATAATAGTAAGAAATAGTAAGAAAAGGTTTGTAACAATTAGATCTAGACAAAAGTAAAATGGGTTACTGCATTCTCTCTCACTAGAGATCTTCAGGCAAAGACTGCCCTGGGACTCATTGGCTATTTTATAGAGCATAGTCTTGTTCAAGTACAGTTGAGAATGGATGAGAATTCAATTCAGAGAAGAAAAAGTACCCAAAGGCCTGTGCCAGTGTCATCTTTGTTTATGAAGAATAACATTAATATTGGAATGGGATGAATTAGGATCTTAGAAAAGTTAGTATTTGGGGTATGGAAGATGTGCAGAATTGAAGACATCTTGAGATACTCATGACAGGAACTGTGTTGAGCATAGTCCTTGTCCTTAAAGAGTTCACAATCTAATGAGGGAAACAAGCAAACAAATACATATGTAGGGTAAATAGGAAATAGCTAACAATACAAGTCTGGAATTAAGAGAGGTTGAAAAAGGCTTCCTGTAGAAGATGGCACTTAAAGAAAGGGACCTAAAGAAAGCTAGGGGAGCCAGTAAGCAGACATGAGAAGGGAGAACATGCCAAATTTGGGAGAAAATAAGAGAAAATAATTTTTAAGATAGTAGCACTATGATTACCTGCTACAAGGGAGGATCGTGAGGGGAAAGACTATATTGTTGTATCCTTCTCTTGTTGTTGTACCCTCTCTGAACTCATTCTCCAAATTGCCTTTGCAATAAGTTGGATGCCCATTATTATTTTTAAATCTCTTATTTCTTTGTTATAACTTCTTTTGCAAATACAGAGCAACAGAAGTCAGGTACTTCTTGAATCTTGAAGCCAGATACTTCTGATTATCACACCAGCTCTCTATCAACTTTGGCAAACTGCCTGTCATGGTTAAAAGTGAAAACATTTAATATGTTATTTTCTGTATTACATGTAAAAACAATTTTTGATATTTGTTTTTATTTTAAATTTCAAATACTCTCTTATTTCCCTCCCTGCTCCTCTCTTTGAGAAGGCAAGCAATTTTATGTAGATTATAAAGGTGCAATCTGTCATATTGTGACAAAAAAAAGAACATTTTTTTTTTTTAAGTATGCTTCAATCTACATTCAGCTTCTTCAGTTTTCTCTTTGGAGATGGATAGAATTTTTCATCACAAGTCCTTCAGAACTGTCTTGGATCATTAAATTGCTGAAAATAGCTCATTAACAGTTGATCATCATTACAACATTGCTGTTATTGTATACAATGTTCTTTCTACGGCTCCCACTCACTGTACTTTGTATCAGTTCATGTAAGTCTTTCCAGGAAAAATGAA